>NC_041392.1:678772689-678786864 GCF_002162155.2 Triticum dicoccoides
TGTTTTTCCATTTGATTTGTTGGACGAGAGTAGTAGATCCGAGGGAGTTTTGAGTTCCATTTTCTTGTTTTTGTTGGGCGAGAGCAGTATACCTGATTTGAAGCATAGAATCGATTCTTTTTTTTATTCAAGCAGTGATATGTAGAGTGTCCTCTTTTTTGTATGTGTTGAGGATTATTACTGACCCAGACCACCTCATTTTTTGTTACTGAACCCAAACCCAACCCCCCTGAAATCAGTAGCATGTTTTTGTGAAATCAGTAGAATGGCTGAGGATTCCTTTTTTGTTTGTGGAATACAGTGGCTCAGTCTGTTGTTTTTGTTATTTTTTAGATTGTTTAATGAAACCCCTACTTATTTTACTGGAATCAAGAGAGATACTTACTGAATCTATCATTAGGGGAGTGGGTATCTTCTTTTGTTTTTTCAGATTTTGTTATGGGACCCTATTCTTAATCAGTAGCATGTTTGTGAAATTACTGAACCCCACCCCCCTCATATATATTACAGAACCCAAACCCATCAAAATGAGTAGCATTTTTGTGAAATCAGTAGTATGTTTTGATTATTTTTTTGTTGAATGGAGTGGCTTAGTCTGTTGTTTTAGTTTTAGTTTTTTAGATTGTAATGAAACCCTATTTTTGTTTACTAGAAACAATAGAGATAATTTACTGAATCTATCAATAGAGAGTGTGGTATCCTTATTTTGTTTTTTCAGATTTTTCATATGGAACCCTTTTTTATTAATGAGTAGCATGTTTTTTGAAATCTTTCCCCTGTAATAAGAGAAAGATTTGTTACTGAATATGTCACTAGGTAGGAGGGGGCATGTTCATTTGTTTTTGTCAAATTTCTGGCTGAAACTGTATTAATCAATAGCATGTTCAAAACTCTCTTGTTTTTCTGGAATATAAGAGAATGATTACTAGATTGAAGCATAGAATCTGAGGGGATATTTTTTGTCCAAATTTTTTTATTGATTGAAATGTTTGTGTGCCTAATTCAGTAGATATGAGAGGATCTTTTTGATTCGGATTAAGTTCAGAGTACTTGTCTTCTAACTTGGTCGCAACTGTGGGGACCTTTGTTTTTGTCGGAGGGGCGGCGTCGAGAGAGAGAGAGAGGAGCCTAGTTGCATGCTCAACTTTAGGCATGCAACTGCATGTCTTATAACTTGGTTGCAACTCGAGTTTTCATTTTTGTTGTACTGGTAGAGGGGCCAGTTGCATGTCCCACAACAGGCACGCAACTGCATATCTTCTAACTTGGTCGTAACTAGGAACCTTTGATTTGTCGGAGGGGCGGCGTTGAGAGAGAGGGGGGACAGTTGCATGACCCACACTAGGCACGCAACTTCATGTCTTTTCCCAACATGGTCGCAATTGCATGTATTATAACTTGGTCGCAACTCGAGTTTCATTTTTTGCTATATGAGGAGAGGGGCTAGTTGCATGTCCCATACTAGGACACGAAAAAGCATATCTTCTTACTTGGTCGCAACTGGGGGACCTTTGTTTTTGTCGGAGGGGGTAGCGTCGAGAGAGATGGGCCCAGTTGCATGTCCCACAATAGGCACGCAATTGCATGTCTTCTAACTTGGTCGCAACTGGGTGGGCCTTTGTTTTTTGTCGGAGGGGGCGACGTTGAGAGAGAGGGGCCAGTTGCATGTCCCACATAGGCACGCAAGTGCATCTCTTGTAACATGGTCGCAACTAGGGACCTTTGATTTATCGGAGGGGCGGTGTCGAGAGAGGGGGGGCTAGTCGCATGCCCCACACTAGGCACACAATTGCATGTCTTCCAGCATGGTCGCAACTGCATGTCTTATAACTTGGTTGCAACTCGGTTTTAATTTTTGTTGTACGGGAAGAGGCACCAATTACTTGTCCCACAACAGGCGCGCAACTGCATGTCTTCTAACTTGGTCGCAACTGGGGACATTTCTTTTGTCGGAGGAGGCGGCGTCGAGAGAGGGGGGCCAGTTGCATGTCTTATAACTTGGTCGCAACTCGGCTTCCATTTTTCTTGTATGGGGAAAGGGGCCAGTTGCATGTCCCACAATAGGACACGCAACTGCAGTCTTCTAACTTTGTCGCAACATGGGACCTTTGTTTTGTCGGAGGAGGCAACGTTGAGAGAGAGGGGGCCAGTTGCATGTCCCACACTAGGCACGCAACTGCATGTCTTCTAACTTGGTCGCAACTGGGGACCTTTATTTTGTTGGAGGGAGAGGCGCCGAGAGAGAGAGAGAGAGAGAGAGAGAGAGAGAGGGCCAGTTGCATGTCCCACACTAGGCACACAATTGCATGTCTTCTAATTCCGACATCGTCGCAATTGCATGTCTTATAACTTGGTTGCAACTTGACTTCCATTTTTTTTGTACGGGGAGAGGGGCCAGTTACATGTCCCACACTAGGCACGCAACTGCATGGGTTCTAACTTGGTCACAATTGGGGGCCTTTATTCTGTCGGAGGGGGCTAGTTGCATGTCCCGCACTAGGCACATAATTGCATGTATTCTAACTTGGTCGCAATTGGGGGGGCCTTTGTTTTTGTCAGAAGGGGCGGCGTTGAGAGAGATGGGGCCAGTTTGCATGTCCCACTACAGGCACGCAACTGCATGTCTTCTAACTTGGACGCAGCTGGGGGACCTTTGTTTTGTCGTAGGAGGCGGCGTCGAGAGAGGGGCCCATGTTGAGTGATGCCAACAAATGGTGCAAATGGCATATTGTAACAGTTCGTCTGGTATGTCGTGCCAAAACTCAAACAATCACCATATAACTCATACATTTTTCTCGAGTAGCCATTCGCCCAGGATAAGCACAAGACCTTGTTGATGTCCTCATCAGCAACTTTGAATGCATAGTAGAAATTTGTGTGTAACACAAGCTGGAAGCTGCAGAGTTTTATAGATGGCCATGGTTATAACATATCACAATAGAAGATGCATAAGCAATCATCAAAGTTTCACCTGTTCTTGTTGTCCTGTTTTTATAACGCAAGCATCAGTAAAGTTTGTGTATTCCTGAAGTAGAGTTGAGAACATTCCTGAAGTAAAGTTTGTCTTTTTGATAAAAGGAACTAAAACTGTCTGATGATTTGTGCTAGTGGCTATAATGTTTGTCTAGTTCATATCCTTAGTTTTTTCTGCCTTTTTGTTTTTTTTGTTTTTTAGTCCCCTTGTTCACAACACTAATGTCACATATACATTTTGTGAATACAACAGCACACGAGCACTGACACGGATGAGAAAGGAAGCGACCCTGAAAATAAAACAGACAACTGAAATGCAGAAGGCAAAGAGCAGTGTCTTGGAGATCCAGCATTAGAAGAGAAAGGATATCATGAAGAAATCACTGACACGGAAGCATGAGAGGGTTCGCTTTTTGAAGAAGTTGCTACAATGGTTAGTAACCTTTTTCTATAAATATTCATGATTTTTTTAGTTTTATTTAGTTGAAACAGTGGGTTAACTAGGTAACACATGATGTTAACTAGCTGTGTCGCCGCTCCATACTCATGCTAAAGTTTAAACTAACTAATACATGAACTTTTGTTAACTAGCTACTTAATGCAGGGAAGTTAACCAGCCGTGTCAACATGTCTATGTACTCTTGTTGAAACTAGGAAGAGGAGCATCTGCAAGCTGCTAGTCAACTTTAGTACTAAAAAACATCTATAAGTTGCTCTGATCAATTCCATGAACAATGGACATCACGGTTCTGTTTAGCTAGCTCTGAACAGCAACTCCCCTCCTCGTATGTACATTCATAATTTTTTGTATCGATATTGGTTGGGCCTGGCCTCCAACTTTTTTGTTCAATAACTTTTTCCGGATGTGTGTACAAACAAACAAATAAATCATAACCCAGCCCATCCCAAAGTAGCAAACAAACAAACAGGAAAACGAAAATAAGCCCAGTTTCTAGCCGGATACAACCCAGCAGTACAAGAGCTAGTAAACAGGTCTAATCTACTCGTGATGACGTCAGATGACTGGGACTTCGCGAAGTCTCAGTCGACTGAGACCTAGACAGATCCATTTGACAGATACATTTTACTTGTGTGGCACGTACCCAACTTTGCGCAAGCCTTGAAGGCGGTGGGGTAGCTGCTTCTTCTTTTCTTGTTCCTTTGAGGCTAAGTCTGCAACCGTACCTTGACGAGGGTCAAAAGAGGAAGCAGCAGAGGCGATAATCGATATGCAGGGAACAGCAGCTGGCTAGGCGGCGGCGGGGCAGGGCCTCTGGTCTCCTCCGGCGAGTCCACGGCCAGGCGCCTCCGTAACGTACTGGCAACATGCAGCGCAGTTGCCAGCAAGTTTCGTTCGGCGACCAGCTTTGACCACTTTGCTCCCCTGTGTCTGCCCGTCTGTGTAGCAGTAGCAGTAGCAGTTCTTTTTTGCAACGAACTTGGGGGAACTTTATTGCATAGCTAGCATATGATTACAATCTGCCCTCAGGCCACTAAGAAGAAAGGATGGACAGCTCTCAAGCCAACAGTCTGAAACCAACAAGGAACAGGCCCGTTTAGCACAAGAGTCTGCCAAAGTATTGGCCTCCCTTGGAACATATCTAACAGAGAAAGAGATAAAAAAAGAAGACTTCTTCCCAATGTCATCTAAAATAGGCGCAACAATTGACCTCGAACTGTCACGTGATAACCAGAGGTTGACAACCTCTAAACAATCTACCTCCATTAGCACATGTGAGAAACCACGCAGCTGAGCGAAGATGACTCCTTCCCTTAGAGCTAAGGCCTCCGCAACGGGAGGATCTATCACCCCCGGGAAAGGTTTGCTCCATGCTCCGATAAACGAGAGATGAGACCGAGCTATCCCACCCCCTCCCGCACATCGAGCTTCACTATTAATAGCACCATCCGTGTTGATCTTAATCCATCCCACATCCGGCGGATGCCACTGCGTACCCGCCACGCCACTCTTGGGTTTAGGAACATCAAGCATCAAAATATCATCGCGAACTGTCTTTACCGCCTGAACTGGATCATAACCGATCTTGTCATGCGTCCATCGATTCCGATCAGACCATATCGCATGCATTACCGTGATTAATTCACATCTGTCTTGATCATCTATGATGCCGTCCATCAAAACATCCCTCGCCCAAGTGGCAGGGTGTAACCTTGGTAACTTCAAACCCAAGAAATCTCGGGCTGCTGTCCAAAATAGCTTGGCATGTGAACAGTTTATCAGTGCATGTCGTAGATCTTCCACTGAGGCTTTACACAGATCACACACAGCTGCTGTCCGGATATGCCGATGCTGAAGAGTAGCATAGTCTGGTAGGATTCCACGCAAGACCCACCACCAGAAAACACGGACTCTAGGAATAACCTTTAGTTTCCACAAGGCATCCACATGGGTCTATCTGAAGTTGAAGACTCCGCTATCGTTCCTTCCTCTAGAGTTGAACGCTCTTTCCGAGTCACTAGAGCACGATAAGCCGTTTTAACAGAATAGACACCGGACCTCTCCAAGTCCCATGCAAGATAATCTTCACCACCATTCGCTCTCAAAGGTATATTCAAAATTGCATCTGCATCTGGTGGAAGAAAATTTCTTCGAACCAAATCCACATCCCACGCTCCATTCTCATGATCAAATAATTCAGAGACACGATTTAAAGGATCGGCCCCGATGCGACCCGTAGGCATGAGAGTAGCCGTGTTCGGTATCCAGCGATCCGTCCAGATGGAGATGGATTCCCCATCCCCAATCCTCTTGATCAAGCCTTGTTCCAACGCCGCACGCCCTGAAATAATAGCTTTCCACGTAGCAGATGCCGAGCAAGGTGCTGTAGCTTCCATAAAACTGCAGTTATGGAAATACTTTCCCTTCAGAACTCGCGAACACAGGGAGTCAGGGTTTGTCATTAGCCGCCACCCGTGCTTACCAAGAAGGGCTAGATTAAAAAGCTCAAAGTCACGAAAACCCATGCCTCCTTCTGCTTTCGGTACAGAGAGATTCTTCCAAGACAGCCAATGAAGAGATCTCCTATCAATGTCACTGCTCCACCAATATTTAGCCGTGGAAGACGTTAATTGTGAGCAAACCCCCTTGGTCAATTGAAAACAAGTCATGCTGAAAGTAGGTATGGCTTGGACCACTGATTTGAGCAAAACCTCCCTCCCAGCACATGCCAAATTCTTTTCAGACCAACCTTGCATCGTACTCCGGCTCCTCTCACCAATATGAGAAAAGCTCCCACTTGTAATCCTGCCGACCGCCGTTGGTAGACCCAAGTAGCGTTCGGTAAAAGCTTCAACAAGAATTCCTAGTGCCTGTTTAATCTCAGCCCTTAGAGGAGGCACATCATTAGGGCTGAAATAAACTGCACTCTTCTCCCGGTTTACTGCCTGACCAGAGCATGCAGCATAAATCCTGAGAATGTCATTCAATCTCTGTGCACTTTCCACCCTCGCATTCATAAAGATTAAACTGTCGTCCGCAAAAAGCAAATCATTAACCCAAGGCGAGTGGACACTCACCCTAATACCTCGATCAATATATGCGCGGCCATAATAATTCATTAAGGATGTAAGGCCCTCTGCACATATAAGAAAGAGAAAAGGCGATGCTGGATCCCCTTATCGCAACCCTCGGGAAGGTGTGAAAAACGGAAAAAGTGATCTGTTTACCTTAACCGTAAACCGGACAGAGGTGACACACTTCATAATGAGCCGCACAAACTTGTCACTGAATTCCAGCTTAACTAACATCGCCTCCAAGTAATGCCACTCGACACGGTCATAAGCTTTCAACTTATCGAGTTTGACGGCACATGAGGCTTGTTTGCATCGCTTCTTTTTCTTCATAGCATGCACACTTTCGTAAGCTACCAAGACATTGTCGGTAATCAACCGTCCTGGTACAAAAGCACTTTGTTCCTCCCCAATAATCTCATCCATAAATCCGCGTAGCCGGTTAGTTATTGCCTTGGATGCAATTTTGTACAAGACCGGCCAAAGAGAAATTGGTCGTTATTGAGTTATTTTCTGAGGGTTTCGTACCTTGGGAATAAGAGTGATGGTTGTATCATTGAGACCCAACGGTAGCTCCCCCCCATTCAGAAAATCGAGCACGGCCGCCGTAATATCACTGCCTAGAACCTCCCAATGTCGCTGGAAGAACCCAGCAGTAAACCCATCCACTCCTGGCGCTTTTGAAGGCGCCATCTAGAAAAGAGCTTTGCTTACCTCCTCCGCCGTGAATTCCTTCTCAAGTAAATCATTCATGGCTTCATTAACATGTAGCGGAACGAATTGCAGCAATTCTGACATGTCATTGTACCCCTGCGACTGATAAAGGTTTTGGTAGAACTCCTGAACCTCGGCCTCCACCTCATCAGGGTCATCACAGACCGAGCCATCTGCTCTCTGTAGAGAGACAATTCTATTGCTTCGACTATGATGCGCTGCCTGAGATTGATAATATTTTGTGTTCCGGTCTCCTTTGCGCAGCCAGTTAACTCTAGACCTTTGTTTCATCCACACCTCCTATTGACGTAAAACCTCCTGCAGTTGAGCGGCCACCCTTAGCTCTTCAGTGTTTGGCCCCCTCCCAATGGAGGCTGCTCGTAGTCGTTCCAACTGATTCTGAAGTTTCTTCACCTTTTTGGCAATGTTTCCAAACTCATGGGCACCCCAGGACCCGAGTCCACTCTGGACAGATGTGAGTGCATGCACCACACCCTCCAAACCTTCACGGTCAGACTCTGATTGCCATATTTCTTGCACCAGAGAATCATAATCACAGTGAGTTTGCCAAACATTTTCGTAACGAAACGGTCGCGAACCACGCCGCCCCCCTCTCGCTTGTACTTTCCTTAACTCAGCAAGAACATAACAATGGTCAGATGCTGTTGAACTAATATGCTTGACACATGAAAATGCATACAGGGATAAAAAACTTGCATTAGCAAAGGCACGATCAATTCTAGCTTTTACATTTGCACTACCCTATTGCTTATTATCCCATGTAAAGGGAACACCTCTCCATCCAAGATCTTGGAAAGAGCAAAAATCAATTACTTCACGAAAAGAGCGCATTTGCCACTGCGGCCTCATATGCTCGCTGAAATGCTCGGTCACATACATAGTTTCGTTGAAGTCGCCCATGCATGGCCATCCTTGATGCGGAACACCATGCAACGTACTCATAAACTCCCAGCTATGGTGTCTATTTTCAGCTCGGGGTTCACCGTAAAAACCTATGAAGCACCAAGGTTCATTCTGATCATCTCCCGACCAACACATCTATATGAGCCTTACTGTAATTCTTTAGTTCAACATGCACACTATCATTCCAGTACAGCCCAATGCCTCCACTGAGGCCATTGCTATCCACAGCAAAACAACCAGTAAAACCAAGTAAGCTCTTAAGACTCTCAACACGTTTCCCTTGAATTTTTGTTTCCATTACGAATAGAAGGGAGGGACCTTCCTGCTTCACTGGTAGAAAAAGGGCCTATAGTCCCGGTTCGTAAGGGCCTTTAGTCCCGGTTCCGGAACCGGGACTAAAGTGTCGGTACTAATACCTCCCCCCTTTAGTCCCGGTTCAATCCAGAACCGGGACTAAAGGCCCTCCACGTGGGCAGTGCGTAGAGCCCAGTCAGGAGACCCTTTGGTCCCGGTTGGTAGCACCAACCGGGACCAATAGGCATCCACGCGTCAGCACTTCTGTGGCTGGGGTTTTTGCTTTTTTTTTGAAAGGAGGGGGGGGGGTTGGGGGTTTTGGGGGGTTAATTTAGGTGTTTCATATATTGTGTTAGCTAGTTATAATTAATAGAGAGAAGTGTCCTCTGTTATGTCCGTGCTTGGTCGACGCTACGTACTATACATATGTATATAGAGAGGACTAGACACGCTAGCTAGCTAGTAAGCAAACGAAGGAAACAGAAGATCGTCATGAACATATATGCATATATACAGAGAGAAGTGATATCGACCACCTTTCCTTCTCCGAGAGATTGGTCGAACAACAAGTTCTCGTATATCTATCTGACACTACCGGCTACATATATACAATAATTATCTCTTACAAATATAATCATACGGACTCAGGGTCCACATAGAATTCTCCGTCTTCAGGGATCACGTGGTCAAGAAAGAATGCCGCCAATTCCTCTTGAATTGCTCGCATGCGAGCTGGTGCTAGGAGTTCATCCCGCTTCCGAAACATCTAATTTGAAGAAGGGGGTTAATACATATATATATATATATATATATATATATATATATATATATAAATGAATGAAACTCAACACAAATGATGGTAATAAAATAAAATTGTGAATGTTGTTATTTACGTACTTCATATTGTTCGCTAGAGTACCCGCCCCGCTCACAGGTCGTGTGGCGGATGGACTCGCAGATGTAGTATCCACAGAAATCATTCCCTTCTTCCTGCCACAACCACTTTACAAGAAATAGAGGTCAATCATACTGATAAGCAAGAATGCTAAATGGTATTGATGAAACTAGCGCTTGAATCACTAGGAGATGCGCGGAACATGCTACTATAGTACTTACTTTTTGGTGTCTAAATTCCAGCTCCTTCGGCAGTCCCGGAACTGTTTTGGTGAATTTTCTCCAAACCCTGCCGGACAAAGAAAACAATTACTTGATATCAGGAAATGAACAAAGTTGCTGATATGGTGGATAATGATCAATTTAACTTACTTCTTGAGGATTTCAGTCATGTCCGCATACTCCTTGGGATCTTTTCGTTTAGAGTCCAAGACGGTTACTACTCCCTGCTCAAGCTTAATCTCTAGGAGAATAAAGTGGAAACTGCACACACATGCATAACTCATGAATTACATTATTATAACCTTGACTAATATATAAGGGAAACCGAATACGCACAAGACAGTAACACTCACCTGAAGTTGTAAGGAAAGAGTATTATATCTTTGTTTTGATTTCTTATGAACGATCGTAGCAAGCTGGCCTCGGTAGCTGCGACATGAAGTTTAACCTGAGTTGCATCTATGAGATATGTGTTAATGAACCCAATATCACCGACTTGTCTTTTCTTCAATTCGGCGATCTTCAATCTGCATAATATAGTGAGGTTGATTATAAATACATGCAATGAAAGAGCAAGCTATATAGAGAAACTTAATGACAGAAGTAGTACTACTTACAGACAGTAGCAGGCGACCGTTGTTTTATCGAGGGCCAATTGATTGAAAAACTGATAGAACTCCTCAAATGGAACAGGCAACAGATCAATTCCAACGAGGTCATGCTCCTTTTTAACTTTCACATACAAAGTACTCCTCCCCCCAGAGTCTCTGCAGATTTTCAAGTACCAATCATGCAATCTTCGCATCATCGTTGATAGAGATCTTTCATCTTTGACTAGAGGCTTCCCGTACTCGTATCTTTGTATCTGCACCTCCATGGGTTCATAATGTACTTTGTCGGGCAGGTAATCTGCAAGATTGCTATAACCGGGCACCATCCTCGGAACATTATCGACGTTGTGGCTAGGCACCTTGAGCGGGGGGCACGATTGCTTCGCTTGTTCGCCGAGCTGGGCAACTTGTTTCCCAGCTCATCGTTCTTTCAGCCTTTGATCATTGACAGTACTTCCCGACCACTCCGCTTCGTCAAATTCCTTTTCAATAATGCGGTCATAGTTTCCTTTCGGCGGATCAGACTTCGATGGTTTTGTCAGGGCAGCCAGAGTGCGCTTCACTTTCACCCGATCTACCTTCTCCCCCGGAGGTGGATGTTTCTTTGCTTTCACCCCTTCAAAGAATTTCTTCACTTCTTCTCGCGCGATCTCGGCGTTCTCCTCCTGGGTCCTCTCGTATGGTAACTTCTCTGGAGTCTTCAGAGAAGGACCGAATCTGTATGTCCTCCCGCCTCTGGTTGTACTGCTAGACGCCGACCGAGCAGACGTAGTGGTTGTCTTCTTTACTTGCTTAAGAGGCGGAGGAGAAGGACTACGACGCGCCGGAGCAGCTGGAGCGGCGGCAGGTCTCTTCCGCCCTTGCTGACGAGGCGGAGAAGGAGGAGGCTGGCTGCTCGGGCGCGTCGGCGCAGGCGGAGAAGGAGGCGGAGTGTCGCCACGCGCCGGAGAAGGAGCCGGCCGAGGGCCCTGATCGTCACTCGCCAGAGGAGGAGGCAGTGGAGGCGGAGTGCCCTGACTCGCCGGAGGAGGAGGAGGAGGCGGTGGCGTCCAGTTCGGAAGGTTGATGAGCTCCTTCCGCCATAGGCATGGAGTCTTCAGAGCAGACCCCAGCCGAGTCTCCCCTTCACCGGTAGGGTGGTCAAGCTGGAGGTCCTCAAATCCCTCCGTTATCTCATCCACCATCACCCTAGCATATCCTTCTAGAATCGGCCGGCAGTGAAAAGTTGTGCCGGGTTCAGTAGGAAAAACAGAGCCAACAGCCGCCTTGACCTTCAAATTCATCCATTGCGTCATAAGGTGGCAATTTTGAGACTCCGTTATAGCATCCACGGGATAGCTGGCAGGAGCCGTCAAGGCATGCTCCGGCTGAAGCAGCTCGGTGGAAGCCACGCTGCTTCTGCGCTGAGATGGCGGGGTAGCTTCGGGGGAGGCTTCGGCAGTACGTTTGCTGCGATTTGCTTCTCGTTCCTCTATCGCGTCTACCCTTGCTTGCAGCGCCTGCATTTGGGTCTGCTGCACTTTTTTCCTCCTCTCATGGGATTTGTAACCGCCTGCGTCCGGAAACCCAACCTTCCATGGAATGGAGCCTGGCGTGCCTCGTGTCCGTCCAGGGTGCTCAGGATTCCCAAGGGCCATTGTGAGCTCGTCGTTCTCTCTGTCTGAAAAGAACGTCCCTTCATGCGCTGCTTCGATATACTGCTTAAGCTTACTGACTGGTATGTCCATTTGATCGTTCGTCCAAATGCACTTCCCTGTTACAGGGTCCAGTGTTCCGCCAGCCCCGAAGAACCAAGTCCGGCAATGGTCTGGCCAGTTAATTGTCTCTGGTTCGATGCCTTTATGAACCAGATCATTCTCAGTCTTGGACCACTTAGGCCGGGCTACGAGGTAGCCACCTGACCCCGTGTGATGGTGAAGCTTCTTCTTCGCAGCATTTTGCTTGTTTGTCGCTGACATCTTCTTACTCTTTTCCGATGTCTTATGGGCCACAAATGCGGGCCAGTGATCTCTGATATTCTCATATCTGCCCTTGAATTCTGGTGTCTCATTATTTTCGACAAACTTATTCAGCTCTTTCTTCCACCTCATGAATAGTTCTGCCATCCTCTTCAGAGCAAAAGACTTGATTAATTTCTCTTTAACTGGGTTCTCTGGATTATCCTCAGGCGGTAGGGTGAAATTTGACTTCAGGTCAGTCCAAAGATCATTTTTCTGCATATCATTGACATAAGAGACCTCAGGGTCTTCTGTAGCCGGCTTAAACCATTGCTGGATGCTTATCGAGATCTTGTCCCTAACCAGAACCCCGCACTGAGCAACAAATGCGCTCTCTGTCCGGAGGGGTTCAATAGGTTGGTCGTCGGGCGCGATTGCTATGATCTCAAACTTTTCATCCGAGCTCAACTTTTTCTTCGGGCCTCGTCTCTTTACCGAAGTTGTGCTCGATCCGGAGGGCTAGAAAAAAGAACAAAGACTTAATTAATATGTGTACATACCAAAACAATGAATGCATCAATCAGCTAGTCAGCATAGGCTTAACTAATATATATACCTGGCCGGACTCGGTTCGGTCACGGGAGCCGTCATCACGGTCTCCTTCTTGCACCGGCATTGGGTCACCGGAGCCGTCCTCATGTTCTTCTTCTTGCACCGGCATTAGGTCACCGTAGCCAGCTTGTTCACCCTCTCCTTCCAGACCATCGGTTTCGTTGAGAAACAACGAGATGGCATCACTTCCTTCTGCGATTATGTCCCTCAACAATGCTTCTTTTGTTACTTCGTCTAGGGCGGTGTCCATAGTTTCTACAAATATTTACAACATGGCAATTATTATTCAAACATGACAGATGGATATATTAGTGCCAAACATAGAACTAGCTACCTAATCATAGTAAGCTATCGGGAGGGGGTATATATCGACAACGACGACACTACATCTATGTCCCTCGACGACCCTCGTTCCCGATAAAAAAAAGAGGAAGAAGAAGAAAAATAAGAGGAGAAGAAAGAATAGAGGAGAAGATCTCCTCTATTCTTTCTTCTCCTCTTTTTTTCTTCTTCCTCTTCTTTTTTTATCCTCTTCTTCCTCTCATGTTCGATAGGATCGCCGAGGGGTCGGGAGGTTGCCTAGTGTCAAGGGATTCAACAAAACCATGTCTTCATCATTAGGCGAAAGTAACATGTGCATGATGGTACGAAGCTCTTCAAAGTTGTTCTGGAACGGAGTCCCAGATAGGATAATTCGCTTTTTGGTACAAAGTTCAGCAAGAGCCTTCCGAATATCGCTATTTGGAAGGCCTTTGCTGAATTTGTACCAAAAAGCGAATTATTCTATCCGGGACTCCATTCCAAAACAACTTTGCAGAACTTCGTACCAACATGCCCTGGTTACTTCCGACTAATGATGAAGGCATGGATTTCTTCAATACTTTGACACTAGGAAACCTCTCTCTACTTCCGGCTAATAAGAATAAGAAGAAGAAGAAGAATAAGAAGAAGAAGAAGAAGAAGAAGAAAAGAAGAAAAAAAAGAGGAGAAGAAGAAAGGAATAGTGGAGAAAAGAGAAAATAGAATATATTCTATTTTCTCTTCTTCTCCACTATTCCTTTCTTCTTCTCCTCTTCTTTTTCTTCTTTTTTCTTTTTCTTATTTATTTCTCCTCTTCTTTTCGGTAGAGGAAACCCTAAATAGCTAGCAAGTATCGTGGGTGTGAGATACATGTGGCCTTCGGTGTCGGACACTACATCCACGTCCCACAAGTGACGTGGGCGTCGAAGCCCGCGCCACTTGTGGGATGTGGGTGTAGTGTCCGACACCGACGGTACATGTATCTCACACTGACGATACTTTCTATTTAGGGTTTCTCCTCTACCGCTCGGCGACCCTCTCGACGACCCTCGTTCCCGATAAAATAAAGAGGAAGAAGAAGAAGAAAAAAGAAGAGAAGAAAGAATAGAGGAGAAGACTTCCTCTTCTTCCTCTCCTCTTCTTCTCCCTCTTCTTCCCCTTCT
>NC_041392.1:678787975-678828147 GCF_002162155.2 Triticum dicoccoides
ATTGGTCACGGTTGGTGCCACGAACCGTGACCAATGCCCCCTTTAGTCCCGGTTGGTGCCACCAACCGGGACCAATGCCCTTGTGCTGCCAGCGCCCAAAAGTTTAGTCCCACATCGCTAGCTGAAGGGGGCCGGCACTGGTTTATAAGCCCTGCTGTGCCTCCCCATTCGAGCTCCTCTCTAATGCAGGCTTTCGGGCCTATACTTGCTACTGCCTGTGGGCCTATTGGGCCTCTGCGGGCCTGAATCCTGGCCCATGTAGGGTTTCTAGTCGTATTCAGGCCGTGGAGGCCCAGTAGGAGGCATTTTTTTTGGTTTTTTCTTTTTTATTTCTACATTTTTTTGGTTTTTTATTTTTTTATTTCTACTTAAAACTAAATACTTATAGTTTTTTAGTGATTTCTTTTTGCTTTTAGGTCACAAAAATTATAAACTTTCTGTTAGTGCCATTAGTTTTAAATTTTGAATAGTTTAAATTTGAATTTTTAAAAATTTGTGTGAATCACTAGTTTATGAATAACTTTACTATAAAAATAGAATTTTTTTTCTACTTATTTTTTATTTATACTTACAACTAAATACTTATAGTTTTTTAGTGATTTCTTTTTGCTTTTAGGTCACAAAAATTATAAATTTCTGTTAGTGCCATTAGTTTTAAAATTTTGAATACTTTAAATTGGAATTTTATAAAATTTGTGTGAATCACTAGTTTATGAATAACTTTACTATAAAAATAGAATTTTTTCTTCTTTGCTATTTATTTTTTATTTATACTTACAATTAAATACTTATAGTTTGATTTTAGGTCACAAAAATTTTATTCTTTTTGCTATTGAAGAATATTATAGTTTTATTTTAGTTGATCATAACATAATATTTTAATTGATTGTTTTTATTTTCATAAAAGTTTTGTAGTTCATTCTGTTTGCTATTAATTCATTTTTTGAGCTAAATGACTCTGAAATTGGAAAGCATTTCAAAATGAACTCTGAAAAGGTTGAAAGTTGGCATGGTATCATCATTTCACCCACATAGCATGTTCCAAAAAGTAGAGAGGGTTACGACAAAAACTTGATGCACTTCGTGTACAAAATGGACAATCACTTTCGAAGTATCAAAGTTTCGAACCATAAGACATGAAAGCATTTCAAATGAACTCTGAAAAAGTTGAAAGTTGGGATGGTATCATAATTTCACCCACATAGCAGTTGCTTATTGCGGGAGAAAGTCTTCACTTTTTATTCGCTTGTATCATTTGCTTATTGCGCCGTAACCATGGATAATGTTCATTGTTTATCAGGATGCTTGGGTCAGCCTTGACATTGAAGGGAGGAATTTCATGAAACTTTTCATAATCTTCAGACATGTCTGTCTTGCCGTCCACTCCCAGGATGTCCCTTTTTCCTGAAAGAACTATGTGGCGCTTTGGCTCATCGTATGATGTATTCGCTTCCTTATATTTCCTTTTTCTCGGTTTGGTAGACATGTCCTTCACATAGATAACCTGTGCCACATCATTGGCTAGGACGAACGGTTCGTCAGTGTACCCAGATTTTTCAGATCCACTGTTGTCATTCTGTACTGTGGGTCTACCTGTACCCCGCCGCCTAACAGATTGACCCATTTGCACTTAAACAAAGGGACCTTAAAATCAGGTCAGTAGTCAAGTTCCCATATGTCCACTATGTAACCATAATATGTGTCCTTTCCGCTCTCGCTTGCTGCATCAAAGCGGACACCGCTGTTTTGGTTGGTGCTCTTTTGATCTTGGGCGATCGTGTAAAATGTATTCCCATTTATCTCGTATCCTTTGTAAGTCAATACAGTCAAAGATGGTCCCCTGGACAACAAGTACAACTCATCACAGACAGTGTTGTCACCTCTGAGACGTGTTTCCAACCAACTGCTGAAAGTCGTGATGTGTTCACATGTAATCCAGTCGTCGCACTGCTCTGGGTGTTTGGAGCGCAGACTGTTCTTGTGTTCATCGACATACGGGGTAACCAAGGTAGAGTTCTGTAGAACTGTGTAGTGTGCTTGAGACCAAGAATATCCGTCCCTGCATATTATTGAGTCTCTTCCAAGAGTGCCTTTTCCAGTCAGTGTCCCCTCATACCGCGATTTAGGGAGACCTATCTTGTTAAGGCCAGGAATGAAGTCAACACAAAACCCGATAACATCCTCTGTTTGATGGCCCATGGAGATGCTTCCTTCTGCCCTAGCGCGGTTACGGACATATTTCTTTAGGACTCCCATGAACCTCTCAAAGGGGAACATATTATGTAGAAATACGGGCCCCAGGATGACAATCTCGCCGACTAGATGAACTAGGACGTGCGTCATGATATTGAAGAAGGATGGTGGGAACACCAGCTCGAAACTGACAAGACATTGCGCCACATCACTCCTTAGCCTTGGTACGATTTCTGGATCGATCACCTTCTGAGAGATTGCATTGAGGAATGCACATAGCTTCACAATGGCTAATCGGACGTTTTCTGGTAGAAGCCCCCTCAATGCAACCGGAAGCAGTTGCGTCATAATCACGTGGCAGTCATGAGACTTTAGGTTCTGAAACTTTTTCTCTGGCATATTTATTATTCCCTTTATCTTCGACGAGAAGCCAGTCGTGACCTTCATACTGAGCAGGCATTCAAAGAAGATTTCTTTCTCTTCTTTCGTAAGAGCGTAGCTGGCAGGACCTTTATACTGCTTCGGAGGCATGCCGTCTTTTTCGTGCAAACGTTGCAGGTCCTCTCGTGCCTCAGGTGTATCTTTTGTCTTCCCATACACGCCCAAGAAGACTAGCAGGTTCACGCAAAGGTTCTTCGTCACGTGCATCATGTCGATTGAGGAGCGGACCTCTAGGTCTTTCCAGTAGGGTAGGTCCCAAAATATAGATTTCTTCTTCCACATGGGTGCGTGTCCCTCAACGTCATTCGGAACAGCTAGTCCACCGGGACCCTTTCCAAAGATTACGTAGTGTAAATCATTGACCATAGCAAGCACGTGATCACCGGTGCGCATGGCGGGCTTCTTCCGGTGATCTGCCTCGCCTTTGAAATGCTTTCCTTTCTTTCGACATTGATGGTTGGTCGGAAGAAATCGACGATGGCCCAGGTACACATTCTTCCTGCATTTGTCCAGGTATATACTTTCAGTGTCATCTAAACAGTGCGTGCATGCGTGGTATCCTTTGTTTGTCTGTCCTGAAAGGTTACTGAGAGCGGGCTAATTGTTGATGGTCACGAACAGCAACGCCTTAAGGTTAAATTCCTCCTATCTATGCTCATCCCACGTACGTACACCGTTTCCATTCCACAGCTGTAAAAGTTCTTCAACTAATGGCCTTAGGTACACATCAATTTCGTTGCCGGGTTGCTTAGGGCCTTGGATGAGAACTGGCATCATAATGAACTTCCGCTTCATGCACATCCAAGGAGGGAGGTTATACATACATAGAGTCACGGGCCAGGTGTTGTGATTGCTGCTCTGCTCCCCGAAAGGATTAATGCCATCCGCGCTTAAAGCAAACCATACATTCCTTGGGTCCTTTGCAAACTCATCCCAGTACTTTCTCTCGATTTTTCTCCACTGCGACCCGTCAGCGGGTGCTCTCAACTTCCCATCTTTCTTTCGGTTCTCACTGTGCCATCGCATCAACTTGGCATGCTCTTCGTTTCTGAACAGACGTTTCAACCGTGGTATTATAGGAGCATACCACATCACCTTCGCAGGAACCCTCTTCCTGAGGGGCTCGCCGTCAACATCACCAGGGTCATCTCGTCTGATCTTATACCGCAACGCACCGCATACCGGGCATGCGTTCAGATCCTAGTATGCACCGCGGTAGAGGATGCAGTCATTAGGGCATGCATGTATCTTCTCCACCTCCAATCCTAGAGGGCATACGACCTTCTTTGCTGCATATGTACTGTTGGGCAATTCGTTATCCTTTGGAAGCTTCTTCTTCAATATTTTCAGTAGCTTCTCAAATCCTTTGTCAGCCACAACATTCTCTGCCTTCCACTGCAGCAATTCCAGTACGGTACCGAGCTTTGTGTTGCCATCTTCGCAATTGGGGTATAACCCTTTTTTGTGATCCTCTAACATGCGATCGAACTTCAGCTTCTCCTTTTGACTAATGCATTGCGTCCTTGCATCGACAATGACCCGGCAGAGATCATCATCATCGGGCACATCGTCTGGTTCCTCTTGATCTTCAGCAGCTTCACCCGTGGCAGCATCATTGGGCACATTGTCTGGTTCCTCTTGATCTTCACCAGCTCCCCCCGTTGCAGCATCACCGTATTCAGGGGGCACATAGTTGTCATCGTACTCTTCTTCTTAGCCGTCTTCCATCATAACCCCTATTTCTCCGTGCCTCGTCCAAACATTATAGTGTAGCATGAAACCCTTGTAAAGCAGGTGGGAGTGAAGGATTTTCCGGTTAGAGTAAGACCTCGTATTCCCACATTCAGTGCATGGACAACACATAAAACCATTCTGCTTGTTTGCCTCAGCCGCATCGAGAAACTCATGCACGCCCTTAATGTACTCGCGGGTGTGTCTGTCACCGTACATCCATTGCCGGTTCATCTGCGTGCATTATATATAATTAAGTGTCCAAATTAATAGAAATTCATCATCACATTAAAACCAAAGTGCATACATAGTTCTCATCTAACAACATATAGCTCTCCAGAGCATCTAATTAATTAAACCATACATTGAAACTATGTAAAACATTTCAATGCGAAAACAAATGTGATCATAATCGCAACCAAGGTAACAATTGATCCAACGGCATAATGATACCAAGCCTCGGTATGAATGGCATATTTTCTAATCTTTCTAATCTTCAAGCGCATTGCATCCATCTTGATCTTGTGATCATCAACGACACCCGCAACATGCAACTCCAATATCATCTTCTCCTCCTCAATTTTTTTTATTTTTTCCTTCAACAAATTGTTTTCTTCTTCAACTAAATTTAACCTCTTGACAATAGGGTCAGTTGGCATTTCCGATTCACATACATCCTAGATAAATAAAATCTATGTCACGTTGGTCGGCATAATTTTCATAAACAATAAATGAACCAATAGTTATAAAGATAGTATACATACCAAATCCGAATCATAGACAGGACGAGGGCCGACGGGGGCGGATACCAAAACCATCGCACTATATAAGATACAATAATAAATGTAAGAAAATGATACAAGTATCTATCTAAACATACAAGTAAGAATATTTTTCCTTTCAGAAAGAAGATAAGAACAAGAGGCTCACCACGGTGGTGTCGGTGATGAGATCGGCGCGGGTGATCAACGACGGTGAAGACGGGGACGGGGCGTGATGGACCGCTAAATCTAGACAAATCTCGAGGAAAATGGAGTTTGGAGGTCGAGCTTCGAGAGGAGAAAGCTTAAGTAGTGTAGCTCGGGCATTCCATCGAACACCTCATGTGCATAGGAGGTGAGCTAGAGCACCACAAAGCCCTCTCCCCCTCGGCCAGAAAAAACAGAGCAGTGTGCTCTGCTCTTGCGCGAGGGGGTATATATAGGCACCTCATTGGTCCCGGTTGGTGGCATGAACCGGGACTAAAGGGCAGCCATTGGTCCCGGTTCAGGCCACCAACCGGGACCAATGGTGCTGGGCCAGGAGCGAGGCCCATTGGTCCCGGTTCGTCTCACCAACCGGGACCAAAAGGTCCAGACAAACCGGGACCGATGGCCCACGTGGCCCGGCCGGCCCCCTGGGCTCACGAACCGGGACCAATGCCCACATTGGTCCCGGTTCTACACTGAACCGGGACTAATGGGCTGACCCGGCCTGGACCATAGCCCTGTTTTCTACTAGTGCTTCACCACTTTGCGAAGCTCCCGAACTGTCTCCGGGTTCCCAAGCCCGCGACAGTTCCAACTCAAACAATTCATTGGGACGGGCAGGGCTGCATTGCAGCCTCTGCCGAATTCTCTGGCGTTGGTTTGTTCTTTTTTGGTATCCGTTCGAATCCCTCCTCAGTCCCATCCTCCTCCCCACCCCTCTGTTCCTCATGACATCCCGGGTCCGGGTTCTGTGTCCCCTCACCCGAAGCAGTCAGCAGAAGGGGAGATGTGATATCGACACGGCGATAAACCTGTTTTGGCGCCTCCTTTCTCTTGTTCAGATTGGTGTTCTTCTTCCTAGGAGAGTTCACCTCCTTACCACCTGCCGGAACGTTGCTGGAGTTCTTTGACTCCCTCTGACCGCCCGGTTCAGCATAATATTCCCTGCCGGCCGAATCACCGGATGCAGTCTTCTTGCGCTCCTCAGCCCTCAAACCCGAACCAAACGGGAGCTCGCCATTGACATCCCGTTGACCAGGAGTAGGACAGAACGGGTCAGCATGACCCAATCGGCCGCAAGAAAAGCAAAAGTGAGGAACATTCTCATACTGGATATCATATGCATCTTGCTGTTTCCTTTTCGCCGAATCAATCACAATCCACCTTCTAAGAGGCTTGTTTACATCAATGGCAACCCTAGCGCGCAGAAAACCACCGATGTGATCGAACTGCGCCGAGGAAGCCTATGGATCAATCTGTTTTGCTATCATCCTTCCCCATGAGTCATCCCGGAGATTGTAGGGCAAGTTCAAAACCCTTGCCCATAGATGGAGCCTGTCAAAACGAACCTCGTCCGGCCTCATGCAGTCCCGGACAAAATCACGACATTCTTACTAATATGCCATGGGGACCCCGCCCACACGCGATCACGATCTCTCTGAGATTCAAAATCAGCCACAAACATGTTCTCCCCCATAGATCTGAACTGGAGCCCCCGGGGATTCCCCCACGCCGGACGGAGAGCATTAGCAATGGTGTTGATATGCAGTAGATTTCGGTGAAGAATCTTCCCTGCTAATAGCCACTTCTCCGGTGCATCCTCCTCGCGATCATCGATGACCAGCGGAGTAGCTTCTTCCTCGGTAATACCCAGCTTTCCTAGGGCCTCTTCCAACCGAAAATCAGGGACTTGCCGTATCGGACGCAGAGGCTAACTCCAGCACGCGATCCCATCCTATTCGGATGCGTCCGTTTAGGGTAAAACGGATGAACAATACGACCATAACGGGATGCATGAACGCCTTATCCGGATGCGTCCGTTTTTAATTCAAATTCAATGGTATATTTTTAATAATTACACATAACCTATGTTTGGTTTGGCCTAATTTACGGTCAAAATTAAATTTTGGGATGCATGAACGCCCTATTCATATTGGAATGGTTGGACGTCGCCCACGTCAACTATGAGGAATACCAGCATACGTGAATGCTCGTGACGAACGCTTGCGTTTCAGTACAACCTCCTTCACCGCCACGAGGATGCGCAGCTCATCCTTCTCAACTCGGTGGGAGTTGTGGCCAACACACAGGCTCACTATGAGGGTGAGGTTGTCGAGGTTTAAGACATGGTTCAATTTCTTTGTCATCTTTTTCGATAAAGGGTGAATTTTATTGACTCAAAATGAAGCATTAAGTGGATACAAACACAATAAGCACACACCCGGTTTCTGCATAGCTAGGATGCACACAACCACTATGAACACACTCACACACACAAAACGTCGGCAAATAGCAAAGTCATATATGACCAAAGCTATGCCTAAGCGAGAAAAAATAAATAAATAACCTGAAACGAACAAATCCTCGATTGACAAACTACAACTAAGACCGTATCCGCACCAACCATCTCATGATACCACAAAGAAAATAGACAATGGGGTTCTTCAACAGCAACACCTTCAAGAAAGGAGCATCGCTCAAGTATCATCGTCACCGGATCCAACCACCAAAGGCCGGATTCTAGGTTTTCACCTTGAAGAATCAGTCCGAGCATATCCGAGCATTGCCTCCAACAAGGTAACGACACAAAAGTATCGCCATTGCCAGGTTAACAAACTAGGGTCAGACCTAGATTTTCACTCTGGTGCTCGTCAAAGTCAATGTTGTGTTGTCCCCGCCACTTTTCTGCAATTTCAGCAAGTACATGCATTTGGCTGCCACCCCTACACCACCATATCCTCTGCGTCAAGCCGTCGTTTGTAGATTGCATCTCACCACTGAAGACAGCCATCGAATCTGAAGAAAGGAATCCTCAGATCTGATGATGGCCACCATAATCCGCATCCACCACTCCAGGCAGCCGCTCACACGCCTGCTCACACGCCTCAAGGCACTACCAGCAGGCGGGCAGCCATGGGTAGGTCGGTAGATGCCAAACCATGCTGAATCAAGGTCCAGTCCGAGGTCAAGCCTACCTAGCCACCAACCCGTTTCCGAGAACGTCAGATGCCCAAGCAAGATCAGCGATGGGGAGGACCGTATGTGGCCACCTCCCATCAGATCTGCGAGTAGGACACCTTACTCGAAGCCGGGAGAATGACCGATGAGTATGAAGGAAATATGCCCTAGAGGAAATAATAAAGTTATTATTTATTTCCTTATATCATGATAAATGTTTATTATTCATGCTAGAATTGTATTAACCGAAAACATAATACTTGTGTGAATACATAGACAAACAGAGTGTCACAAGTATGCCTCTACTTGACTAGCTCGTTGATCAAAGATGGTTATGTTTCCTAGCCATTGACATGAGTTGTCATTTAATTAACGGGATCACATCATTAGGAGAATGATGTGATTGACTTGACCCATTCAGTTAGCTTAGCACTCGATCGTTTAGTATGTTGCTATTGCTTTCTTCATGACTTATACATGTTCCTATGACTATGAGATTATGCAACTCCCGTTTACCGGAGGAACACTTTGCGTGATACCAAACGTCACAATATAACTGGGTGATTATAAAGGTGCTCTACAGGTGTCTCCGAAAGGTACTTGTTGGGTTGGCGTATTTCGAGATTAGGATTTGTCACTCCGATTGTCGGAGAGGTATCTCTGGGCCCACTCGGTAATGCACATCACTTAAGCCTTGCAAGCATTGCAACTAATGAGTTAGTTGCGGGATGATGTATTACAGAACGAGTAAAGAGACTTGCCGGTAATGATATTGAACTAGGTATTGAGATACCGATGATCGAATCTCGGGCAAGTAACATACCGATGAAAAAGGAAACAACGTATGTTGTTATGCGGTCTGACCGATAAAGATCTTCGTAGAATATGTGGGAGCCAATATGAGCATCCAGGTCCCGCTATTGGTTATTGACCGAAGACATGTCTCGGTCATGTCTACATAGTTCTCGAACCCGTAGGGTCCGCACGCTT
Source organism: Triticum dicoccoides (assembly GCF_002162155.2). NCBI lineage: Eukaryota > Viridiplantae > Streptophyta > Magnoliopsida > Poales > Poaceae > Triticum > Triticum dicoccoides. The sequence goes on from NC_041392.1 coordinate 678,797,257, forward strand.
AAAGTTTTGATGACAGTTATATTATGAGTTTATGAGTTTTGATGTACCGAAGGTTGTTCAGAGTCCCGGAGGTGACCACGGACATGACGAGGAGTCTTGAAATGGTCGAGACATGAAGATTGATATATTGGAAGCCTATATTTGGATATCAGAAGTGTTCCGGATGAAATCAAGATTTTACTGGAGTACCGAGGGGTTACCGGAACCCCCCGGGAGCTTAATGGGCCATAGTGGGCCTTAGTGGAGAAGAGGATAGGCGGCCAGGGCAGGGCCGCGCGCCCCTACCCCCCTAGTCCGAATAGGACAAGGAGGGGGGGCGCCTCCCCCCCTTCCTTCCTCTCTCCCTCCTCTTTCCCCCCTTCTCCTAATCCAACAAGGAAGGAAGGGAGTCCTACTCCCGATGGGAGTAGGACTCCTCCTGTCGCGCCCCCTCCTGGCCGGCCGCACCTCCCCCTTGCTCCTTTATATATGGGGGTAAGGGGCACCCCAGAGACACAACAATTGATCGTTTGATCTTTTAGCCGTGTGCGGTGCCCCCCTCCACCGTAGTCCACCTCGATAATACTGTAGCAGTGCTTAGGCGAAGTTCTGCGTCGGTAGAACATCATCATCATCACCACGCCGTCATGCTGACGAAACTCTCCCTCAACACTCGGTTGGATCGGAGTTTGAGGGACGTCATCGGGTTGAACGTGTGCTGAACTCGGAGGTGTCGTGCGTTCGGTACTTGATCGGTCGGATCGTGAAGACGTACGACTACATCAACCGCGTTGTGCTAACGCTTCCGCTTTCGGTCTACGAGGGTACGTGGACAACACTCTCCCCTCTCGTTGCCATGCATCACCATGATCTTGCGTGTGCATAGGAATTTTTTTAAAATTACTACGTTCCCCAATAGTGGCATCCGAGCCAGGTTCTATGCTTTGATGTAATATGCACGAGTAGAACACAAGTGAGTTGTGGGCGATATAAGTCATACTGCTTACCATCATGTCACACTTTGGTTCGGCGGTATTGTTGGATGAAGCGGCCTGAACCGACATTACACGTACGCTTACGCGAGACTGGTTTTACCGCCGTGCTATGCACACAGGTGACTAGCGGGTGTCAGTTTCTCCAACTTTAGTTGAACCGAGTGTGGCTACGCCTTGTCCTTGAGAAGGTTAAAACAACACTAACTTGACAAACTATCGTTGTGGTTTTGATGCGTAGGTAAGAACGGTTCTTGCTCAGCCCGTAGCAGCCACGTAAAACTTGCAACAAACAAAGTAGAGGACGTCTAACTTGTTTTTGCAAGGCATGTTGTGATGTGATATGGTCAAGACGTGATGCGATATAAATTGTTGTATGAGATGATCATGTTTTGTTGAAGTTATCGGCAACTGGTAGAAGTCTTATGGTTTTCTCTTTATTGCATAAGATGCAAGCGCCAAATAATTGCTTTACTTTATCGCTATGCGATAGCAATAGTTGCAAGAGCAATAGTTGGCGAGACGACCATATGACGACACATTGATATAGATCAAGATGATGAAGATCATGGTGTCATGCCGGTGACGATGGAAATCATGACGATGCTTTGGAGATGGAGATCAAAGGCACAAGATGATGATGGCCATATCATGTCACATATTTTGATTGCATGTGATTTTTATCTTTTATTCAGCTTATTTTGATTTGATTGATGGTAGCATTATAAGATGATCTCTCACTAAATTTCAAGATAAAAGTGTTCTCCCTAAGTATGCACCGTTGCCAAAGTTCGTCGTGCCCAGACACCACGTGATGATCGGGTGTGATAAGCTCTACGTCCATCTACAATGGGTGCAAGCCAGTTTTGCACACGCATAATACTCAGGTTAAACTTGACGAGCCTAGCATATGCAGATATGGCCTCGGAACATTGAGACCGAAAGGTCGAGCGTGAATCATATAGTAGATATGATCATCATAGTGATGTTCACCATTGAAAACTACTCCATTTTACGTGATGATTGGTTATGGTTTAGTTGATTTGGATCACGTGATCACTTAGATGATTAGAGGGATGTCTATCTAAGTGGGAGTTCTTAAGTAATATGATTAATTGAACTTAAATTTATCATAAACTTAGTCCTAATAGTATTTGCATATCTATGTTGTAGATCAATAGCTCGCACATAGCTTCCCCATTTATTATTGATATGTTTCTAGAGAAAAATAAATTGAAATATGTTAGTAGCAATGATGCGGATTGGATCCGTGATCTGAGGATTATCCTCATTGCTGCACAGAAGAATTATGTTCTTGATGCACCGCTAGGTGACAGACCTATTGCAGGAGCATATGCAGACGTTTTGAACATTTGGCAAAGCTCGGTATGATGACTACTTGATAGTTTAGTGCACCATGCTTTACGGCTTAGAAACCGAGACTTCAAAAATGTTTTGAACGTCACGGAGCATATAAGATGTTCCAAGAGTTAAAATTAGTATTTCATACTCATGCCTGTGTCGAGAGGTATGAGACCTCTGACATTACTTTGCCTACAAGATGAAGGAGAATAGCTCAACCAGTAAGCGTGTGCTCAGATTGTCTGAGTACTACAATCACTTAAATCAAGTGAGAGTTACTCTAGTCACTATCACCAAGTTGCTAGAACTTCGTGATGAACTATAATATGCAAGGAATAACGGAAACGATTTCCAAGCTCTTCGTGCTGCTAAAATCGACGAAGGTAGAAATCAAGAAAAGCATCAAGTGTTGATGGTTAACAAGACCACTAGTTCCAAGAAAAGGGCAAAGGGAAGAAGGGGAACTTCAAGAAGAACGGCAAGCAAGTTGTTGCTCAAGTGAAGAGGCCCAAGTCTGGACCTAAGCCTGAGAGTAAGTGCTTTTACTGCAAAGGGACTAGTCACTGGTAGCGGAACTGCCCCAAGTATTTGGTGGATAAGAAGGATGGAAAAGTGAACAAAGGTATATTGGATATACATGTTATTGATGTGTACTTTACTAGTGTTTATAGCAACCCCTCAGTATTTGATAATAGTTCAGTTGCTAAGAATAGTAACTCGAAACGGGAGTTGCAGAATAAATAGAGACTAGTTAAGGGTGAAGTGATGATGTGTATTGGAAATGGTTCCAAGAATGATATGATCATCATCGCACACTCCCTATACTTTCGGGATTAGTGTTGAACCTAAATAAGTGTTGTTTGGTATTTTCGTTGAGTATGAATATGATTTGATCATGTTTATTGCAATACGGTTATTCATTTAGGTTAGAGAATAATTGTTATTCTGTTTACATGAATAAAACCTTCTATGGTTATACACCCAATGAAAATGGTTTGTTGAATCTCGATCATAGTGATACACATATTCATAATATTGAAGCCAAAAGATGCAAAGTTAATAATGATAGTGCAACTTATTTATGGCATTGCCGTTTAGGTCATATTGGTGTAAAGCGCATGAAGAAAATCCATGCTGATGGGCTTTTGAAATCACTTGATTATGAATCAGTTGATGCTTGCGAACCATGCCTCATGGGCAAAGATGACTAAGACTCCGTTCTCCAGAACAATGGAGCGAGCAACTGACTTATTGGATATAATACATACTAATGTATGTGGTCCAATGAGTGTTGAGGCTCGCGGCGGGTATCGTTATTTTCTGATCTTCACAGATGATTTGAGTAGATATGAGTATATCTACTTGAAGAAACATAAGTCTGAAACATTTGAAACGTTCAAAGAATTTCAGAATGAAGTGGAAAATCATCGTAACAAGAAAATAAAGTTTCTACGATCTGATCGCACAGGCGAATATTTGAGTTACGAGTTTGGTCTTCAATTAAAACAATGTGGAATAGTTTCACAAACTCATGCCACCTGGAACACCACAGCGTAATGGTGTGTCCGAACGTCGTAGTCGCACTTTACTAGATACGGCGCTATCTATGATGTCTCTTACTGATTTACCGCTATCGTTTTGGGGTTATGCATTAGAGATAGCTGCATTCACGTTAAATAGGGCATCATCTAAATCCGTTGAGACAGCACCTTATGAACTGTGGTTTGGCAAGAAACCCAAGTTGTCGTTTCTTAAAGTTTGGGGTTGTGATGCTTATGTGAAAAAAAGTTTCATCCTGATAAGCTCAAACCCAAATCGGAAAAATGTGTCTTCATAGGATACCCAAAATAGACTGCTGGGTACACCTTCTATCACAGATCTGAAGGCAAGACTTTTGTTGCTAAATTTGGATCCTTTATAGAGAAGAAGTTTCTCTCGAAAGAAGTGAGTGGGAGGAAAGTAGAACTTGATGAGGTAACTGTACCCGCACCCTTATTGGAAAGTAGTTCATCACAGAAATCTGTTCCTGTGACTCCACCAATTAGTGAGGAAGCTAATGATGATGATCATGTAACTTCAGATCAAGTTACTACCGAACCTCGTAGGTCAACCAGAGTAAGATCCGCACCAGATTGGTACGGTAATCCTGTTCTGGAGGTCATGTTACTAGACCATGACGAATCTACAAACTATGAGGAAGCGATGATGAGTCCAGATTCCACGAAATGGCTTGAGGCCATGAAATCTGAGATGAGATCCATGTATGAGAATAAAGTATGGACTTTGATTGACTTGCCCATTGATCGGTGAGCCATTGAGATTAAATGGATCTTCAAGAGGAAGACGGACACTGATAGTAGTGTTACTATCTACAAAGCTAGAATTATCGCAAAAAGGTTTTCGACAAGTTCAAGGTGTTGACTCTGATGAGAGTTTCTCACTCGTATCTATGATTAAGTCTGTCCGAATCATGTTAGCAATTGCCGCATTTTATGAAATCTGGCAAATGAATAAACGAAACTGCATTCCTTAATGGATTTATTAAAGAAGAGTTGTATATGATGCAACCAGAAGGTTTTGTCAATCCTAAAGGTGCTAACAAAATATGCAATCTCCAGCGATCCATCTATGGACTGGTGCAAGCATCTCAGAGTTGGAATATACGCTTTGAAAAGCTGATCAAAGCATATAGTTTTATACAGACTTGCGGTGAAACCTATATTTACAAGAAAGTGAGTGGGAGCACTATAGTATTTCTGATAAGTATATGTGAATGACATATTGTTGATCGGAGATAATGTAGAATTATTCCGCAAAGCATAAAGGAGTGTTTGAAAGGAGTTTTTCAAAGAAAGACCTCAGTGAAGCTGCTTACATATTGAGCATTAAGATCTATAGAGATAGATCAAGAGGCTTATTAAGTTTTTCAATGAATACATGCCTTGACAAGATTTTGAAGTAGTTCAAAATGAAACAGTCAAAGAAAGAGTTCCTGCCTGTGTTACAAAAGTGTGAAACTAAGTATGACTCAAAGCCCGACCACGGCAGAAGATAGAAAGAGAATGAAAGTCATTCCCTATGCCTTGGCCATAGGTTCTATAAAATATGTCATGCTATGTACCAGATCTATTGTATACCCTACACTATTTTTGGGAGGGGAGTACAATAGTGATCTAGGAGTAGATCACTGGACAACGGTCAAAATTATCCTTAGTGGAATAAGGATATGTTTCTCGATTATGGAGATGACAATATAGGTTCGTCGTAAAGGGTTATGTCGATGCAAATTTTGACACTGATCCAGATGACTCTAAATCTTAATCTGGATACATATTGAAAGTGGGAGCAATTAGTTAAAGTAGCTCCGTGCAAAGCATTGTTGACATAGAAATTTGCAAAATACTTACGGATCTGAATGTTGCAGACCCGTTGACTAAACTTCTCTCACAAGAAAAATATGATCACACCTTAATACTCTTTGGGTGTTAAACAAGGCGGCAGCCGTCGCAATAATTTGCTTGTTGACCTGGAGACAAAGTACATTGCTTCATCATTAAAGAATAAACGCAAAGCATAATGTCTTTATTGAAGTTTCATCCAAAATTTTGGTCCATGGCAACTTCTTAAATCACAATCTTTGTTTTGACATTACAGTCATAACGCTTCAAGACTTTTCGCAATCCCTTACTTATCGGGGCGCGGTCCTCTTCAGCCAGCTGTGATTTTTCTCCAGGCACCAAACTTGGCATGCAATTCTGTATGCCCCACATCACCTCCATCACAGCTGGATTATATAGGCACTCTATTTTCTGCAAGAAGTCGCAGCAAAAATGGCGATCAAAGTTGTTTAGAAATATAGTTAAACCAGGAACTTAATTATACTCACCAATCTCTCTTCAATAATTTCCTTATATTCAGGCTTTCCAACTGCCAGTTTCTTCCCGCCGATCCACTTCCTGATCATCTCAGTAAGCCTTTCGTTGACACCAGTGTTTTGATTAATGGCACTCGACTTGTCCTCAAAAGTTTGAAACTCTTTCAGCGGCCTGAGGAAGAAATAAAACAAGGATGAGCATGTTCAGGGGTAAGCAGAAACAATTAATCAAGTATCATGTCATGTCTCTCAATGTCAATGATGAGAGGGGGCTAATTCAGTAGGTATATACTGTACTATATCTCAACAGTAGCGATGTAATAAACTAGTATGTGTTCATGTTCCTCCCTCAAGGGTCAAGGCAAAACAAAGTAAATTAATAGAAAATGATGATGTAATCATGAACGGTGCAGGATAAGTAGTAGGATTAATTTTGCTGCTGCAAGCAACATGAGGAAATAAAATCAGAAGCAGGGAACCAAAGGAAAGAAGGAGGCACTAACAAGTTTTGCCGTGCAACCGTTGGTGAAATGAGACCATATGTCCTGCAGGAGACGAGGATAAAAAATAAAATTAGGCAAATGACATAGACAACAAGAGGAAGCAAGCAAGCGCATCAGTGACCAAGGAAGAAAGAACATGTAGATAGTACCTCCATAGATTCTGGTCGGTTAATGAATGTCACACAAAAATGAAAAAGTGCAAAGCCAGAGGGTGTCTCGAACAGAAGGAGGATGAAATATTCATCTGCAGACAAGAAGTTATTGGCAAACTTAAGCAAGCATGCATGATTTATTCCACGAAAAAAAGAGAGAGAATAGAATTCAACATATTTCTTCGGTTCCCTTGGCGAGCTCTCGAACCCTAGATAGCATTGCCTTCGTCCCAAATTAGCAGTACCTAGGTACATCGGCATTGAGACAGATCTAAGACAGGCACTCAACTGTTCCATCCCATTCACTGAATGTTCGAGCAATGGAAGGCAACTGTTCCCGCCAGTTGAAATAAACTTCAGACCTAACCTAGGGTGTCCGGATCTGTTGGTCCAGACCCAAATTGATTTGCATGCAGAAACGCCCCCACGGCAGGTATGTGCTAGCTAGGGTGTAGATGAGATTGAGAGGACAGAGGTGGATCACGGCGGGCACCTAAAATGCTCTGGATTGTCGACGAAGGAACTGGAGCACGCCGGCGTCGCCTCTTCATCGCCGGAGGAAAAGAGGTTGAGGAGGTCCTCGATCGCGAGGTTCTACATCTACGGAATGGAGTCGGTTAGGTTTAATAGAGACGGATCGATCAATCTTGCTTGAAACGACACGAGCATCGGCCGTCCCAGCTATGGGAAGCGGGCGTGTCGGTTTAGTTTGGTTTCCTTCCCATGTGCATATTTCCCATGTGCACATTTTCCAAATTCATGAACGTTTGTTGTGAAAAAAAACATGATTCCTAAAATTAATAGTGAACATTTTAAAATTTATTAAGAACGTCATGAATATTTTTTTATTTTGACATTTTTTTTGAAATTTTAATACCATTTATTTGAATTCGAAAATGCGTTTCTAATTTGTGAGCATTTTTATATTCAATTAAAAAATCGTGAAGATTTTAGAAAACACAATATTTTTGTAATTTTGTGAAAAAAGTAGTTTGCAATTTATACTTTTTAATACGTTAAAACATTAACCGGTTTTAGAGCTAAACGAAAAGAAAAAAACCTAACTAAAAGAAAAATAGTGTCCGATCTTGGAAAGCATCTTTGCGTTACCTCGACAATTTGACGCGAAGAGCTTTCCCAGGGCGCCAAGGTTGCCGGCTTGCGTGTTTTGGTCCCTGCGGGGCGCTTTGAAACGCGCGCTTAGGGGCAACGAAAAACAATAGGGAGAGGTGGCCCCGCGGGCCAATGCGTCATGACTCCCGAGGAAAATCAGTTGAGCGTGGAGAATACTTTGCAATATACTCCCTCGCACGATGTTTCCAGGAAGCCAACGGCGTTAGACTCGCACGAAATTGATGCCGCAAAGGGCACTCGCGGGCAACTTTGGCCTCCATCGAGGTGTTCCGTTGTACTCCAAGGCGGAAACGAAGCAAATAATGGATAGATGGCCATATTTACAACATCATTCACATAAAAGCTTGAGGACATTTCATAGTAAAATGACCAACATGAAGGAAATATGCCTTAGAGGCAATAATAAAGCTATTATTTATTTTCTTATATCATGATAAATGTTTATTATTCATGCTAGAATTGTATTAACCGGAAACATAATACATGTGTGAATACATAGATAAACAGTATGTCACTAGTATGCCTCTACTTGACTAGCTCGTTGAATTAAAGATGGTTAAGTTTTCTAGCCATACACATGAGTTGTCATTTGATTAACGGGGTCACATCAATAGAGAATGATATGATTAACTTGACCCATTCCGTTAGCATAGCACTTGATCGTTTAGTTTGTTGCTATTGCTTTCTTCGTGACTTATACATGTTCCTATGACTATGAGATTATGCAACTCCCGTTTACTGGAGGAACACTTTGTGTGCTACCAAACGTCACAACGTAACTGGGTGATTATAAAGGTGCTCTACAGGTGTCTCCGAAGGTACTTGTTGGGTTGGCGTATTTTGAGATTAGGATTTGTCACTCCGATTGTCGGAGAGGTATCTCTGGGCCCACTCGGTAATGTACATCACTATAAGCCTTGCAAGCATTGCAACTAATGAGTTAGTTGCGGGATGATGTGTTACGGAACGAGTAAAGAGACTTGCCGGTAACGAGATTGAACTAGGTATTGAGATACCGACGATCGAATCTCGGGCAAGTAACATACCGATGACAAAGAGAACAACATATGTTGTTATGCGGTTTTGACCGATAAAGATCTTCATAGAATATGTAGGAGCCAATATGAGCATCCAGGTTCCGCTATTGGTTATTGACCGGAGACGTGTCTCGGTCATGTCTGCATAGTTCTCGAACCCGTAGGGTCCGCATGCTTAAAGTTCGATGACGGTTATATTATGAGTTTATGTGTTTTGATGTACCGAAGGAGTTCGGAGTCCCGGATGAGATCGGGGACATGACGAGGAGTCTCGAAATGGTCGAGAAGTAAAGATCGATATATTGGACGACTATATTCAGACATCGGAAAGGTTTCGAGTGACTTGGGTATTTTCGGGAGTACCGAGGAGTTACCGGAATTCGTATTAGGCCTTAATAGGCCATACGGGAAAGGAGAGAAAGGCCTCAAAGGGTGGACGCACCCCTCCCCATGGGCTGGTCCGAATTGGACTAGGGAGGGGGCGCCCCCTTCCTTCCTTCTCCTTTTCCCTTCCCTTTCCATCCCTCCTACTCCTACTACTTGGAAGGGCTCCTAGTTCTACTAGGAAAGGGGGAATCCTACTCCCGGTGGGAGTAGGACTCCCCTAGGGTGCGCCATAGAGAGGGTCGGCCCTCCCCTCCTCCACTCCTTTATATACGGGGGTAGGGGGCACCCTAAAGACACAACAATTGATCTCTTGATCTCTTAGCCGTGTTCGGTGCCCCCCTCCATCATAATCCACCTCGATCATATCGTAGCGGTGGTTAGGCGAAGCCCTGCGTCGGTAGAACATCATCATCGTCACCATGCCGTCGTGCTGACGAAACTCTCCCTCAACACTCGGCTGGATCGGAGTTCGAGGGACGTCATCGACTTGAACGTGTGCAGAACTCGGAGGTGTCGTGCGTTCGGTACTTGATCGGTCGGATCGTGAAGACGTACGACTACATCAACCGCGTTGTGCTAACGCTTCCGCTTTCGGTCTACGAGGGTACGTGGACAACACTCTCCCCTCTCATTGCTATGCATCACCATGATCTTGCGTGTGCGTAGGAAATTTTTTGAAATTACTACGTTCCCCAACAGTGGCATCCGAGCCAGGTTTTATGCGTTGATGTAATATGCACGAGTAGAACACAAATGAGTTGTGGGCGATATAAGTCATACTGCTTACCAGCATGTCACACTTTGGTTCGGCGGTATTGTTGGATAAAGCGCCCCGGACCGACATTACGCGTACGCTTACGCGAGACTGGTTTTACCTCGTGCTATACACACAGGTGACTAGCGGGTGTCAGTTTATCCAACTTTAGTTGAACGGAGTGTGGCTACGCCCGGTCCTTGAGAAGGTTAAAACAACACTAACTTGACAAACTATCGTTGTGGTTTTGATGCGTAGGTAAGAACGGTTCTTGCCCAGCCCGTAGCAGCCACGTAAAACTTGCAACAACAAAGTAGAGGATGTTTAACTTCTTTTTGCAGGGCATGTTGTGATGTGATATGGTCAAGACGTGATGAGATATAAGTTGTTGTATTAGATGATCATGTTTTGTTGAAGTTATCGGCAACTGGCAGAAGCCTTATGGTTGTCTCTTTATTGCATAAGATGCAAGCGCCAAATAATTGCTTTACTTTATCGCTATGCGATAGCAATAGTTGCAAGAGCAATAGTTGGCGAGACGACCATGTGACGACACATTGATATAGATCAAGATGATGGAGATGATGGTGTCATGCCGGTGACGATGGAAATCTTGACGATGCTTTGGAGATGGAGATCAAAGGCACAAGATGATGATGGCCATATCATGTCACATATTTTGATTGCATGTGATGTTTATATTTTATGCATCATATTTTGCTTTGATTGACGGTAGCACTATAAGATGATCTCTCACTAAATTTCAAGATAAAAGTGTTCTCCCTGAGTATGCACCGTTTCCAAAGTTCGTCGTGCCCAGACACCACGTGATGATCGGGTGTGATAAGCTCTACGTCCATCGACAACGGGTGCAAGCCAGTTTTGCACACGCAGAATACTCGGGTTAAACTTGACGAGCCTAGCATATGCAGATATGGCCTCAGAATACCGGAGACCGAAAGGTCGAGCGTGAATCATATAGTAGATATGATCAACGTAATGATGTTCACCATTGAAAACTACTCGATTTCACGTGATGATCGGTTATGGTTTAGTTGATATGGATCACGTGATCACTTAGATGATTAGAGAGATGTCTATCTAAGTGGGAGTTCTTAAGTAATATGATTAATTGAACTTAAATTTATCATGAACTTAGTCCTGGTAGTATTAGCATATCTATGTTGTAGATCAATAGCTCGCGTTTAGCTCCTCTGTTTTATTTTTGATATGTTCCTAGAGAAACTAAGTTGAAAAATGTTAGTAGCAATGATGCGGATTGGATCCGTGATCTGAGGATTATCCTCATTGCTGCACAGAAGAATTATGTCCTTGATGCACCGCTAGGTGACATGCCTATTGCAGGAGCAGATGCAAACGTCATGAACGTTTGGCTAGCTCAATATGATGACTACTTGATAGTTTAGTGCACCATGCTTAACATCTTAGAATCGGTATTTCAAAGATGTTTTGAATGTCATGGACCATATGAGATGTTCCAGGAGTTGAAGTTAATATTTCAAGCAAATACCCGAGTTGAGAGATATGAAGTCTCCAACAAGTTCTATAGCTAAAAGATGGAGGAGAATAGCTCAAGCAATGAGCATGTGCTCAGATTGTCTGGGTACTACAATAACTTGAATCAAGTGGGAGTTAATATTCCAGATAAAATAGTGATTGACAGAATTCTCTAGTCACTATCACCAAGTTAGTATAACTTCGTGATGAACTATAGTATGCAAGGGATGACGTAAATGATTCCCGAGCTTTTCATGATGATGAAATCGATGAAGGTAGAAATCAAGAAAGAGCATCAAGTGTTGATGATTAACAAGACCACTAGTTTCAAAAAAAGGGAAAGGGAAAGAAATGGAACTTCAAGAAGAACGGCAAGCAAATTGCTGCTCAAGTGAAGAAGCCCAAGTCTGGACCTAACCCTGAGACTAAGTGCTTCTACTGCAAAGGGACTGGTCACTGGAAGCGGAACTGCCCCAAGTAATTGGCGGATAAGAAGGATGGCAAAGTGAACATAGGTATATTTGATATACATGTTATTGATGTGTAATTTACTAATGTTTATAGCAACCCCTTAGTATTTGATACTAGTTTAGTTGCTAAGATTAGTAACTCGAAACGGGAGTTGCAGAATGAACAGAGACTAGTTAAGGGTGAAGTGACGATGTGTATTGGAAATGGTTCCAAGATTGATATGATCATCATCGCACACTATACTTTCGGGATTAGTGTTAAACCTAAAATAAATGTTATTTAGTGTTTGCGTTGAGCATGAATATGATTGGATCATGTTTATTGCAATATGGTTATTCATGTAAGTTAGAGAATAATTGTTGTTCTGTTTACATATCTGGGCTCATCATCGCTTCCTCATAGTTCGTAGGCTCGTCATGGTCAAGTAACATGACCTCCAGAACAGGATTACCGTACCACTCTGGTGCGGATCTCACTCTGGTTTACCTACGAGGTTCGTTAGTAACTTGATCAGAAGTTACATGATCATCATCATTAGCTTCCTCACTAATTGGTGTAGTAGTCGCAGGAATAGATTTCTGTGATGAACTACTTTCCAATAAGGGAGCAGGTATAGTTACCTCATCAAGTTCTACTTTCCTCCCACTCACTTATTTCGAGAGAAACTCCTTCTCTAGAAAGGATCCATTCTCAGCAATGAATATCTTGCCTTCGAATCTGTGATAGAAGGTGTACCCAACATTTTCTTTTGGGTATCCTATGAAGATGCACTTCTTCGATTTGGGTTTGAGCTTATCAGGTTGAAACTTTTTCACATAAGCATTGCAACCTCAAACTTTAAGAAACGACAGCTTAGGTTTCTTACCAAACCATAGTTGATACGGTGCCGTCTCAACGGATTTAGATGGTGCCCTATTTAACGCGAATGTAGTTGTATCTAATGCATAACCTCAAAAGGATAGTGGTAAGTCGGTAAGAGACATCATAGATCGTACCATATCTAATAAAGTACGGTTACGACGTTCGGACACACCATTACACTGTGGTGTTCCAGGTGGCGTGAGTAGTGAAACTATTTCACATTGTTTTAACTGAAACCCAAACTCGTAACTCAAATATTTTACTTCTGCGATCATATCGTAGGAACTTTTATTTTTGTTATGATGATTCTCCACTTCACTCTGAAATTCTTTGAACTTTTCAAATGTTTCAGACTTGTGTTTCATCAAGTAGATATACTCATATCTTCTCAAATCATCTGTGAAGATCAGAAAATAATGATACCTGCCGCGAGCCTCAATATTCATCGGACCAGATACATCAGTGTGTATGATTTCCAACAAATCTGTTGCTCGCTCCATTGTTCCGGAGAACGGAGTCTTAGTCATCTTGCCCATGAGGCATGGTTCGCAAGCATCAACTGATTCATAATCAAGTGATTCCAAAAGCCCATCAGCATGGATTTTCTTCCTGTGCTTTACACCAATATGACCTAAACGGCAGTGCCACAAATAAGTTGCACTATCATTATTAACTTTGCATCTTTTGGCTTCAATATTATAAAAATGTGTATCACCACGATCGAGATCCAACAAACCATTTTCATTGGGTGTATTGATGTCTACTACACAACCTTCTTCTTGTAGACGTTGTTGGGCCTCCAAGTGCAGAGGTTTGTAGGACAGTAGCAAATTTCCCTCAAGTGGATGACCTAAGGTTTATCAATCCATAGGAGGCATAGGATGAAGATGGTCTCTCTCAAGCAACCCTGCAACCAAATAACAAAGAGTCTCTTGTGTCCCCAACACACCCGATACAATGGTAAATTGTATAGGTGCACTAGTTCGGCGAAGAGATGGTGAAACAAGTGGTATATGGATGGTAGATAAAGGTATTTGTAATCTAAAATAATAAAAACAGCAAAGTAGCAAGTGATAAAAGTGAGCGTAAACGGTATTGCAATGCTAGGAAACAAGGCCTAGGGTTCATACTTTCACTAGTGTAAGTCCTCTCAACAATACTAACATAATTGGATCACATAACTATCCCTCAACATGCAACAAAGAGTCACTCCAAAGTCACTAATAGCAGAGAACGAACGAAGAGATTATGGTAGGGTACGAAACCACCTCAAAGTTATTCTTTCCAATCAATCTGTTGGGCTATTCCTATAAGTGTCACAAACAGCCCTAGAGTTCGTACTAGAATAACACCTTAAGACACAAATCAACCAGAACCCTAATGTCACCTCAAGTATCCGTGGGTATGATTATACGATATGCATCACACAATCTCAGATTCATCTATTCAACCAACACATAGAACCTCAAAGAGTGCCCCAAAGTTCCTACCGGAGAATCACGACGAAAACGTGTGCCAACCCCTATGCATAGGTTCCCAATGTCACGAAACCCGCAAGTTGATCACCTCAACATACATCAAGTGGCACATGGTATCCCATTGTCACCACAGATATCCACGGCAAGACATACATCAAGTGTTCTCAAGTCTTTAAAGACTCAATCCGATAAGATAACTTCAAAGGGGAAACTCAATTCATTACACGAGAGAAGAGGGGGAGGAGAAACATAAGATCCAACTATAATAGCAAAGCTCGTGATACATCAAGATCGTGCCAAATCAAGAACACGAGAGAGAGAGAGAGAGAGAGAGAGAGAGAGAGAGATCAAACACATAGCTACTGGTACATACCCTCAGCCCCGAGGGAGAACTACTCCCTCCTCGTCATGAAGAGCACCGGGATGATGAAGATGGCCATCGGAGAAGGATTGTCCCCTCCGGCAGGGTGCCGGAACGGGTCTAGATTGGTTTTCGGTGGCTACGGAGGCTTCTGGCGGCGGAACTCCCGATCTATTGTGCGTTCTGCAACTTAGGTCACGTAGGTATATATGGGTGCGGGAGGTACGTCAGGGGAGCCATGAGGGCCCCACGAGACAGGGGGGCGCGCCCTAGGGGGGCGCCCCCACCCTCGTGAGCACCTCGTTCCTTCCTTGACGTGGGGTCCAAGTCCATCAGGTGTGTTTCCTTCCAAAAATAACTTCTCCAGTTGATTTCGTTCCGTTTGGACTCCGTCTGATATTCCTTTTCTTCAAAACACTGAAATAGGCATAAAACAGCAAATCTGGGTTGGGCCTCCGGTTAATAGGTTATTTCCAAAAGTAATATAAAAGCGGAAAATAAAGCCCAATATTGCCCAAAACAGTAGATAATATAGCATGGGGCAATCCAAAATTATAGATACGTTATAGATATTGCACACCCAAGCTTAATTCCTGCTCGTCCTCGAGTAGGTAAATGATAAAAAAGATAATTTTTGATGTGGAATGCTAGTTGGCATAATTTCAATGTAATTCTTCTTGTGATATGAATATTCAGATTTGAAAGATTCAAGACAAAAGTTCATATTGACATAGAAATAATAATACTTCAAGCACACTAACTAAGCAATTATGTCTTCTCAAAATAACATGGCCAAAGAAAGTTATCTCTACAAAATCATAAAGTCTGGCTATGCTCCATCTTCACCACACAAAATATTTAAATCATGCACAACCCTGATGACAAGCCAAGCAATTGTTTCATACTTTTGATGTTCTCAAACTTTTTCAATCTTCACGCAATACATGAGCATGAGCCATGGACATAGCACTATGGGAGGAATATAATGGTGGTTGTGGAGAAGACAAAAAAGGAGAAGATAGTCTCACATCGACTAGGCATATCAACGGGCTATGAAGATGCCCATCAATAGATATCAATGTGAGTGAGTAGGGATTGCCATGCAACAGATGCACTAGAGCTATAAATGTATGAAAGCTCAACAAAATAAACTAGTGGGTGTGCATCCAACTCGCTTGCTCATGAAGACCTAGGGCATTTTTGAGGAAGCCCATCATTGGAATATACAAGCCAAGTTCTATAATGTAAAATTCCCACTAGTATGTGAAAGTGACAGCATAGGAGACTCTCTATCATGAAGATCATGGTGCTACTTTGAAGCACAAGTGTGGTAAAAGGATAGTAGCATTGTCCCTTCTCTCTTTTTCTCTCATTTTTTTATTTTTATATTTTTATATTTGGGCCTCTTTGGCCTCTTTTCTCTTCTTTTTTTAATTTTTGTTCGGAGTCTCATCTCGACTTGTGGGGGAATCATAGTCTCCATCATCCTTTCCTCACTGAGACATTGCTCTAATAATGATGATTATCACACTTTTATTTTTCTTACAACTCAAGAATTACAACTCGATACTTAGAACAAGATATGACTCTATATGAATGCCTCCGGCGGTGTACCGGGATGTGCAATGATGCATGAGTGACATGTATGGAAGAATTATAAATGGTGGCTTTGCCACAAATATGATGTCAACTACATGATCATGCAAAGCAATATGACAAGGGTGGAGCATGTCATAATAACGGAACGGTGGAAAGTTGCATGGCAATATATCTCAGAATGGCTATGGAAATGCCATGATAGGTAGGTATGGTGGCTGTTTTGAGGAAGGTATATGGTGGGTGTATGATACCGGCGAAAGGTGCGCGGTATTAGAGAGGCTAGCAAAGGTGGAAGGGTGAGAGTGCGTATAATCCATGGACTCAACATTAGTCATAAAGAACTCATATACTTATTGCAAAAATCTACAAGTTATCAAAGCAAAGTATTACGCGCATGCTCCTAGGGGGATAGATTGGTAGGAAAAGAGCATCGCTCGTCCCCGACCGCCACTCATAAGGAAGACAATCAATAAATAAATCATGCTCCGACTTCATCACATAACGGTTCACCATACGTGCATGCTACGGGAATCACAAACTTCAACACAAGTATTTCTCAAATTCATAACTACTCAACTAGCATGACTCTAATATTACCATCCTCATATCTCAAAACAATCATCAAGTATCAAACTTCTCTTAGTATTCAACACACTCATAAGAGAATTTTTATTATTCTTGAATACCTAGCATATTAGGATTTTAAGAAAATTACCATGCTATTTAAGACTCTCAAAATAATATAAGTGAAGCACGAGAGTTCATCTATTTCTTTAAAATAAAACTACCACCATGCTCTAAAAAGTATAAGTGAAGCGCTAGAGCAAACGACAAACTACTCCGAAAGATAAAAGTGAAGATCAATGAGTAGTTGAATAATTATGCAACTATGTGAAGACTCTCTAACATTTAATAATTTCAGATCTTGGTATTCTATTCAAACAGCAAGCAAAGCAAAATAAAATGACATTCTAAGAATGGCAAACATCATGTGAAGAAGCAAAAACTTAAGATCAACCGATACTAACCGATAAATGTTGAAGAAGAAAGGTGGGATGCCAACCGGGGCATCCCCAAGCTTAGATTCTTGAGACTTCTTGAAATATTATCTTAGGGTGCCTTGGGCATCCCCAAGCTTGAGCTTTTGTGTCTCCTTAATTCCTCTCATATCAAGGTCTCCCTAAATCTCAAAAGCTTCATCCACACAAAACTCAACAAGGACTCGTGAGATAAGTTAGTATAAACCATTGCCAAAACCTTATCATACTCTACTGTAGCAAATCACTAAAATTATTATTCAACATTGTACTAAATTCGTCTGCATATTTAATAGTCCTATCCTCAAATAGAATCATTAAAGAAGCAAACATATGCAAACAATGCAAACATAACAGCAATCTGCCTAAACAGGATAGTCTGTAAAGAACGTTGCAACATCCATACTTCCCTAGCTCCAAAAATTATGAAATAAAATTCCCACTGTAGTAAATTTATCAGATCTTAACATGCAAAAGGTTTCAACATTTTATCACATTCTGACTTTTCTAGGGAATTATTGCAACAGCGGTAAACTTTCTGTTTTCAAACAGCAACATGTATACTTGTAACATAGGCATAGTAAAGGCTATCAATGCCACTTTTATTGAAATAAAAGATGCAAAACATTGTTCTAAATAACAGCAAGCAAATCCTAACAAAATAAATTGACGCTCCAAGCAAAACACATATCATGTGGCGAATAAAAATATAGCTTCAACTAAGTTACCGATGAACGAAGACGAAAGAGGGGATGCCTTCCGGGGCATCCCCAAGCTTAGGATCTTGGATATCCTTGAATATTACCTTGGGGTGCCTCGTCCATCCCCAAGTTTATGCTCTTGCCACTCCTTATTCCATAGTCCATCGAATCCTTACCCAAAACTTGAAAACTTCACAACACAAAACTTAACAGAAAACTCGTAAGCTCCATTAGCGAAAGAAAATAAATCACCACTTCAAGGTAATGTAATGAACTCATTATTTATTTATATTGGTGTTAAACCTACTGTATTCAACTTCTCTATGGTTTATAAACTATTTTACTAGCCATAGATTCATCAAAATAAGTAAACAACACATGAAAAATAGAATCTGTCAGAAACAGAACAGTCTGTAGTAATCTGGATCAAACGTATACTTCTGGAACTCATAAAATTCTCAAATAAATTGCTGGACCTGAGGAATTTATCTATTAATCATCTTCAAAAATAATTAACTAAATAGCACTCTCCAAATAAAAATGGCAGCAATTCTCGTGAGCGCTAAAGTTTCTGTTTTTGACAGCATGATCAACAAGACTTTCCCAAAGTCTTCCCAAAGGTTCTACTTGGCACAAACACTAATTAAAAGCATAAAACCACATATAAGAAGAGGCTAGATGAATTATTTATTACTAAACAGGAATAAAAAGCAAGGAAAAAATAAAATTGGGTTGCCTCCCAACAAGCGCTATCGTTTAACGCCCTAGCTAGGCATGATGATTTCAATGATGCTCACATAAAAGATAATAATTGAAATATAAAGAGAGAATCATGAAGAATATGACTAGCACATTTAAGCCTAACCCACTTCCTATGCATAGGGATTTTGTGAGCAAACAACTTGTGGGAACAACAATTAACTTGCATAGGAAGGTAAAACAAGCATAACTTCAAAACTTTCAGCACATAGAGAGGAAACTTGATATTATTGCAATTCCTAAAAGCTTATATTCCTCTCTCATAATAATTGTCAGTAGCATCATGAATGAATTCAACAATATAACCAGTACCTAAAGCATTCTTTTCATGATCTATAAGCATAGAAATTTTATTACTCTCCACACAAGCAAAATTCTTCTCATTCGGAATAGTGGGAGAATCAAAAGAGACTCGAATACTATTAATTGTTTCCACATTAAAAGAGTAATGTTCAGAGAAAGGGTACTCATAATCATGACAAATTCTATAAATATAATCATCACTACTCTTTATAACATAAGTTTCATCACAATAATCATCATAAGTAGCAACTTTGTTCTCATCATAATCAATTGAAACCTCTTCCGAAATAGTGGATACATCACTAAATAAAGTCATGACCTCTCCAAATCCACTTTCATCAATATAATCATCATAGGTAGAAGGCATGCTATCATCATAACAACTTTGCATATCAAAACTTGGAAGACTAAAAATATCACCATTATTAAACATAGCATCCCCAAGCTTGGGACAAACATTAATTGCAGCAAATATATTCTCAAATATGTCATCCTTATCAAACATAGCTTCCCCAAGCTTGGGCCTTTTCGTATCGTAAGCATAATCACTCTCATAATTAATAGTATGAATAGCACCAATGGTATAGCAATTATAATATTCTTCCAAGCAAGTGCCAAAAAGATTTTCAAGATCATAAGGAGTATCATTATCTTCCCAATCATAATCATCACAACAAGCAATAGGCATAACGAGATCATCATCAAGTGTATCATCTTCATTTTCATGAGGCACAACAATAATAGGAGCAACTTTATTTGGAAGAGATACCTTTTTACCTCTCTTCCTTTTTCTTTTCTTATTCTTCACCACATAATGTGTGGGTTCAATCCTCTTTTTGGAGCTCCTTAGTAATGAGATTGGTTGAATAGAAGGCTCCTCCTCGTTACCTGATTCATTATAAGAAATAATAGGAGGATATTGGGAAGTCTCTTCCCTTTCATTAGTATTCTCTTCATCTTCTAAGTGTTTTCTTTTCTTTATATAATTGGCAATATAAGGATTTTCAATGCAATTCACCGCACAATACATATAAATCTTCTCTAGATCAAAAATGAAGAACTCTATCAAGATTAAATTTTGGAATACGCTTAGTTATACGTTTCATTTCTTCGTAACCCAAAAGAAGGCTAAGCTCTTTATGATGCTCAAGGGTAATCAAATTATCATAATGTTTGGACATGACTTGATCATGAAACAAATAGCATTGGAGCTTTAAATGACCATGTTCATTGCAAAGTTCACAAGGGGCGCGAAAAATATTGAATTTTTCAGCACAATCATCAAGACTTTCTTGCAACAATTTAGTTTCTAAGTACTTATGCCTCTTGCAATATCTATCTTCCCTATTTGGTGTGTACTTGCAAACCCAGTCTACTCCACAAAAATTGACATGTTTATATGAGGCATTTTCATCATAACTCGTGCAATCATCATTAGCATCATGGATATTCAAAGAATTTGTACTAACAACATTGCAATCATGCTCATCATTAAAATATTTAGTGCCAAACATTTTATAGATTTCTTCTTCTAGCACTTGAGCACAATTATCCTTCCCATCATACTCACGAAAGATATTAAAAAGGTGAAGCGTATGAGACAAACTCAATTCCATTTTTTTATAGTTTTCTTTTATAAACTAAACTAGTGATAAAACAAGAAACTAAAAGACTCGATTGCAAGATCTAAAGATATATCTTCAAGCACTCACCTCCCCGGCAATGGCGCCAGAAAGAGCTTGATGTCTACAACACAACCTTCTTCTTGTAGACATTGTTGGGCCTCCAAGTGCAGAGGTTTGTAGGACAGTAGCAAATTTCCCTCAAGTGGATGACCTAAGGTTTATCAATCCGTAGGAGGCGTAGGATGAAGATGGTCTCTCTCAAGCAACCCTGCAACCAAATAACAAAGAGTCTCTTGTGTCCCCAACACACCCAATACAATGGTAAATTGTATAGGTGCACTAGTTCGGTAAAGAGATGGTGAAACAAGTGGTATATGGATGGTAGATAAAGGTATTTGTAATCTGAAATAATAAAAACAGCAAGGTAGCAAGTGATAAAAGTGAGCGTAAACGGTATTGCAATGCTAGGAAACAAGGCCTAGGGTTCATACATTCACTAGTGTAAGTCCTCTCAACAATACTAACCTAATTGGATCACATAACTATCCCTCAACATGCAACAAAGAGTCACTCCAAAGTCACTAATAGCGGAGAACGAACGAAGAGATTATGGTAGGGTACGAAACCACCTCAAAGTTATTCTTTCCAATCAATCTGTTGGGCTATTCCTATAAGTGTCACAAACAGCCCTAGAGTTCATACTAGAATAACACCTTAAGACACAAATCAACCAAAACCCTAATGTCACCTAGATACTCCAATGTCACCTCAAGTATCCGTGGGTATGATTATACGATATGCATCACACAATCTCAGATTCCTCTATTCAACCAACACATAAAACCTCAAAGAGTGCCCCAAAGTTCCTACCGGAGAATCACGACGAAAATGTGTGCCAACCCCTATGCATAGGTTCCCAATGTCACGAAACCCGCAAGTTGATCACCTCAACATACATCAAGTGGCACATGGTATCCCGTTGTCACCACAGATATCCACGGCAAGACATACATCAAGTGTTCTCAAGTCTTTAAAGACTCAATCCGATAAGATAACTTCAAAGGGGAAACTCAATTCATTACACGAGAGAAGAGGGGGAGGAGAAACATAAGATCCAACTATAATAGCAAAGCTCGCGATACATCAAGATCATGCCAAATCAAGAACACGAGAGATAGAGAGAGAGAGAGAGAGAGAGAGAGAGAGAGAGAGAGAGAGAGAGAGAGAGAGATCAAACACATAGCTACTGGTACATACCCTCAGCCCCGAGGGAGAACTACTCCCTCCTCGTCATGGAGAGCACCGGGATGATGAAGATGGCCACCGGAGAAGGATTGCCCCCTCCGGGAGGGTGCCAGAACGGGTCTAGATTGGTTTTCGGTGGCTACAGAGGCTTCTGGCGGCAGAACTCCCGATCTATTGTGCGTTCTGCATGTTTTAGGTCACGTAGGTATATATGGGCGCAGGAGGTACGTCAGGGGAGCCACGAGGGCCCCACGAGATAGGGGGGCGCGCCCTCCCAGGGCGCGCCCCCACCCTCGTGAGCACCTCGGTCCTTCCTTGACGTGGGGTCCAAGTCCATCAGGTGTGTTTCCTTCCAAAAATAACTTCTCCAGTTGATTCCGTTCCGTTTCGACTCCGTCTGATATTCCTTTTCTTCAAAACACTGAAATAGGCATAAAACAACAAATTTGGGCTGGGCCTCCGGTTAATAGGTTAGTCCCAAAAGTAATATAAAAGCGGAAAATAAAGCCCAATATTGCGCAAAACAGTAGATAATATAGCATGGAGCAATCAAATAGATACGTTGGAGACGTATCATGTATGACCATAGAAGGTTTTATTCTCCACGGAATGGCTTGAGGCCATGAAATCTGAGATGAGATCCATGTATGAGAACAAAGAATGGACTTTGATTGACTTGCCCATTGATCGGTGAGCCATTGAGATTAAATGGATCTTCAAGAGGAAGACGGATACTGATAGTAGTGTTACTATCTATAAAGCTAGAATTGTCGCAAAAAGGTTTTCGACAAGTTCAAGGTGTTGACTACGATGAGAGTTTCTCACTCGTATCTATGATTAAGTCTGTTCGAATCATGTTAGCAATTACCGCATTTTATGGAATCTGGCAAATGAATAAACAAAACTGCATTCCTTAATGGATTTATTAAAGAAGAGTTGTATATGATGCACCCAGAAGGTTTTGTCAATCCTAAAGGTGCTAACAAAATATGCAATCTCCAGCGATCCATCTATGGACTGGTGCAAGCATCTCGGAGTTGGAATATACGCTTTGAAAAGCTGATCAAAGCATATAGTTTTATACAGACTTGCGGTGAAACCTATATTTACAAGAAAGTGAGTGGGAGCACTATAGTACTATAGTATTTCTGATAAGTATATGTGAATAACATATTGTTGATCGGAGATAATGTAGAATTATTCCGCAAAGCATAAAGGAGTATTTGAAAGGAGTTTTTCAAAGAAAGACCTCAGTGAAGCTGCTTACATATTGAGCATCAAGATCTATAGAGATAGATCAAGACGCTTGATAAGTTTTTCAATGAGTACATACCTTGACAAGATTCTGAAGTAGTTTAAAATGGAACAGTCAAAGAAGGAGTTCTTGCCTGTGTTACAAGGAGTGAAGTTGAGTAAGACTCAAAACCCGACCACGGCAGAAGATAGAGAGAGAATGAAAGTCATTTCCTATGCCTCAGCCATAGGTTCTATAAAGTATGCCATGTTGTGTACCAGACCTATTGTATACCCTGCCCTGAGTTTGGCAAGGGAGTACAATAGTGATCTAGGGGTAGATCACTAGACATTGGTCAAAATTATCCTTAGTGGAATAAAGGGTTACGTCGATGCAAGTTTTGACACTAATCCAGATGACTCAAAGTCTCAACCTGGATACATATTGAAAGTGGGAGAAATTAGCTAGAGTAGCTCCGTGTAGAGCATTGTTGACATAGAAATTTGCAAAATACATACGGATCTGAATGTGACAGACCCGTTGACTAAACTTCCCTCACAAGTAAAACATGATCACACCTTAGTACTCTTTGGGTATTAATCACATAGCAATGTGAACTAGATTATTGACTCTAGTAAACCCTTTGGGTGTTGGTCACATGACGATGTGAACTATGGGTGTTAATCACATGGTAATGTGAACTATTGATGTTAAATCACAAGGCGATGTGAACTAGATTATTGACTCTAGTGCAAGTGGGAGACTGAAGGAAATATGCCCTAGAGGCAATAATAAAGTTATTGTTTATTTCCTTATATCATGATAAATGTTTATTATTCATGCTAGAATTGTATTAACCGGAAACATAATACATGTGTGAATACATAGACAAACAATATGTCACTAGTATGCCTCTACTTGACTAGCTTGTTGAATCAAAGATGGTTAAGTTTCCTAGCCATAGACATGAGTTGTCATTTGATTAACGGGGTCACATCATTAGAGAATGATGTGATTGACTTGACCCATTCCATTAGCATAGCACTTGATCGTTTAGTTTGTTGCTATTGCTTTCTTCATGACTTATACATGTTCCTATGACTATAAGATTATGCAACTCCCGTTTACCGGAGGAACACTTTGTGTGCTACCAAACGTCACAACATAACTGGGTGATTATAAAGGTGCTCTATAGGTGTCTCCGAAGGTACTTCTGGGTTGGCGTATTTCGAGATTAGGATTTGTTACTCCGATTGTCGGAGAGGTATCTCTGGGCCCACTCGATAATGCACATCACTATAAGCCTTGCAAGCATTGCAACTAATGAGTTAGTTGCGGGATGATGTGTTACGGAACGAGTAAAGAGACTTGCCGGTAACGAGATTGAACTTGGTATTGAGATACCGACGATCGAATCTCGGGCAAGTAACATACCAATCACAAAGGGAACAACGTATGTTGTTATGCGGTTTGACCGATAATGTTCTTCGTAGAATATGTACGAGCCAATATGAGCATCCAGGTTCCGCTATTGGTTATTGACCGGAGACGTGTCTCGGTCATGTCTACATAGTTCTCGAACCCGTAGGGTCCGCACGCTTAAAGTTCGATGACGGTTATATTATGAGTTTATGTGTTTTGATGTACCGAAGGAGTTCGGAGTCCCGAATGAGATCGGGGACATGATGAGGAGTCTCGAAATGGTCGAGAAGTAAAGATCAATATATTGGACGACTATATTCGGACATCAGAAAGGTTCCGAGTGATTCGGGTATTTTCGGGAGTTACGGGAATTCGTATTGGGCCTTAATGGGCCATACGAGAAAGGAGAGAAAGGCCTCAAAGGGTGGACGCACCCCTCCGCATGGGCTGGTCCGAGTTGGACTAGGGAGGGGGGCGCCCCCTTCCTTCCTTCTCCTTTTCCCTTCCCTTTCCATCTCTCCTACTCCTACTACTTGGAAGGGCTCCTAGTTCTACTAGGAAAGGGGGGATCCTACTCCCGGTGGGAGTAGGACTCCCCTAGGGCGCGCCATAGAGAGGGTCGGCCCTCCCCCTCCTCCACTCCTTTATATATGGGGGCAGGGGCACCCCAAAGACACAACAATTGATCTCTTGATCTCTTAGCCGTGTGCGGTGCCCCCCTCCACCATAACCCACCTCGATCATATCATAGCGGTGCTTAGGCGAAGCCCTGCGTCGGTAGAACATCATCATCGTCACCACGCCGTCGTGCTGACGAAACTCTCCCTCAACACTCGGCTGGATCGGAGTTCGAGGGACGTCATCGAGTTGAACGTGTGCAGAACTCGGAGGTGCCGTGCGTTCGGTACTTGATCGGTCGGATCGTGAAGATGTATGACTACATCAACCGCGTTGTGCTAACGCTTCCGCTTTCGGTCTACGAGGGTACATGGACAACACTCTCCTCTCTCGTTGCTATGCATCACCATGATCTTGTGTGTGCGTAGGAATTTTTTTGAAATTACTACGTTCCCCAACACAACAACATTGTAGATGATACGACCAATTTCAATTGTAGTCGGACCAATGACAACGACGACGTACAAGCTACCCACCAGGATCAAGTTATCGTTGTTCCATTAGTTACTGTTAAGGATGTATATGTGCCAAACTATACTGCCGTTGATAAACAGTACACAAAAAAGATTGCAGAATTTGTTGAAGTTACATGCATGCATATTATGGTATTGACAGAGACACGCTCGTTTAAGAAAGAGGGAAATGGGATGTTGGCCGTGCATGCATTACGCGGGGAGAAGTACATGTGCGTACAGCCATGCATGCATAAGAAACTTGAAGCCTTAAGTTACGATGGTGGAGCTAACATGGCCAGACACGTCGATGGAGATAATTTGGAAGGATTTCAGTTTGAGTATTACGAGAAGATATCATCACGTTGGTTCAAACGGGAAAGGAGCAGCAGTCGTTGTATACTATTTCTATTTCTGCCATGTAAAGAGTTTGCATGAGGGAAGACATGTAAATTTCTATTTCTATTTCATTTCTGCCTGACAACATTTTCATGGAAGTATAGGCACAATCTCTAATTTCAGCCCACGTTCTCCGCCCGTCTCTCTCGATCGATCGGCACCAGGCCCGACGGGCCACAATGCTCCCTCTCGCGTGGCAAAGGAAGAAGGAAGCTCCATATCCAAACAGATCCAAGTAGGAAGTAGACATGTTGATCATCAATCCATTCACGTCAAGTATCAACACTGATGTTTAAAAGAACACTGCGGTAAATTTCATATGAACATACGGGAAATCATGTGGAGCCAAAACGGAACACATTTGTACATATACTGGCGTCTGCCACTACTTGTTACCTATATATATGGCCTCAGAACGTAAGTACTAGTGGCCTGCTACTATTAGTAAGTTTCACTGGCTAAAAATAATTAACCTCCGTCGAATTCCGTCAGTCTATCATCTCCTTCTACTCATCAATCTGGAAAATAACAGTTCCAGCCCCGGGCCAGGGGAGCTGCTACGGCCACAGCCGCAGCGAAGTCACTGCCTCCTCCTCCACCTCCGGGAAGAAGCCCCCGAACAGCGTCGCCGGCTGTATCGGCGCCATGAGCTCCGCCACCACCGCCGACGCCTCCACGGCAGCACGTTGCCGCCCCTCCTCGCTCATCTGACAAAGAGTAGAGACGCATTCAGAAGCTCAGTATAGGAGGCAGGCACGGAGGACGCAGCGACGCAAATCACTCCTACCATACCATGTGGCGAAGGAAGCTGTTCTGCTCCTCCAGGATGTGCATCTGAATGACACACCAACAGATGAACAGAGCAGGATCATTCACAGTTGCTTGTCTGCATCTTAAATCATTCCGGTTCCCATACAATTACAGCTACGTACTTACCCTGTTGTGTGATTCGTCCAACTGCTCCTCCATCAGTTTATCCTGCACGCAAGAAAGCCATGTAACCATTCATTCAAACACTGACAGCTACAAGTGAGCCGAAGTGAATTTTGTGCACGCCGTGGTGTGTATGTGTACCTTCATTTCACGGACTTTATCCAACGCGCATTCTAGCCGCTGCTCCAGATCACGGAGCTCCGCCGCGGCCGCGCCCGATGGCAGGTCTTCTCCGGTGTGCCTCTGCAGGGTGGCCTCGAGATGGTCACGCTCTCGCCTCAACCTTGCGATATCCGTCAACAGTTGCTGTGTGCAAGAATCACATATGTCGATCAGAATGCAATCATGCAGTTAACTCTCAGTGTACAAATTGTACTATGTAGTACATGACTAGATGTGCTTCCTTGTTTGTTAACCTGATGATCATGATGATTTGTGCCCTCATTCCCCTGCAACTGGTCGTTGGTGATGCTGTCGTAGCGCTGCATTAGCTCGGTCCAGCTGAATAGATGACAAGTGAAGTGTGTCATCACTAGACTATTATACATGCACGTGATCAGGTTTATGCATGATCCACAAGTTTCAGTCATCAGGTATCTCTTGTTTTAAGTTATGCTACGATTTCGCATGTACAAATGGAATGCCGGCGACGAGTACTCCCTCCGTGAAGAAATATAAGAGCGTTTAGATCACTAAAGTAGTGATCTAAACGCTCTTATATTTGTTTATAGAGGGAGTATTTGTTTACTTTAACAGGTGGTGCTTATGTAAGGTTCAGAAACTAATCATGAATCGTAATCTGAAGACGCCATACGATTGGAATCAGAGGCAAGTTAAAACGCATGTCATTTGACCAACTTGAGCATGAAACACAGCCAGAGCATCCCAATACTGCAGCTACGTACGATGGCATGCCAAAGTTCGTTCTCATACTCTATTTTTTTTTCTTTTTTTGAACGAAGACGCACGAAGCGTCCAGCTTTAAATTAATAAAGCCACAAGGCAGCATCCAACCAGGAATAATCCTCACAGATCTAACATCATAAGTTCAGCGGGCTCGCAGTCTCGGCAAAGTAGATACTGTTAGAAAACGTGAGGAAGAGAGAATGACCGAACAGTTTTCTGTATTGAAGAGGAGAGAGATATATACAAGGTTACATGGGCCTGGGCCTCACTCTAGACTATGGGCCTGGGTCTGTACAAGACAAACACAACATATATACTTAGCACCCCCCTTCAAACTTAAGGTGGGTCAGGAGCATCTGATACACCAAGTTTGAGAGTGTGAAACCTATGCCGATCTCTAGTTTGTGCCTTGGTGAAGAAATCTGCGACTTGAAGCTCTGATGGGACATATTGTAGCTTGACAGTGGATTGTTGACAATGAGATCGAGTGAAAAAGGCATCCACACCAATGTGTTTGGTCAACTCATGCTTGACTGGATCATTAGCAATCTAAATAGCAGCAGTGTTGTCACAAAGAAGAGGTGTTGGTGTATGACATAAGACACCAAGATCATCCAATAGCCAGCGAAGCCATACAATCTCTGTTGTAGTAGTAGAAAGAGCCCTAAGCTCTGCCTCGGCGCTGGAGCGAGACACAGCAGTTTGCTTCTTTGATTTCCATGCAATGAGAGATGTACCAAGAAATATGCAATAGCCAGTGACCGAGCGACAATCAATAGGATCACTCGCCCAAGTGGAATCAGAGTAAGCATGAAGCTGGAGCTGACTGGAATTAGCATAGAACAAGCAGCGAGATGTAGTTCCCCTTAAATACCTAAGGACTCGGAATAGGTGACCATGATGAACTGAGGTGGGAGCACAGACAAATTGACTGAGAATATGGACTGCATGTGCGATGTCAGGTCTGGTCACTGTGAGGTACACTAGGCTGCCGACAATGTGACGATAGCGAGAGGGATCCTCAAGAGGAGTGCCATTAGTAGGACGCAACTGCAGATGAAGCTCCATAGGTGTAGCAGCAATGCACGTGTCAGTGAGACCTGAGCAAAGAATCAAATCCTGAGTGTACTTTTGCTGGGAGATATAGTAACCATCATCAGTATGCTCGACCTCAATCCCGAGAAAATAGCTGAGAGACCCCAAATCTGACATCTGGAATTGTTCACTCAATTTTTTCTTAACAAAATCAATATACCCAACATCATCTCCAGTGATCAACATGTCATCTACATAAAGTAGAAGCAATGTACGGCCATGCTCAGATGTATGAATGAAGAGTGCAGGGTCATGTTCACAAGGAGAAAAACCGGCAGCTTGAATCACAGAACTAAACCAAGCACGAGGGGCTTGCTTAAGCCCATAAAGAGCCTTTCGAAGACGAAAACATGACCTGGTGGAACCTTGATACCTGGAGGTGGCTGCATATATACTTCCTCATGTAAATCACCATGAAGGAAGGCATTCTTCACATCCATGTGGGAAATTTTCCATGACCGAGTAGCAGCCACAGCAATTAGAGTTCGAACTGAAGTCATGTGAGCAACAGGAGAAAATGTCTCATCATAATCTTTCCCATGAGACTGCTGAAAACCTCTTGCAACAAGGCAAGCCTTGTAGCGTTCCACGGAACCATTTGACTTGGTTTTAACCTTATACACCCATTTGCAAGTGATAGGGACTGAACGAGGAGGTAATGGTACCAAATCCCATGTACCAGTACGCTCTAAGGCTGCAAGCTCCTCGGACATAGCCAGTTGCCACTCAGGTGACACAACTGCCTCCTGATAGGTACTAGGCTCAGAAACAGCCCCTGCATATAAGTCCTTTTTGTATCGCATTGCTAGAGAAGAGCCGTCAGTGCAAGGATCAGTAGTACTGGCTGGAGGAGTAGAAGACAAAGGCATAGATGACTGCGTGTCACATGGAACTTTAGAACGACGAGTGTAATGGAAAGTATTGACTGGAGGAGTAGAATAACGACGAGTGTAATGGAAAGGAAGACTATCTAGAGGTGGAGCTAGTGGAAGAGAGAAAGGAGCTAGTGAGGAAGGAGATGAAACATGTGGTGGAGATGGTTCTGATGTTAGGACAGAGGAAGGTTGTTCAGCTATGGACTCATCTAAAAAGATAGGTGGAAGTGAAAGAAACGAGGTAGACTCTAAAGAAGTTGAGGATGATGGTTTAGTGGAAGGGGAATAGAAGAAGGGTTGATCCTCAACAGAAGTGGCATCGCGAGAAAAGCGAATGCGGCGAGCAGAAGAATCATAGCAACGGTAGCCCTTATGTTCAAGACTATATCCAAGGAAGACACACTGAGCAGACTGAGCAGTCAACTTGGTACGCTCACGAGGTGCTAAAAGAACATAACAAGTACAACCAAAGACACGGAGGTGGTCATACGTGGGAGGAGAACCAAACAAAACCTCACCAGGACACTTGCCTTCAAGGCGAGTAGAAGGTTGGAGATTGATAAGATAAACATCAGTTGAGATAGCTTCACCCCAAAAATGAGTGGGGACAAAGGAAGAAATCAGAAGGGTACGAGCTGTCTCAACAATATGGCGATGCTTACGCTCAGCAACGCCATTCTGAGCATGGGCACCAGGGCATGAACGCTGAGGGAGAGTACCCTCAGATGAGAGAAACTCACGAAAAGCAGTAGATAGATACCCCCC
>NC_041392.1:678828536-678832343 GCF_002162155.2 Triticum dicoccoides
GAGTCAGAACGAAAAACACGAACAACACTGGAAAACTGAGTATGGACCATATGTACAAAAGCCTTATATATAGAAAACAACTCAGAACGATGCTTCATAAAATAGACCCAAGTATGTCGAGAGTGATCATCAACAAATATGACATAATGTTTGTGGCTACCTTTCGAAACAAAGGGGGAAGGACCCCATACATCAGAGTGCACTAAATCAAAAGGATGACTAGAATGAGTAGTGCTGGAAGAGTATGGAAGCTGTATTTGTTTCCCTAGCTTACAACCCTTACAGTGAAAACCAGCATCTATGGAAACATGACCCAAAACACCTTGTCGAACAAGGGTAGATAAACGAGAACCACACAAGTGACCTAAGCGATGGTGCCACTGGGCAAAAGAAAACGACGAAGTGGATCTTGATGTTGATGCAACCATCTGGAACGCGGATGTGGTGGAAGCTGAAGGAAGGTGTAAGGTGTCAAGGATGTAGAGGGATGTGGATCCTCTACGGAGATGGCCAGTTCCAATGACCCTCTTGCTCGGACGGTCCTGCACATAACAAAATGAGTCATCAAAACCAACAAAGTAGTTCATATCAGCAAGCTGGCCAACAGACATAAGATTCATGGACAGCTCTGGAGCAAAGGAGATGGCAGGAACAGAAAACTTGGATGTGCAAAGAGAACCCTGATGAGTAATAGAACAAGGTGTACCATCAGCAGTCTGAACAGAGGCACCATCCCGCACTGGCTGGCAAGACACAAACTGAGAGTGATCAGAGGTCACATGGAAAGAAGCTCCAGAGTCCAAAACCCAAGGCTGGGTTGCAGCAACAGCGGGCTGAGAGAGAACAGATGTAGAAGCACCCCTCGCTTGCTGCTGATAAGGAGCTTGCTGCTGATAAGGAGCCTGGGGTGCACGACGCTGCTGATTGAGGGCCCGTCTAGCCTGAAACTCAGCTAACAGCTTTGGATGAAGCTTGAAACAACCATCTCTGTGGTGTCCTGCCTTCTTGCAGAACGAGCAGACGACAGTTGAAGGTGTGGCCTTGGAGGCACCTGGCCGTTGAGGAAAAGCCAGAACACTAGTGTGTAGAGTCTGCGCAGAAGTAGCCCCAAGAGAACGGAGACGAGTCTCCTCAGCGATCAAGCTAGCAAGTGCCTCTATCAAGGTGGGAGGAGTCGTACGACCAAGCAATTGAGTGTGAATATTCTCAAAGTCTGGCTTGAGACCCATCACAAACTGAAACATGAGAGTCTGATGGTCATACTTTCCCTTTGCTGCACATGACTCACAACCAGAATTACCCTTTGGAACCATGGAACCTAGCTGCCCAGTGATGCGAGTGAAACCTCCATAGTACTCTTCTATGGACATGTCTTCTGGCTGCCGAGTGTTGTGTAAATTCTGCAACAAGGAGAAATGAAGTGCACTGCTGGGCTGAAGGTAGCGCTGCTCAAAGTACTTCCATATCTCTTTAGCTGAAGTGTGATGCTCAAGACTCATTCGGAGTGAGGGTTCAACACCCAGAATTAAAACTCCCATCACACGATCATCGATCTTTTGCCAAGACTTCCTTGCTGCATCATCATTTGGACTAGGTGGATCATCTGTCAGATGAGAAACAAAACCAGCTGTCCTCAAGACAGTCCGGGCAGAAAATGCCCATTGCCTGTAGTTTGAACCATCAAGCTTGATATCTATGATCAAAGAACCAAATCCGAAATCATTTCTTGCCATAGTGGTGAGCGGTCAGCAGCTGGAAACACCCAATCTGATAGCAGCTGCAGGCAGCAACAAGAGAAGAGCAGCAGACAGCCACAAACAGAAGCTGGATCTGGATCTCACTGGATAGAAGGTGGAGCTTGTTGGATCTTGCTGGATAGAAGGGGAACGCCTGGAGCTTGCTATAGAGCAGGGAAGGCACCAAGAGCTTGCTGGAGATGGCTGCTGGAGAGCAGGGGAAGTATTCTCACAGAGTAGCTATGAGGACACACAGAGGAGCTGCTGGAGAGCAGCTCCTACAGGTTGATGACGAAGATGTGATGGGGCAGCGATGTGGATGTCTCCTCACCAGCCAGATCCGCCTGAATCACCTCACCGGCGGCGATTTCATGGGTGGCGGCTGGAAGAGGAACCAGGGTTTGGTCCTGCTCTGATACCATGTTAGAAAACGTGAGGAAGAGAGAATGACCGAACAGTTTTCTGTATCAAGGAGGAGAGAGATATATACAATGTTACATGGGCCTGGGCCTCACTCTAGACTATGGGCCTGAGCATGTACAAGACAAACACAACATATATACTTAACAATACTAATGTCATACTCTTTTTCACACAAATGACAAATCAATGGCGTCTGCACAGTAAATCGGTTGGCATTGGATAACTCTTAAGGTTTTCAAGTGACTTGAGTAAGTTAATCTGAAGAGAATGCAGAATCTCGCTTGTCGAGAATGAATCACCGGTGCACCGCACACATATAAACTTGTACTAGTATTAAGAAGAGAGCAATCTGATAGTAAACACGGCAGAGGGGGCACCAAGCTAGACAGAGCATCGCAGAACCAAATCCAGAGTACTAGGCTTGAGTGACAGAGCAATCCGGAATGAACCGAGACGGTGGAGCCATGAGACTGGGCTGAGAAGATGGAGGAAGGAACGGACGGGCGAACCTGGTGTTGGGGCTGCAGTAGTGGGCGTGCCTGCCGCTGCCGGCGCCGTCGAAGACGAGGACGCCGAGGTCGACGTCGCAGAGCACGGCGAGCTCCCGCGCCTTCTTGAGCAGCCCGGCGCTGCGCTTGCCGAAGGTGGCCCGCCGCGAGACGTCGTTGGCGATCCGCCTGATCTCCACCCTCCCGCGGCCCATCTCCTCTTCTCCTGGAGCGGCCGAGCATGCAATGGAAGCGCACGCCCGTCAGTGGCGGCGGTGACGGTACCATCAAGAAGAGATTCGCGGCAGGAGGAGAAGCATTGCGGGTGTCGTAGACAGGTTTGATTGATTGTTACCTTGTGTTGCACGTTTGCTACGCTTGGTCGAACGCGGACGCGGCTGCTTTCCTCTTGATCTTGTCGAGTTCTTGTTCCTTCGGGGCCAAGCCTGAAATTGTACTTCTGAAACGAACCGCAGAGGTAGCAGCAGGAGCAGGGGGGCTATATGCAGGGAGCAGAGCACCAGCTCATCGTTCTTCTTTAATTTCCGGCCCTTGTTCTGAAGATTTATTTTGCGGACAAATCATTTCAATTATCTTTTTTTTTAAATCTGATATATTCATCAAACATCATGACAGTACAGAGAAATCGTTCCAACCGATTCACACGAGTATTCATGTTGGATGGTGCACTGCTTATCATCCTCCGCTGTCTTGTCTCATACTTGAAGCTCACCATTCGTATCTGTATTTTTCAAATTTCATCAAGGAGTATCTGTTTATTACACTTGGATTTTACCTAGATCAAAAATAAATCTTTCACCCCATATAGAGGTTTCTCGGTTGGGCCAAGCAACTCTATCTGTCAAAAAACTGCCCTCAGAGGCGATTACGACGAGCCTCCGTTCCCCACCATCCACAACCGGCCACGTTGAACCCATCCATGCCCCCCACCTATCTCTTATGTGTCATGTGAGGGGTAGGGAACCATGATACCTCTATGCATAGATAGGACCGGATTCCATGATGCCCGACGGAATATCCTTGACGTTGTTGGCCGCCTCAATCTAGGGATAAGTTCTCCTGGCCAACTAGAACAACCGGAAAAACAAGAGTCCCTTATATGTCGCCCCGATAGGTGACTCCGAGGCTCGCCTCCCACC
>NC_041392.1:678832691-678837258 GCF_002162155.2 Triticum dicoccoides
CGAGATGATAGGTCTACAAGTGTTAGTGTTACAACCTGAAGGGAACCGTAGAGTTCGAGCGGGCACACATGTGGAAATGAGGGGAAACAACACTATCAAAAGCTAAATCCTTCGATATGCGTGCACAAATACGTACAATTTTACTAACCTCTCTCTCCCCAACACCACTCGAACAATTTTGGGTGGTGACAAAGTGACGTCCATTACGACCAATTCATCAATTCGTGGTGTACTCACGTACACTAATCGCGGCCCTCCCATTGAAGCACATATTTTGGATAAGGAAAGCAGGTTTGTTGATTTCGACACATGTTCGCATTTTCCCTCGCCTTCGCACAACGAGAAGTCGAGTGTAGTCCCTCACAAACAGCCACTATCTGCACGATGTGAATCCAATGACGGAGAGGCGTGAGCATGCCGGTAATTACAACAAGATGGTGCGCGGGCAGCAAAACATATTTTCCATCGAAAAAATCATTGAAGAATTTTACATAGCAGTAACTGCAGGCATGCAAAACTTATATTTAGCCGCCTTTCTGTCCTTCTATTGATGCATGTATATAGATTCGAGCATTTAATCTTTGTCTTATGTGCTGAACAAATCTCCGATAGATCATATTGTACTACAAATCCATAAGAGAGAAATAACCGGCATTATGATGGTAATTGCATTTTTTTCTTAGAAGTATATAAGTAATTTTTTGCTGAACCGACCGAAAGACAAAATGGTAATTGCATTCTTTTTCTTGGTTTATCACTTCCATTTGAACTTGCCAGAAGACTGTTCTTCATCTTCAGCCAATACAGCTCCAAGTACCGTAACTGCACCGCTAGCGGCACCGGCGAGGAATGAGCCGAAGCCACCACCCTTACCTTTTTTTCCTGCATACATGGTATTTCAATACGTGTCTTATGTATG
Organism: Triticum dicoccoides; assembly: GCF_002162155.2. Lineage (NCBI taxonomy): Eukaryota > Viridiplantae > Streptophyta > Magnoliopsida > Poales > Poaceae > Triticum > Triticum dicoccoides. The sequence continues at coordinate 678,833,611 of NC_041392.1, forward strand.
TCCCAAAATAAGGTTTTGCATTCCGGCCCTTCCTAGCAAGGTAACCATGACAAGCAATGACATGGAGAATGCGAAAGATGTGAAAAATACCTTTCTTTGAAGACTTCTTCTTCGATTTATCATGGACGGCATAGCCAGCGGGCTGCGCATGGCCATGTTGTTGTGGATACCCGGCCGGAGGGTATCCTCCGGGTTGAGGATACGCACCAGGTGGAGCTCCGTACCCTTGCACCGGAACAAATGGCATAGGGTAACCAGGCCAGCCCGGCGGAGGAGGGTATCCGCCGGGGTAGAATGGGGCCGGAGGACGCAGACCAGGAGGGCCTTGCATGCCTTCCCTCTTTGATAACTACCTGGATGGACCAGAGAATTCACAAGGATGAAGCTATGATCATGGTAATTCGAAATGCATGTGGACGATTTGCAAGAGATGATAAGATGTTACCGGTGAGGCGACGGGGAGAGAACTCCGAAAAAGATGGTGCCGGCGATGATGAAACTGGAAGATTGGCTTGAAACTTGGGAGAGAGATTGGTGCTGGTTTTTCATACGGTAGCTAGTAGGTTCTTCTCCTCATGCCGGGGATAACAACTTGTGAGCACGGCTGAGAGCAAAACCAGGGCCAGTCGGTGCAAAGTTTACTATCTTTAGCCATTCTATTTGTTCATGTGGATGCACATCAAGATAGGGTCCTGGAGGGGTTCATCTTGACTTCTTCACCATGCACAACCTTCTTGAGCCAGACTTCTTTTTGGGGCTTTTGACTGGGCCTTGTGCACACCCGTGTTGGTCTGATCGTCTCCATTTACTTCATTTTACCCGTACTTCTTTACCGGCCGATCCAAGATTCCCAGCCCAAACTTGTATCGCACGTTAAAAAAAGTTGTTACCCACATCGATGTCTGAATTCAGAGCATGGATCGAGGAGTAATCATCTGAATTCCAACGGCCCAGAGAAATGGAGTAGTACTCCTACTACATCTTCTTTTCTTTAGCCACACAGGGAGGGAGTGCATGACCAGCGCAACGACTCCTCTGCCCCGGGGGTGCCTCCCTCCCTGCCCGTACCGTACCTCCGGACGTACGACACTGCTGGTCTCGGCGAATGGAGGAGATGCGTGTCGGTGCCCTTTGCTCTAGCACCAAAGAGAAGCATCAAGGAATGAATCAGACGCTCTCTCCTCCACATTTTTCGTGCCTTGCACCTGCAGGACTAGCATCTTTGACTGCCCGGCCGGTGCGTCGAGCATCTTCATCCACGTACCTCTAATTCGACCCCTCCAACGTCCACGGATACATCCGGTCAGTGATCTGGTGTGTCCGTTTTAAGACCCTATTTATTCATCCGCGCAGCTACTCATTTTCTTCCTCATATGTTCGGTCACTTGCACGTGATTGATGGAGATGAAAAAAATATAGAAAAGAAGGAATAAAGAAAGAGAAAAGGTGAAAAGAAGGAATATGTACAGGCAAAAGGAGTCACAAAGCCAAGGCCAACGCAGCTGCCTCCTCCTCCTCCACCAAAAAAGCTAGGGTTTGTACCTCTCGCCGGCTCCGCCGCAGGTTTGCCTCGTCTCCGGTGGTCCTAGGGCCATAGAGGCGAGGTGGATCCTGGCAAGGGCCGGCAGGAGGGCTCCGTTGTTAGTCGTTTCTTTCAGATTTGTTAGGGTTTGTGTCCTGCTCAGGAAGACGAGACGGCGGTGGCTCTCTGAAAATGGAATAAAGGTCTCCCGTCTAGCCACCGTTCCAATGGTGCGTCTAGCATCATTGGTGGGCGTGTGGTGGTGTGTCTCCGGCGGATCTATCCTCGGTGGATTTGCTCGGATTTGGTTGTTTTTCGTCCATGTTCGTGTGTCGTCGGATTGGATCGTTTCGATCTACGTTATCCTTCATCGGCGGCGGTTGCTGTTTCGGTGCGCTGGTCCTATGGGGCCTTAGCACAACGACTTCCCGACTATCTACTACAACAAGTTGTGCTCGACTCCGACGAGGGAGGGACGATGACAGCGGCGCGCCTTCGGCTTGCTTCAGTGCTTGTAGTCGTCGTTAGGTGGTCTACGGACCTGGATGTAATTTTTATTATTTTTGGTGTTCGTTGTACTGCCATGATTGAAGATGAATAGATCGAAAGTTTTTCACAAAAAAGAAAGAAAGACAAAAGGTGATCCGGGGTGGGACCGTGTCCTACATGGTGGATTGACCAGGCGCGTCCGGCTCTGTGCGCGAGCCCTCATATCCTCTCCATATTTAAGATGGATATGATGGTTCGCAGACAGTCTGAATATATAGGAAAGATATGAGAGACGGGTCCCATTGGGTCAACTTTTTACTATTTTTTACTTTTCTCTCCTGTTCGATCAGTGGTTCCTATGTTCGTTCAGTCAATTTAAGAAGTTCGGTTGTAAATGCTTTAAGGGAAATAAAAGATACGTCAAGAACGCCGTGAGCTGAACGGAGAATTACGGTTCGCAATCATGAGTGTGTGTGATCACTTGCTGCAGCCGTACACCTACGTACTGTTCTGCTATGATAAGCCATGCATGCATCAAAGTTCACATACAGTGGTGAATAGCAATACACACATCTCGTCCAAATGCCCGTCTAATAAGGTGCTCAACAATCGTATATACTTTGATCACATATCTAATACATTATGCTTCCTAATTTTAGGCCTTCTCGTTTGATTAGTGTTCTATTTTTAATTTGGTTCACGATTTTGACTGGGTTAACTATTTCTCAACGAGCTTTCTCATTTAGTTTAGATATTTTAATTTTGGATTTCATTCACAATTTTAGTTGGGTCAATGATTTCTCAAATTAATTGGCAGCAACCAGCCTGTAAAAACACATTGGTCCTGTCCATCCTCTCATCGTCTAAAAAGAGAAGCACCAAGATCGGACATTATATAGAAACGATATAAGCCTAGCCCTCCGCCGTGAACTTGGCCGCCTCCTGAAGACGTGGCGAGCAACGCAGGAAGCGTGGAGATCTGCGTGGGGCCAAGTTCTTCTCCTTCGTCTTCTTCCCCTCTCCTTTCTCTTCCACCATCTGGCTCGTCCCCTCTCCTAGATCTGGCAGCTCCTCCTCTGTTTCTGTCCCGCTGTCCTCGATCTGGATGGGCACCCAGTGAGTCCCTGGAGTGGGTATGGCCATCACAGCTCCCACCACGAATTCCTCCGGGCCAGCGGGGAAACGACGTCGAGATCTGAACGCCCACCACTTCCTCCTCTGCTCTTGATTTCCTCCCTCTGTCTCCTCCATAGCCCACACCAGCGCTGCCAGCGAACTCACCGGCACACCAGTCGGAGTGGTCATCCCATTCGGGGTGAGCCGCTCGTCCTCCTCCACCGTCAAATTCTTGAATACTTTCTTGGCCGCCCTCCGCATCTCCTTCCTGGTGGCGAACCAGGACACCACATCTCTTTCCCTCTCCAGCTTTTTGCTTCGTCTCCGCTCGCGAGCTCCACCATCGCCCGCTCCATCTTCATCCGCCAATCGGCCATGGTCGCCAATGTCGCCCTCTCCGCGCTCTGGATCGGAATACGATGAGTTGGGGGGAGTGGGGATTTTTTGCTTCGGGTGGGTCGTCTCGCCTCCGGGAGTGGGGGATTTATTTCCCACCTTCCCCCGCATTCATGGTGTCTGCC
>NC_041392.1:678837451-678839614 GCF_002162155.2 Triticum dicoccoides
ATCCAGCCTCCTCGCTGATCCGAGCCACGTGGCAGGGCAACCACACCACCGAACTCCATGAAATTTTCTCCCGATCTCTCAAGCCTCGACTATCAATAATCCTCCCCTCCTCATTAATGAACAAAATTCGTTGAATCGTACCTTGAATGAGAAGGATTCCTCTTCTGTATTGCAAAATCCCCGCATGAAATAAATTAGGTATGTACAGAACCCGGCAAGCTTCATCTTCGATCACGCCATCTCCCCTCGGCTCGTCGTTGCGCGTGAGAATTTCGCTGCCGTGTTTCTCCCGAGATCCGGTCTCCCTTTTGTTGTCGTCGTTGGTGCGGTCGTCTTCATCAGTGCGGTCGTCGTCGGTGCGATCATCTTGTCGGTGCGGTAGTCTTCGTCGATGCGGTCGTCGTTGATGCGGTCGTCGTTGATGTGGTCGTCATCAAGGCAGTCGTCGGTGATGTGGTCATCGCTGGAGCGGTGTCCGTCTCCGCCCTCCTGGAATTCGCCGCCGATGTGGTGATCACCGCGCCCCTTGCGCCGGTTGTCTCCGGCACGAGATTGGTCTCCCGCACGGAGTTCGTCGTCGATGTGACGATCATCGCCGGCATGGAGGTCGTCGCCGATGTCGTGCTTATCTTCGCGATCGCCTTTGAAGTCGCCGCGCGAGTTTCGTGTCAACATCCTGCTCGTCGTCAATTACTCTACTAGTATGCTCACGGTTCGCAATCATGAGTGTGTGTGATCACTTGCTGCAGCCGTACACCTACGTATGGTTCCGCTACGATGAGCCATGCATGCATCAAAGTTCACATACGGTGGTGAATAGCGATACACACATCTCGTCCAAATGCTCGTCTAATAAGGTGCTCAATAATCGTATATACTTTGATCACATATATAATTCATTATGCTTCCTAATTTTAGGCCTTCTTCTTTGATTAGTGTTCTATTTTGAATTTGGTTCCAGATTTTGACTGGATTAACTATTTCTCAACGAGCTTTCTCATTTAGTTTGGATATTTTAATTTTGGATTTCATTCACAATTTTAGTTGGGTCGATGATTTCTCAAATTAATTGGTAGCAACCAGCCTGTAAAAACACATTAGAAGCACCAAGATCGGACATTATATAGAAACGATATAAGGTGCTCAACAATCGTATATACTTTGATCACATATCTAATTCATTATGCTTCCTAATTTTAGGCCTTCTCGTTTGATTAGTGTTCTATTTTGAATTTGGTTCACGATTTTGACTGGGTTAACTATTTCCCAACGAGCTTTCTCATTTAGTTTGGATATTTTAATTTTGGATTTCATTCACAATTTTAGTTGGGTCAATGATTTCTCAAATTAATTGGCAGCAACCAGCCTGTAAAAACACATTGGTCCTGTCCATCCTCTCATCATCTAAAAAGAGAAGCACCAAGATCGGACATTATATAGAAACGATATAAGCCTAGCCCTCCGCCGCGAACTTGGCCGCCTCCTGAAGACGTGGCGAGCAACGCAGGAAGCGTGGAGATCTGCGCGCGGCCAAGTTCTTCTCCTTCGTCTTCTTCCCCTCTCCTTTCTCTTCCACCATCTGGCTCGTCCCCTCTCCTAGATCTGGTAGCTCCTCCTCTGTTTCTGTCCCGCTGTCCTCGATCTGGATGGGCACCCAGTGAGTCCCTGGAGTGGGTATGGCCATCAAAGCTCCCACCACGAATTCCTCCGGGCCAGCGGGGAAGCGGCGTCGAGATCTGAACGCCCACCACTTCCTCCTCTGCTCTTGATTTCCTCCCTCTGTCTCCTCCATAGCCCACACCAGCGCTGCCAGCGAACTCACCGGCACACCAGTCGGAGTGGTCATCCCAGTCGGGGTGAGCCGCTCGTCCTCCTCCACCGTCAAATTCTTGAATACTTTCTTGGCCGCCCTCCGCATCTCCTTCCTGGTGGCGAACCAGGACACCACCTCTCTTGCCCTCTCCAGCTTTTTGCTTTGTCTCCGCTCACGAGCTCCACCATCGCCCGCTCCATCTTCATCCGCCAATCGGCCATGGTCGCCAATGTCGCCCTCTCCGCGCTTTGGATCAGAATACGATGAGTTGGGGGGAGTGGGGATTTTTTGCTTCGGGTGGGTCGTCTCGCCTCCGGGAGTGGGGGATTTATTTCCCACCTTCCACCCGC
>NC_041392.1:678840416-678842261 GCF_002162155.2 Triticum dicoccoides
AGCCTCTAATCCAGCCTCCTCGCTGATCCGAGCCACGTGGCAGGGCAACGACACCACCGAACTCCATGAAATTTTCTCCCGATCTCTCAAGCCTCGACTATCAATAATCCTCCCCTCCTCATTAATGAACAAAATTCGTTGAATCGTACCTTGAATGAGAAGGATTCCTCTTCTGTATTGCAAAATCCCCGCATGAAATAAATTAGGTATGTACAGAACCCGGCAAGCTTCGTCTTCGATCACACCATCTCCCCTCGGCTCGTCGTTGCGCGTGAGAATTTCGCTGCCGCGTTTCTCCCGAGATCCGGTCTCCCTTTTGTTGTCGTCGTCGGTGCGGTCGTCTTCATCAGTGCGGTCGTCGTCAGTGCGATCATCTTCGTCGGTGCGGTAGTCTTCGTCGATGCGGTCGTCGTCGATGCGGTCGTCATCGAGCCAGTCATCCGTGATGTGGTCGTCGCCGGAGCGGTGTCCGTCTCCGCCCTCCCGGAATTCACCGCCGATGTGGTGATCGCCGCGCCCCTTGCGCCGGTTGTCTCCGGCACGAGATTGGTCTCCCGCACGGAGTTCGTCGTCGATGTGACGATCATCGCCGGCATGGAGGTCGTCGCCGATGTTGTGCTTATCTTCGCGATCGCCTCTGAAGTCGCCGCGCGAGTTTCGTGTCAACATCCTGCTCGTCGTCAATTACTCTACTAGTATGCTCACGGTTCGCAATCATGAGTGTGTGTGATCACTTGCTGCAGCCGTACACCTACGTACGGTTCCGCTACGATGAGCCATGCATGCATCAAAGTTCACATACGGTGGTGAATAGCGATACACACATCTCGTCCAAATGCTCGTCTAATAAGGTGCTCAATAATCGTATATACTTTGATCACATATATAATTCATTATGCTTCCTAATTTTAGGCCTTCTTCTTTGATTAGTGTTCTATTTTGAATTTGGTTCCAGATTTTGACTGGATTAACTATTTCTCAACGAGCTTTCTCATTTAGTTTGGATATTTTAATTTTGGATTTCATTCACAATTTTAGTTGGGTCGATGATTTCTCAAATTAATTGGTAGCAACCAGCCTGTAAAAACACATTAGAAGCACCAAGATCGGACATTATATAGAAACGATATAAGCCTAGCCCTCCGCCGCGAACTTGGCCGCCTCCTGAAGACGTGGCGAGCAACGCAGGAAGCGTGGAGATCTGCGTGGGGCCAAGTTCTTCTCCTTCGTCTTCTTCCCCTCTCCTTTCTCTTCCACCATCTGGCTCGTCCCCTCTCCTAGATCTGGCAGCTCCTCCTCTGTTTCTGTCCCGCTGTCCTCGATATGGATGGGCACCCAGTGAGTCCCTGGAGTGGGTATGGCCATCACAGCTCCCACCACGAATTCCTCCGGGCCAGCGGGGAAGCGGCGTCGAGATCTGAACGCCCACCACTTCCTCCTCTGCTCTTGATTTCCTCCCTCTGTCTCCTCCATAGCCCACACCAGCGCTGCCAGCGAACTCACCGGCACACCAGTCGGAGTGGTCATCCCATTCGGGGTGAGCCGCTCGTCCTCCTCCACCGTCAAATTCTTGAATACTTTCTTGGCCACCGTCCGCATCTCCTTCCTGGTGGCGAACCAGGACACCACCTCTCTTGCCCTCTCCAACGTTTTGCTTTGTCTCCGCTCACGAGCTCCACCATCGCCCGCTTCATCTTCATCCGCCAATCGGCCATGGTCGCCAATGTCGCCCTCTCCGCGCTCTGGATCGGAATACGATGAGTTGGGGGGAGTGGGGATTTTTTGCTTTGGGTGGGTCGTCTCGCCTCCGGGAGTGGGGGATTTATTTCCCACCTTCCCCCGCAT
>NC_041392.1:678842534-678844344 GCF_002162155.2 Triticum dicoccoides
CGTGGCAGGGCAACGACACCACCAAACTCCATGAAATTTTCTCCCGATCTCTCAAGCCTCGACTATCAATAATCATCCCCTCCTCATTAATCAACAAAATTCGTTGAATCGTACCTTGAATGAGAAGGATTCCTCTTCTGTATTGCAAAATCCCCGCATGAAATAAATTAGGTATGTACAGAACCCGGCAAGCTTCGTCTTCGATCACGCCATCTCTCATCGGCTCGTCGTTGCGCGTGAGAATTTCGCTGCCGCGTTTCTCCCGAGATCCGGTCTCCCTTTTGTTGTAGTCGTCGGTGCGGTCGTCTTCATCAGTGCGGTCGTCATCCGTGCGATCATCTTCGTCGGTGCGGTAGTCTTCGTCGATGCGGTCGTCGTTGATGCGGTCGTCGTTGATGTGGTCGTCATCGAGGCAGTCGTCCGTGATGTGGTCGTCGCCGGAGCGGTGTCCGTCTCCGCCCTCCCGGAATTCGCCGCCGATGTGGTGATCGCCGCGCCCCTTGCGCCGGTTGTCTCCGGCACGAGATTGGTCTCCCGCACGGAGTTCGTCGTCGATGTGACGATCATCGCCGGCATGGAGGTCGTCGCCGATGTCGTGCTTATCTTCGCGATCGCCGCGCGAGTTTCGTGTCAACATCCTGGTCGTCGTCAATTACTCTACTAGTATGCTCACGGTTCGCAATCATGAGTGTGTGTGATCACTTGCTGCAGCCGTACACCTACGTACGGTTCCGCTACGATGAGCCATGCATGCATCAAAGTTCACATACGGTGGTGAATAGCGATACACACATCTCGTCCAAATGCTCGTCTAATATGGTGCTCAATAATCGTATATACTTTGATCACATATATAATTGATTATGCTTCCTAATTTTAGGCCTTCTCGTTTGATTAGTGTTCTATTTTGAATTTGGTTCAAGATTTTGACTAGATTAACTATTTCTCAAGGAGCTTTCTCATTTAGTTCGGATATTTTAATTTCTGATTTCATTCACAATTTTAGTTGGGTCAATGATTTCTCAAATTAATTGGCAGCAACCAGCCTGTAAAAACACATTAGAAGCACCAAGATCGGACATTATATAGAAACGATATAAGCCTAGCCCTCCGCCGCGAACTTGGCCGCCTCCTGAAGATGTGGCGAGCAACGCAGGAAGCGTGGAGATCTGCGTGGGGCCAAGTTCTTCTCCTTCGTCTTCTTCCCCTCTCCTTTCTCTTCCACCATCTGGCTCGTCCCCTCTCCTAGATCTGGCAGCTCCTCCTTTGTTTCTGTCCCGCTGTCCTCGATCTGGATGGGCACCCAGTGAGTCCCTGGAGTGGGTATGGCCATCACAGCTCCCACCACGAATTCCTCCGGGCCAGCGGGGAAGCGGCGTCGAGATCTGAACGCCCACCACTTCCTCCTCTGCTCTTGATTTCCTCCCTCTGTCTCCTCCATAGCCCACACCAGCGCTGCCAGCGAACTCACCGGCACACCAGTCGGAGTGGTCATCCCATTCGGGGTGAGCCGCTCGTCCTCCTCCACCGTCAAATTCTTGAATACTTTCTTGGCCGCCCTCCGCATCTCCTTCCTGGTGGCGAACCAGGACACCACCTCTCTTGCCCTCTCCAGCTTTTTGCTTTGTCTCCGCTCACGAGCTCCACCATCGCCCGCTCCATCTTCATCCGCCAATCGGCCATGGTCGCCAATGTCGCCCTCTCCGCGCTCTGGATCGGAAAACGATGAGTTGGGGGGAGTGGGAATTTTTTGCTTCGGGTGGGTCGTCTCGCCTCCGGGAGTGGGGGATTTATTTCCCACCTTCCCCCC
>NC_041392.1:678844505-678846376 GCF_002162155.2 Triticum dicoccoides
AATCCAGCCTCCTCGCTGATCCGAGCCACGTGGCAGGGCAACCACACCACCGAACTCCATGAAATTTTCTCCCGATCTCTCAAGCCTCGACTATCAATAATCCTCCCCTCCTCATTAATCAACAAAATTCGTTGAATCGTACCTTTAATGAGAAAGATTCCTCTTCTGTATTGCAAAATCCCCGCCTGAAATAAATTAGGTATGTACAGAACCCGGCAAGCTTCGTCTTCGATCACGCCATCTCCCCTCGGCTCGTCGTTGCGCGTGAGAATTTCGCTGCCGCGTTTCTCCCGAGATCCGGTCTCCCCTTTGTTGTCGTCGTCGGTGCGGTCGTCTTCATCAGTGCGGTCGTCGTCGGTGCGATCATCTTCGTCGGTGCGGTAGTCTTCGTTGATGCGGTCGTCGTTGATGCGGTCGTCATTGATGTGGTCGTCGTCGAGGCAGTCGTCCGTGATGTGGTCGTCGCCGGAGCGGTGTACGTCTCCGCCCTCCCGGAATTCGCCGCCGATGTGGTGATCGCCGCGCCCCTTGCGCCGGTTGTCTCCGGCACGAGATTGGTCTCCCGCGCGGAGTTCGTCATCGATGTGATGATCATCGCCGGCATGGAGGTCGTCACCGATGTCGTGCTTATCTTCGCGATCGCCTCTGAAGTCGCCGCGCGAGTTTCGTGTCAACATCCTGCTCGTCATCAATTACTCTACTAGTATGCTCACGGTTTGCAATCATGAGTGTGTGTGATCACTTTCTACAGCCGTACACCTACGTACGGTTCCGCTACGATGAGCCCTGCATGCATCAAAGTTCACATACGGTGGTGAATAGCGATACACACAACTCATCCAAATGCTCGTCTAATAAGGTGCTCAATAATCGTATATACTTTGATCACATATATAATTGATTATGCTTCCTAATTTTAGGCCTTCTCGTTTGATTAGTGTTCTATTTTGAATTTGGTTCAAGATTTTGACTGGATTAACTATTTCTCAACGAGCTTTCTCATTTAGTTTGGATATTTTAATTTTGGATTTCATTCACAATTTTAGTTGGGTCAATGATTTCTCAAATTAATTGGCAGCAACCAGCCTGTAAAAACACATTAGAAGCACCAAGATCGGACATTATATAGAAACGATATAAGCCTAGCCCTCCGCCGCGAACTTGGCCGCCTCCTGAAGACGTGGCGAGCAACGCAGGAAGCATGGAGATCTGCGTGGGGCCAAGTTCTTCTCCTTCGTCTTCTTCCCCTCTCCTTTCTCTTCCACCATCTGGCTCGTCCCCTCTCCTAGATCTGGCAGCTCCTCCTCTGTTTCTGTGCCGCTGTCCTTTATCTGGATGGGCACCCAGTGAGTCCCTGGAGTGGGTATGGCCATCACAGCTCCCACCACGAATTCCTCCGGGCCAGCGGGGAAGCGGCGTCGAGATCTGAACGCCCACCACTTCCTCCTCTGCTCTTGATTTCCTCCCTCTGTCTCCTCCATAGCCCACACCAGCGCTGCCAGCGAACTCACCGGCACACCAGTCGGAGCGGTCATCCCATTCGGGGTGAGCCGCTCATCCTCCTCCACCGTCAAATTCTTGAATACTTTCTTGGCCGCCCTCCGCATCTCCTTCCTGGTGGCGAACCAGGACACCACCTCTCTTGCCCTCTCCAGCTTTTTGCTTTGTCTCCGCTCACAAGCTCCACCATCGCCCGCTCCATCTTCATCCGCCAATCGGCCATGGTCGCCAATGTCGCCCTCTCCGCGCTCTGGATCGGAATACGATGAGTTAGGGGGAGTGGGGATTTTTTGCTTCGGGTGGGTCGTCTCGCCTCCGGGAGTGGGGGATTTATTTCCCACCTTCCCCCCGCATTCATGGCGTCTGCCTCC
>NC_041392.1:678846809-678856347 GCF_002162155.2 Triticum dicoccoides
TCCAGCCTCCTCGCTGATCCGAGCCACGTGGCAGGGCAACCACACCACCGAACTCCATGAAATTTTCTCCCGATCTCTCAAGCCTCGACTATCAATAATCCTCCCCTCCTCATTAATCAACAAAATTCGTTGAATCGTACCTGGAATGAGAAGGATTCCTCTTCTGTATTGCAAAATCCCCGCATGAAATAAATTAGGTACGTACAGAACCCGCCAAGCTTCGTCTTCGATCACGCCATCTCCCCTCGGCTCGTCGTTGCGCGTGAGAATTTCGCTGCCGCGTTTCTCCCGAGATCCGATCTCCCTTCTGTTGTCGTCGTCGGTGCGGTCGTCTTCATCAGTGCGGTCGTCGTCGGTGCGATCATCTTCGTCGGTGCGGTAGTCTTCGTCGATGCGGTCGTCGTTGATGCGGTCGTCGTTGATGTGGTCGTCATCGAGGCAGTCGTCCGTGATGTGGTCGTCGCCGGAGCGGTGTCCGTCTCCGCCCTCCCGGAATTCGCCGCCGATGTGGTGATCGCCGCGCCCCTTGCGCCGGTTGTCTCCGGCACGAGATTGGTCTCCCGCACGGAGTTCGTCGTCGATGTGACGATCATCGCCGGCATGGAGGTCGTCGCCGATGTCGTGCTTATCTTCGCGATCGCCTCTGAAGTCACCCCGTGAGTTTCGTGTCAACATCCTGCTCGTCGTCAATTACTCTACTAGTATGCTCACGGTTCGCAATCATGAGTGTGTGTGATCACTTGCTGCAGCCGTACACCTACGTACGGTTCCGCTACGATGAGCCATGCATGCATCAAAGTTCACATACGGTGGTGAATAGCGATACACACATCTCGTCCAAATGCTCGTCTAATAAGGTGCTCAACAATCGTATATACTTTGATCACATATCTAATTCATCATGCTTCCTAATTTTAGGCCCTCTCGTTTGATTAGTGTTCTATTTTGAATTTGGTTCATGATTTTGACCGGGTTAACTATTTCTCAACGAGCTTTCTCATTTAGTTCGGATATTTTAATTTTGGATTTCATTCACAATTTTAGTTGGATCAATGATTTCTCAAATTTATTGGCAGCAACCAGCCTGTAAAAACACATTGGTCCCGTCCATCCTCTCATCGTCTAAAAAGAGAAGCGCCAAGATCGGACATTATATAGAAACAATATAAGTACATGCGGCATCAATGCAAAAAATTCCCCCATATAAGTATTGGTTGATTAGCAGAAAACACGGAATTACACCGCCGAGAAAGCCCACTAAAACACCACATTAAAAAGGAAGAAATCACACTATCATCTTTCCCACGCGTTAAACCAATTTCTTTTTCTCTTTATGGAATCCTAAGAACATCAATATGGTGCAACGAAGCGCACCCAAACCTTCTAGTAAATACTCTATGCTCCCTATTTTTGGAGCTCTCTCATTCAATTCAATTGAGATGTTCAACTTTGGATTTGTATATAGTAAATCCCAAGCATCCAGAAGTCTGTAAGACCTTAGGAAGGTACTAAAAATCAGCGTAATTAATTCGACCATGGATTAACCTATCGGAGGAAGTGTTCCTACTCCTTCTAGGAGGAGTCACGTTCTGTTATATTGACTGAGGCAGGAACAGCCATTAGCGTGCTTACAAGATTAAACGATCACATAGATTCGGTTGATATACAGAGAACATGATAGCTATGAGAGAGGGGATAGAGATAACGGTAGTTGAGATTACAATGAGTACAAAACGTACCATCTAACATCTTCCCTTAATCTTAGCTACCCTAAATTTAAATTTCTATTCAATTCTTCAAATGACCTTCTTGGAAGAGCTTTAATGAACCCGTCTGCTATTTGATCCTTCGATGAAATGAATCGTATCTCCAACTTCTTTTATGCAACTCTTCCGCACACAAAGTGAAACATCAAACTCAATATGTTTTTTCCTGGCATGGAAAATAGGATTAACAGACAAATAAGTTTCTCCTAAATTATCACACCATAAGAAGTGCTCACAAAGTTCCTTGATTCCCAGTTCTGCAAGCAAGGATTCCACCCAATTGATTTCAGCAGTGACATTTGTCTAAGATTTGTATTCAACCTCTGTGCTTGACTTTCACACCGTGGCCTGCTTTCTACCACTCCAAGAAATAAGGTCATGCCAAAAAGTACTGCAAAACCTCCTGTTGATTTTCTTATCATCATCCCAGCAAACACAATCAGCATCAAAGAAAGCACTAACAAGTGTAGAGTTGGATCGCCATTTGAAGCCTAGTACTCATAGTGTGCTTTACATATCGTACAGTTCTTTTGACAGTTGTCAGTGTGCAGTGGTAGGTGCATGCAGATATCAACAAACCTACAACACTCATGTATTTCGTGCTCTCTTATTCTTTGAGGGGCTCTCCTTCATATGTTGAAAGCTTTTTTGAGGAAGACAAAGTTGTGGGTGAAGGCTTGCGGTCCTTCATTCTCGTACGAGTCAGAATTTCAACGGCATATTTTTCTTGCTTCAACATTATGCCATTAATCCTCCAAGGCAAACGGTGAGCTCAAATCATGAAGTAGAGCATTAATAGCACATTGTGAGAAGCTTCTAATAATTGTGTCATCAACATATATCAACACAAATATTATAGTGTTTGCCTTGTTATAGACAAATAAAGAGTTGTTAGTTTTGAGTTCAACAAAGCCAAGACATTTTGGGTGTGTTTGGTTTAAGTCTTGGGACACGTTGGCCTGCCCTGGAAGCTGCCTGAGATGTGCCTGGGTGGTGTTTGGTTTGCAACCTGGAATCTCAGACACATGCCTGGCCTGGTGGTCACCTGCTCTTGATTAGTGTGGCTAGTTCTCAGGAAACTTGTTTAGCCTGGTCCAGGCGGATGGAACCGGACGCCTGGGTTCCAGGCATCTTGTTTAGCCTGTACTTGATACATGCATGTTGTACGCTCTGTCACATCACACTGGCAATCTGTAATTTTTAATGTTTAAACATTTCTCCCAGTCCAGGCTTCCAACCAAATAGCACATCCACACACATGCCTGGCTAGGCAAATTTCTTCTTTTTCCCAGGCCAACACCAGGCATTGATTTTTCGCAGGCATGAGATCCAGGACTTGAACCAAACACACCATTTAACTCTGAGCTTAACCTGGAGTATCATGCTCCAGGTGCTTGCTTTAGTCTGTAAAAAACCTTATCCAGTTTGCACACATAGTGACATGTTTTCTTATCTTCATATCCTGGTGGTTCCTTCATGCGAACCTCCTCTTTCATGACACCCCGTGAAAACGCGTTTTGTGCATATAGCTGACTCATGCTCCACCCCTATCATACAACAAACACATTTCTTTCTAAGTCATTATTTTTCTAGTTTTCTTAGTTTTTATTTTATTTTCATTTTTTACCTTTTTTGTATTGTGCCCCATATCTTCCAAATACACAAACAATTTCAAACTTGCAATATTTTTGAACTTATCAACAATTTTCAATTCTCACATATTTTTTAAAACCTCAAATATATTTTGAATTAACGAACATCGAGTTCGTGAACATTTTTTTGAATTCATCACATTCTTTGAATTTATGAACTTTTTATATTGCAAACTTATTTTGAATTCATGATTATTTATTGTAATAATTAACATTATGAATTTTGTGAACATTTTCCCACACTTTGTATACTATTTTTTAATTCTTGACATTTTTTAAGTTTACAAACATTTTTGAATTCACGAGCATTATTTGAATTTGTGAATGATTTTTTATTTTTGAAAACATTTACAAATTTGGGAACAACTTTTTAAACGTGTGAACATTTTTTGAAATCACGAACACATTTTGAATTCATGTTTATCTATTCATGAATATTTTTTTTAACATGAACATTTTTTGAATTGCGAACAATTTTTAAATTCTCAATTGTTTTTAAAACCTTGAACATTTTGGAATTCACAAACATATTAAGAGTTCGTGATCATTTTAATTCATGATTTTTCCAATTTTCAAACATTTTTTAATGCGTGAACTACATTTTAAATTTTCAAACCTTTTTTGAAATCGTGAACATTTTTCTTATTTGTTAATATTTTTTCAATACGTGGATATTTTGTGAAACCATGAACAGGTGTTCTATTCTGAAAGATTGCAAGCATTTCTTAATTTGAGTTTTGAAAAAAATTGAGAACATTTTTTTAATTTGGGAATTTGTTCTTGAAATTTATAGCATTTTTTCCGTTCACGGATGTGTTTAGAAGTCACAGACATTTTGAAATGCATGGAACACATTTTTTCCCCAGTTGTGGCCTAGAGACAGTAGCTGTCCAAAAAATTTCTTTTTCCAATGAGCCGTCGTACAAATCAGCAAACCATATAAACAAGTGGAGCATTGATAAAACTTTAAACAAGTGGATGAAGAAATGGACCGGCCCGATGACAGTCGGGGAGCGCTGACGTAACGTTGTCGCGAAAGGAAAATAAATGCTCCCCTCTCAACAAGTAATTTTGTTGTTTTTTATTTCTTCTTCTAATGGTAAGTTTAATGCACTCTTCTCTAGGGTTACTCTATAATAGATAAGTGTCTGTGAAAACTATAATAAGAATAGAATGTTTTTATCAACTTTTTTTATTTTAGTTGGTTTTACATAACAATTTATGCTAATATGAAAATATATTACTGTATGTTAAAAACAATTTGTGAATTCAAAAAATATTCTTGAAATAAAAAATTATATTAAACAATTCTTGATTCACAAAATGCTCATGAACTAAAAAAATGTGGGTGAATTTGAAATGTAATAAAGAATTGGAAAACATGTTCACGAATTAAAAAATATGGATTCAAGAGATTTTTATTATTTCAAAAAATCTGAATTTTAAAAATATTTGAGAATTTAAAAATATTCTTGTAATAATAAATGTTCACAGATTTAAAAACATGTTCACTGATTTTAAGAAGCCTTTGTGAATCCCAGATATGTTTATATACTGGAAATAATGTCGGTGAATTCAAGAAATGGCCACAGATGTAAAAATGTTCGAGAATTTGAAAAAATGTTGACTGATTTCAAATAAAATTGCTAATTAGATAAATATTCACAAAAAGAAAAACATATCCATGAATTTTCAAAATGTTTGTGAATACCAAATGTTTTTTAAAAAAATTCCATGCAATTGAAAAGGTTTCCGGATTTGCAAAAAAGTTTGCAAATTCGTGAAATTGAGCAATATTTGCGCTACAAAATATCGTGTCTTTGAAAAATGTTTGTGTGTTTGATTTTTTTTAGAAAATTGAAAAACTTTTACTAACTTAAGTTTTTTTTTGCCAATTCAAGAAATGTTGATGAATTAAAAAGGGTAATATAAAAACACAAAAGAGAAATCAAACAAAAACAATGATGAAAATGAAGGGAATGTTCCTAAAATCAACACAGAAGCTTCCAAAAATCTGTTCTCGGCTTGTCGCTGATAACGCGAGTGTTTCGGTTCTAATGGCCCGGCCCACCTTGGCATGGTAGTGGCTGATCGCGAAGGATACCGCTATAAACGATAAGCAATACATATCATTTTCAGTGGGGTAGCCGTGCGTTCTCCTGGGGCGTTGATTCGACCATTGGGTTGGGCAGTCATGGTTGGGCCCATTGGACGACGGCGGCGATGGCGCCGCTCCGGCACTAGCTCCGGAACTTCCAGTGTTTTGTGCTAGTCCGAGACTGAGGCAGTTTTCTGACGAATGGTGCTTGAAGACCATATTTGCAATGCATAAAAGACCAGGTGTATCTTGGCATGCCCCGATAGTTGCAATCGATACGCTTGATTCTCCACAAGTGTCAACATTTGATAGGAGCTGAAATACCTGACGAACTTGGCATTCGCTAGCTACACTAGTGAAGCTTGAATGTAGGGCTGAACTCGAAGGAATACCTAATCACTGGCGATGATGAGCGATCAAAACATTTGCGATTTGCAAACTCCTTCATTTCTGTTGAGCTTGATGCAATGTTGGTGGAGAAGTGCAATCATCAGTTTGCGGTCTTCAAGCCGTTCATGCAAATTGGAGCCACAGGGAGTATGACTCTACTACGCCAAAGTAACAAGGCTGATGTCCATACAGAGGGAAGAACATCATCATCCCAATAGCAGAATCATATGTATCCGAATTTCGTCAACAATATCCGCTTACTCCACTTTACTGGGGCAAGAGCTGATGAAGCATCGCAGGTACCACTCGAAACACTGATTGACCTTTTATGTTTGAAACACTTGCACCGTTTTGAAAGAAATTGGATATGAAGGAAGAGCAAAGTCTACCTTATAATGTACTCCCTCCATTCACACGTATAAAACGTTTTAGATAATTTATTAATACAAAAAGGTATACAGACTAAAATGGATGAACAAACACACTAAAACACATTTCAAAACAGATCGAAGTGAACAAAAGCAACTCAGAGTACAAAGAAAGGGAAAAAGAGGGAGAACAAACAACAACAAAGGGAAGAGCTATACATCCTTTTTCCTTGCATTCCAAAATGCCAAGTGCATATAACTTTTAAATCAACAATTTAAAACTTGACCACAAAAAATATTTGATTGAAGCAATTTCTTGGAGAGCAATTGCACAATGCACATAACCTCAAATTCTAATGATTACCAGATCGAGAATTGCAATTCAACATAGAGTGGTAGCAGCAGGGTGATTGAAGTGGAAACTCGAAATACTTGTCCGAGCAACCTGACGCTAAGCATCACCCAAGGACGGTTATTACATTTCACCTGGCTACTTCACTCTGCAACCTGATGGTAATTTATTACCCGCAAAGCACGGATTTTTTGTCGAAAGAGACCATCTGCCCAACAAAATTGCCAAAAAAGACCCGTTCTGGATGAAAGTGACAAAAAAGACCCCCTGCGCCGTGGCGGCGGGCGCGCCGGGCGACACGTGGCACCTGCCGCCACGGTGCGAGGCGGCAGCCCCTGCTGCCACGGCGCCAGGCGGCAGGCCGGTGATTACGTGAATTGGCACGAGCAACGGAACGGGATGGCAGTGTGGGGCCCTGCCGCCTCAGGTGGTGGCGGCAACACTGTAGCAGCAGGCCCTGCCGCCTGGGGGCTGGCGGCAGGCCTGTGCGCTGCGTACCGCCGTTTCCCATGCCGCTCGTCGCTTTCCCCCACTGTGTTTAATTCGTTTCATTGTGTTCGACGGGGCCAAACAGCAACGGCAGCCCGTCCTGCAAATTATCTGCTCCCAATGCATTACTAGCAGTAGTAGCTGTGCGTGTGCAGCTTTTCCTTTTCAGATTTTTGGGTTTGTTTTTGATTGTTGTGGTGTATCAACTGCTTATAGGCAAGCTATACGCCGCATGTCATTCACTTTTAAAATTTGTGGCTGCGCAATGTGCCTGACACTTTTAAAATTCGATGGACTTTTTCTATGCGTGTGCTAATGTATGACCCGTTATCCCCATCGGAGAATGTTGTTGTTGCCTGACCCAGAAAAACGACGAGCGGCACGTGAAACAGCGAACGAAACGGCAGCGTGCAGTGCACAGGCCTGCCGCTAGCCCTCTAAGCGGCGGGGCCCGCTGCTACAGTATTGCCGCCACCACCTAAGGCGGCCGTGCCCCACACTGCCATCCCGTTCGGTTGCTCGCGCCGATTCCCGTAATCACCGGCCTGCCGCCTGGCGCCTTGGCGGCAGGGGCTGCTGCCTCCCACCGTGGCGGCAGGTGCCACGTGTCGCCCGGCGCGCCTGCCGCACGGCCAGGGGGTCTTTTTTGTCACTTTCATCCAGAGGGGGTCTTTTTTGACCATTTTTTTGGGCAGATGGTCTTTTTCGACAAAAATTCCAAAGCACGATCTAGCTGGAACTAGAAGAGGAGCACCCAGACTAGTAAAAGCGTAGCCAGCGACACCTGCGCCGGCGCTGGCGCTCCCGAGAACGTCAGCTGGCCGCCGCCGTCGCCATGGATGTCGTAGGTCATCGTCCTGCCGGTCTGCAGCAGGCTGCCTAGGACGGACCCGCCGGTGGTCGAGGGCAGTATGCTCAGGCACGTCGTCTGCCCGTCAGGGACGGGCAAGAAGTAGTTCTGCGCCTTGAGCTCCATCGTCGCGTGGGCGCCGTCGAACACCAGGGCCAGCTTGGGAACCTTCTTCAGCTTGGAGAAGTGCTGCGTGAGGAAGCACAGGCTGTGGCCGGCCGTAGCGTTCACCGGAGCCAGGCCCTGCGATCGGATCCTGCTCATGAGCTCCCGTCTCAGAACCGTGTACGCGGCCGGCTCGAGGTAGGTGAAGGGCAGGGTGGTGCTGAGGAACACCCCGCCGGAGCCGTTCGGCCGGACGTCGAAGGTCCCCGCCGGGATGTCGGTGAGGAGCTGCCCGTCCACCTGCAGGCCGGTGAGGTTGACGTAGTACAAGTAAGGGTTCTGGTTGGGCCTGGCCGCCAGCAGCGGCGTGTGGCTGCCCTTGACGTCGGCGTGGTGATATGCGGCGTCTCCCCAGCTCAAGCTAACGAAGGCCTTGCCGTTGTCGGGGTCGTCGGGGAGCACGAAGAAGTAGGAGAAGCTGGAGATCTGCCGCTGCGAGACGAGGGAGAGGGGGCCCCTGCTGAATCCGACGAAGCCGGAGACGCCGTCGAGGCCGTCCCGCAGCGTGACGTTGTCGCTGCAGCCGAACACCATATCGGTGAAGACCCTGTTCCCCAAACCGAACGCTTCGGTGGCGAGGTAGCCGGACGTGTTGCCGGCGCCGTAGATGGGCTCTACGTACCCGCAGCGGGCTGCGCAGCCGTGGTCGCCGGGATGGCAAGTCCGGTCGGCGTAGTGGATCTGGCCGAAGGAGCCGGAGTTGTTGCGCACGGATGATGGGCAGGGGGCGATCGGGGCGAAGGTGCGCCTGAGCCCGGGCCCGCACTGCACCCAGACGAGCTCGCTGGAGATGTCCATGACGACCGAGAGGGTCTGCAGGCCGACGGAGAGGTCGAAGGTGAAGGCGCTGAACGTCTGCGCCGGGATGACGAGGCCCTCCTCCAAGTGACCCCTGTTGGCCCAAGCCGACCAACGGACACCATCGATGACGCACTCACCGGCGGCCACCGGCGCCACCAGAAGGAGAAGCAGAAGAAGCGAGCAAGCTGCAGCTGGGGCAGCTGCATTTGAGCAACAAGCCTAGTGACCCTTATATATGCAGCACAGGCACGTTGAAATTTCCATGCGCTCTCCTAGGTTGTGATCCCTTTTCACAAAATAGACCTCCCAAGTCTTTTTTTTCATTTAGGTTAATCTACCTCTTGTTTAAATACACAAATCTGTATAAGAATATATTACAATAGCAAACTAGCCAGATCAACAGGCCCTAGTGATCACTATATATACACACTGCACTATCGTCTTTCTAGGTTTAGGCTGTACTCTTCCTCCTGTTTAAATACATCTACTGGGTTAAAGCGTGAAGCTTGAAGGGAATAAATCAAAGGTGTATTTATCAACCATGTAAGCATGTGTTCTGCATTTATCAATGCTGCAAAGGCACCACAGTCCACAGCCCCCCCCTCCC
>NC_041392.1:678856758-678869706 GCF_002162155.2 Triticum dicoccoides
CGTCCCCTTCTTCTTTTTTTGCCTGCAGCTAGCACAAGGATAGCTACCTAGAGTGGAAATCAAATCAAATCACTGCCAAGAAAAAAAAGAGAGAGTGAAAATGGAATCAGACATGGCCGGACTAGCTGTTCATGCTTGAGATTAGTAGAATCACCAGTTGGATATCAGACATAATGCATGTGGATGCCACTTCATCAAACCCACATTGTCCAAAACTGATATATATGATCAAGGTGTGAACTCAGCTGGTGGAAATCACAGGGTTCAAAAAATAAGTGGAAATCACACGTCCGATGGGGGTGGTAAGCGAGAACAAATAATTTGCGGGGTTCATCTGAGCGGTGTGAGCCCTATTGTTTTTATCAATAGCATTGACCAATTTAACATCATCATCATCATGTCATAATTTCTTTTTGGTACTTTGCACATAACTATGAACTAGTACCTTGTGAAGCACCTCGCAAGAATATCCATTAAACATGCTCCAAATTTATTCTACCTGAATTAAAACACATATTAGAGATAATGTTGAGGTTTAAAATGCATTTTTGAATTTTTTTTCATCAAAAGAAAACATAAATCAACATAAATGTGATCAATGAAATGTCAAATTTTCCATGGGCTCATACTATGGCCTTAGGAGATAAGTGAAAAAGCCTAGCGAGGTTTGACACAAGTACGCTTCTACTTTACTTTGTAATGGGTGGATCTCCTAGGATGATACTTATTAAAGTCAAACAATGAGGTCTCTAAGGACAGTTTATTTCCTTTGTACATGTACCTTCGAAAATACACTGAAACATATACTTTACATTAGTATCGATAAATTTAACATCATATTTCAAATCTTTAAATATCTATCCACCATACTCCATACTTTTTTTGCATGATCTAAACGAGTGATTAAAGGTAATGTCAATTTGTAACATCTTTTAGATTCGCATGCTAATTTTTACGATTAAAATGCATTTTACCATTTTCATCCCAAAAATAGAAACTAACTTGATGTGATCAGAAAATTGTAATTTTTTGCATGTGATCATATTTTGTGTGTGCGCACTAGGTAAAAAGTCTCACGATAGGCGGTACACATGATTTTCGGCAGGGTAGCCGTGTGTTCTCCTAGGCCATTGATCCGGCCCATTGGGCAGGCCAGTCATGGCTGGGCCCATTGGACGAGGCGACGCTGGCTGCGCTCCGGCACCTGATCCGGAGCTTTTAGTGTTTCGTGCTCGTCCGAGATCCGAGGCAGTTCCTAATGCATGGTGCTTGACGACCGCTACTACAACACATAGAAGACCAGGTGCTTCTTCGCATGTTCCAATAGTTGTAGTCGATAAGCTTGATTCTCCATAGGTGCCAACATTTGATAAGAGCTGAAATACCCAACGAACTCGGCATTCATACGCTGCAGTAGTGAAGTTTTAATGTAGTGCTGAACTCAAAGGTGGATCTAATCACGGGTGACAACAAGCGATCAGAATGTTTGTAATCTGCAAACTCCTTCATTTTCTATTGAGCTTGATGTACATGTTGATTTGCGGTCTTCAAGCCATTTGTGCAAATTGGTTGACACGGAACTTATGAGTAACAAGGGTGATGTCCATACAGAGGGAAGAACATCAACGTCTCAATAGCTGAATCATACATACCCGAATTTTGTCAACGGAATTCACTTATGAACGTGGATTAACCTTTTCTATTTGAAACACTTGTACTCCTTAGAAAAATCGGATATGAAGGACGAGCCCGGCCCACCTTATAATATACTCCCTCCGTTCATAAATATTAGATGTTTTAGTTGCTTTAATATGGACGACATACGGACTTATTTGTTAACGGAGGAAGTATTTCAAAACATACCGAAGTGACAAAAACAACTCAGAGTACAAGGAAAGAAAAAAGAGGAGAACGAACAAAATCAAAGCGAAGAGCTACATCCCTTTTTTCGCTTCCATTCCACAATACCAGGTGCGTGCATTTGGAGTAAGTTTTAGATAAACAATTAAAAACTTGACCATAAAATATAGTTGATTGAAGTAACTTAGGAGAGCAATTGCACAATGCACATAACCTCAAATTCTAAATCAATACCAGATCGAGCACTGCAATTCAACATAGATTGGTAGCAGCGGGATGATTGAAATGAAAACTCGAAATGCAATACAACAATATACTAGTACTTCTCTGAGCAATCCGACTTCACTGAGCAACCTCACGCTAAGGTTATTGCCCGGTGGCATGATCTAGCTGGAACTAGAGGAGGAACACCCAGATGAGTAAGAGCGTAGCCAGCGACACCTGCGCCGGCGCTGGAGCTCCCGAGAACGTCAGCTGGCCGCCGCTGTCGCCATGGATGTCGTAGGTCATCGTCCTGCCGGTCTGCAGCTGGCTGCCTAAGATGGACCTGCCGGTGGTCGACGGCAGTATGGTGAGGCACGTCTGCCCGCCACTGAAGTTCCAGAAGTAGTTCTGCGCCCTGAGCTCCATCGTCGCGTCGGCGCCGTCGAACACCAGGGCGAGCTTGGGAACCTTCAGCTTGGAGAAGTGCTGCGTGAGGAAGCAGAGGCTGTGGCCGGCCGTAGCGTTCACCGGAGCCAGGCCCTGCGATCGGACCCTGCTCACGAGCTCCCGCCTCAGAACCTTGTACGCGGGCTCGTCGAGGTAGGTGAAGGGCAGGGTGGTGCTGAGGAACACCCCGCCGGAGCCGTTCGCCCGGACGTCGAAGGTCCCCGCCGGGATGTCGGTGAGGAGCTGCCCGTCCACCTGCAGGCCGGTGAGGTTGACGTAGTACAAGTACGAGTTCTGGTTGGGCCTGGCCGCCAGCAGCGGCGTGTGGCTGCCCTTAGCGTCAGCGTGGTCTGCTGCCCAGCTCAAGCTAACGAAGGCCTTGCTGTTGTCGGGGTCGCCGGGGAGCGTGGTGAAGTAGGAGAACCTTGAGATCTGGAGCTGCGACACGAGGGAGAGGGGGCCCCTGCTGAATCCGACGAAGCCGGAAGCTCCGTCGAGGTCGCTCAACATCGTGACGTTGTGGCTGCAGCTGCAGCCGAACACCATGCCGCTGACCTTCGTGTTCCCCAAACCGAACCTGTCGGTGGCGAGGTAGCCGGACGTGTTGCCGGCGCCGTAGATGTGCTCCACGTACCCGCAGCGGGCTTCGCAGCCGTGGTCGCCGGGGTTGCAGGTCCGGTCGGCGTAGTGGATCTGGCCAAAGGAGCCAGAGTTGTTGCGCACGAATGATGGGCAGGGGGCGACCGGGGCGAAGGAGCCGGAGTGGTCGGGCAGGAAGGTGGGCGTGGGCCTGAGCCCGGGCGAGCACTGCACCCAGACGAGCTCGCTGGAGATGTCCATGACGACCGAGAGGGCCTGCCGCCCGACGGAGAGGTCGAAGATGAAGGCGCTGAACGTGCGCTCCGGGATGCCGAGGCCCTCCGTCAACTGCTCCGAGTCGGCCCAAGCGGCCCAACGGACACCATGGATGACACACTCATCGATCTTGGGATTCCCGGCGGCCACCGGCGCCGCCACCACAAGGAGAAGCAGAAGAAGCGAGCAAGCTGCAGCTGGGGCTGGCATTGCTATGGCCATATCGTAGTATCGTCTCTGGATGTACTACAAGCCAAGCTAGGCGTAGTGACCCCTCTATATATGCAGCACCGGCATGTTGAAATTTCCATGCGCTCTCCTAGGTTACGAAAATACACCTCCCAAGTCTTCCTTTTTTCATTAGGTTAATCTTCCTCTTGTTTAAATACACAAATCTGTATAAGAATATATTAGAATACCAAACTAGCCAGATCAACAGCGGAAGTACCTTTCTACACCAATGCTCCTGGTATGAATAGTAAAATCAAAAAAATAGAAAAAATGTTCAAAAAATTCTGAAATTATTTTGTGACATACTTTCATATATGTTTGTTGTGCACGCAAAATTTCATCGCGAAATCACATTGGTGGAAGACGTGCCAAAAAAAACAAAATCAGAGCTCCAAAATGCTTTTGGAAGTAACATTTTCAGAGCATAGATTTTGTTTTTTTACCACGCCTTCGACCAATATGATTTTGCGATGAAATTTTGCAGGCACAACAAACATTTGTGAAAATATGGCATAAAAAAATTTCAGAATTTTTTGAATTGCTTTTAGTTTATTTGATTTTACTGTTCACACTAGGAGCATTTGCTCCTGGGTGTAGAAACTCCACGTCCGATCAACAGGATATAGTACTCTCTCCGTCCTACAACGTAAGATGTATTTGCAAGCTGGGGAGTATAATATACAGTTCACTCTCGTCTCTCTAGGTTTTGGCTGTAATCCATCTTCACAAAATAGGTCTCCCATGTCTTTTTTCTATCTACAGCTAGGTTAATCTTCCTCTTGTTTAAATACATCTATTGGGTGAAAGCGTGAAGCGTGAAAGTATCGAAGCAAATTGGATCAATCATGAAGACGCGGGTGGGAGGAGGATCCGCGAAATTTCTGCTTCAACCAACCAACAAAGATGGAGGCCAAGAATTACTCTACTGCTACTGGGCAACGCATGTGGCACTGGCCATGGCTTTGGCTCTGCTGCCTTAATATAAGTGGCCGGAAATGGTACTACGCGCTTTTGGCTCTGCTTCTACCCATGATGCTACTGTACTCAGCCGTCACATTTACTGCCTCCCTCGTTCACCCTTCCTCTTTTTTTGCCTGCAGCTAGCACAAGGGTAGCTACCTACAGTGGAAATCAAATCAAATCACTGCCAAGAAAAAAGAGAGTGGCACGACTAGCTAGCTGTTCACGCTCCCAAGATTACTAGTATCACCAACGGTATATTAGACATAATGCATGTGAATGCCACTTCATGAAACCCACGTTGTCAAAAACTGGTATGATCAAGGAGTGAACTCAACCGGTGGAAATCACGCAGTCCAAAAAATATGTGGAAATCACAAGTTTGAAGGGGATGGTAACTGAGAACAAATTGTTTTCGGGGTTCATGTGAGCGGTGTGAGCCCTGTTTTTCTTTTTTTGTCAATTGCATTGACGAATTTAACATCATACGGCCATTCATCGATCATGTCATAATTTCTTTTTGGTACTTTGCATATAACTAAAAACTAGTACCTTTTGATGCATTTTGCAAGAATATCCATTCAACATACTCCAAACAATTTCTACATGAATTAAAACACAAATTAGAGATAATGTCCAAATTTAAGATATCTTATGGCCATGTTTGGTTCGGCTGTGGATTTCTAAAAGCAGCTGTGAAAAATCTGCTGTGGAAAATCTGATGTGCAAAAGATGTATGTCATTTGGCAAACCAGCTGATACAACTTTTTCAGATTTTGGCCCGCAGCGGAATCAGATTTTGGAAAGGACGTCCTGGGCTGCTTCCGCTTTTGGTTCAAATTTTGGAAGCGGATTTCTGGAATCGGATTCTGCTGGGTTCGCCCTTTGGTTCAGATTCTGCTGTGCGGCAGCGGAATCCATTGATAAAAGCTGAACCGAACAGGACCTATATCTCATTCGCTACCTTGGGTTTAAAATAATTTTTTGGCATTTTTCATCAAAATGAAACAGAAATCAACATAAATGTGATCAGCGAAATGTTAAATTTTTCATGGGCTCATACCGTGGCCTTTAGATGAAAAAGCCTCACGAGATCTGATAAAAGTGTGCTCGTACTTTCATTTTTAATGCGTGGATCTCCTAGGATGGTTCTTAGACATTCAAGTAAAAATATAAGGTTTCTAAGGACAAACTATTTTCTTTGTACATGTAATTAAAACGGATTGAAACATATAGTTTACATTATACTCCAGACTTTTTCTGCATGATCTAAACGACTGATTAAAGATAATGTCAAAATTGTAAGATATTTTAGATGTCTTTCGCTAATTTTTGGAATTAAAATGCTTTTTGGTATTTTTCATCAAAAAATAGAAACTAACCTAATGTGATCAACAAATTGTAATTTTTTGCATGGGATCATATCTTGTGTGTAGGCTCTTGGTGAAAAGTCCCACGATGTTTGATAAAAGATTTTTTACTTTATTTATATGGATGAATCTCTTAGGATGTTTCTTTGATATTCAACTCAAACTATTACTTTCTAATGACCAATCATTTTCTTTGTACATGCAACTTAAACAATGGTCTAGATCATCTACTTTATCATTAATATTAGCAAATTTAACTTCAAGTTTTCACTCGTCATGTCATGTCATATTTTATTTTTTCCCTACTTTTCAATACCCAAAAACAGGTACCTTGTGAAGCTTGCAACAATATTTTTGCAATGTACTATAGAATTCTTCTACATGAATTAAACTTCATATTAAAGATGACTTCAAATTTTAAGATTTTTTTCATATCTCATTTGGTCCCTTCTAGGCTTTAAGTTCATTTTTGACATTTTTAGTCTTAAAAATAGAAATCAATCTTAACATGGTAAAAAAAAATGTAAACATTTGCATGGGCTCATAATATAGGTTTAGTAGATAGATGAAAAAGTCCCATGAGATTTTTCAAATGATTATACTTTACTTTGTAATAGACAGAGACTATTCTTATTTGAAAATATTATCTAGTGCACAAAATAGGCAGTCACCGATAGCCGGGAGGATAAATGATTGTCACCTCATGCCATTGTTTACCTACGAAATTTACTAACTTTGTCATACCTCCCCACCTTCGAGACCAGATGGACTCTATAACTCACCAACGTGTATCCCAATGAAAAGGAAAACAACCCAAGTGTGTAGGTATACATCTCTCCCTCCGCTGAAACCCTAGTCAATTGCTGCATCTCTCCTTTCCCATCCCGTTCTTCCACCTTCTCCCTTTACTGCTAGCGAGGAGGCTGCATTCACCCAAGTGTGTAGGTATACATCTCTCCCTCTGCTAACCATCTAAACAGATGGCTCAAGCCACCGCTAGTGAGGAGGAGGCATGACGATACCGAAAACCGTTAGTGATTTCGGTACGGTGGAGAGCATGGCCGGATGTACAAGAGGGGATCACACATGACGGGTTTTACCTAGGTTCGGGCCATCATGGTCTAGATAATACCCTACATCTACTTTGATTTTTATTAATAGTGGAAACGCCTCGTCTGAGGGGCTTATAGATGGGATGTGGTAATGGCAACCATGTGTCGACCAAAAGTTAGATGCCCCCCGATCTACCCCTGCTCTCGCCTTATAAAGGGGATGAGATCTAGGGTTTACATGTTTCCTAGCTGACCCCGCCTCTAAGTCGGTCGAGAGGACCATGGCTTGCATGCTCAGATGGTGATTATACGGAAGTCGGGCTTCCTATCGAATCAAGGTCCATTGCATGCAGCCTAGCATCCTAAGCCCAGAGCCTAGCCCATTGATTGGCATGTTTGCCGATGGGCCACCCCCGATATAGTACACCATCAGTAGTCCCCGAGCCTGTCTCGAGTTTTGAAATGAACCTGTCATCCGACTTCCTGGTCCTAAGCCCGACCCATTGACGGGCCTACTGGCAATTGGGCCACCCCTGGTGCAGTGCATTGTTAGTAACCCCTGAGGGAGCTCTGATCCGCCGCCCCCACACACCAATCTACCACCACCACACGTCCAAGCCTGGCATCCGTTGGGCAACCCGTCAATGAGTCCGGCGTGCGCCCCGACTTGCGAGGAGGGCAGCACGCATCGCCCAGGGCTGCCACATCGGCCTTTGCCCCGGGCATGCCCAGACCCAAGCAGTGTGTTGCCCCCGCAAGGAGCAGAGCGACCTGTCGAGCCCGGCCTCCATACACCCCGTTTTCACCTGCCGAAACACCTGCACGACGAGACATGACCAGCCATCTCTTGGATCCGTCACTCTCAGCTCTACAGACACTGCAAGGAAGGCCCCTGCCACCACCGTTGGCCGCACGGGCTTCACCCGGGGGCATCCTCCGGCGACGGCGTATGGAGGGGGGGGGGGTGCAAGGTTGCGGCTCCCAGGGTTTGGATGAGGAGCGCCCTTGAGACACCCTAGGCTGGGGCGACGCAATGCATGTTGAAATTCCCATGCACTCTCCTGTCCTAGCCTCGATCTCTCTAGGTTGTGATCCCTCTTCACAAAATCGACCTCCTAAGTCTTTTTCCCATTTAGTTTAATCTCCCTCTTGTTTAAATAAATAAATTTGTAGAGGAAACTAGTGCAAGCTAGAACAATCATGGAGACGAGCGGGCGCGAGGAAGGCTCCGCGAAATTTCTGCTTGAACCAACAAAGCGTGGAAGGATGGAGACCAACATGACTCACATGCAGCACTGGCCATGGCTCTGGACGGGCATGCCGGAAATGGAAACCACGTATTTGCAGCAGGAAGAGGACGTTGGCGGGAAGAGTACATACTGCACGCTTTCGCCTCAACGTGCAAGCACTTATTATCCATGATGGGCTGCCACATCTGCCTTCGCCCCAGGAACGCTCGTACCCGAGAAGCGTGTCGACCCTGCAAGGAGCGGAGCGACCTGCCAAGCCCGGCCACCATGCACCCCGCCGCCACTTGCCGAAGCACCCGCATGGCGAGACACTACCGGCCGTCGCCTGTATCCGTCGCTATTACCTCCAGAGACACCGCAAGGAAGGCCCCCGCCGCCATTCTTGGCCGCACGAGCTTCGCCCGGCGGTGTCTTCCGGCGATGGCGGCATGGGAAAAGGGGGAAGGGGTGTCAAGGTTGCGGACTCTTTGGTTTGGAAGAGGAGCGCCCTTGAGCCGCCCTGGGATGGGGCGACGCGATGCATGTTGAAGTTTCCATGCACTCTCCTGTCCTAGCCTCCATCTCTCTAGGTTGTGATCCCTCTTCACAAAATTGGCCTCCTAAGTCTATTTTTTAATTGAGGTTAATCTCCCTATTGTCTATAAATAAATAAAATATGTAGAAAATAGTGCAAGCTAGATCAATCATGGGGACGCGGGCGCAATGAAGGCTCCAAGAAATTTCCGCTTGAACCAACAAGCGTGAGAGGATGGAGGCCAGAATTAATTACTAGGCAGTTGCATGCAGCACTGGCCATGGCCCTACGCTGGAAACGGAACCCAGAATGACTTGAACAGTACATGCAGCACTGGCCATGCCGGAAACGCAAACCATCTTGCAGAAGGAAGAAGACGTCGGAGGGGCGTACTATTACACGATTTTGCCTCAACGTGCGAGCCTCTGCCCTGCATCAATCCATGATGCAGCTACTCTACTCAGCTGGCCAAAGGCACGATGCGTCTCTCTCTCTCTCCCCCGTCACGCATCCTTCCTCTTTTTTCTGCCTGCAGCTAGCACAAGGCTAGCTAGCTATAGTGGAAATCAAATCAAATCACTGCCAAGGAAAAAAGGAGAGTGAAAACTCGGACCAGGCATGGCACGACTAGCTGTTCACACACTCGAGATTAGTAAATAACCAGTGGGATGTCAGAGACAATGCATTAGGATGCCATTCATCAAACCCAAGTTTTTTTTTCTCAATTCTGATTTTTTTTGGTAGGGACAGGAAATAGCGGTTTGCAGAAAATCTAAGAATTTTAGGATTTTTTTGGCCTGGAATTTTTAAACGAATTTTGAATTTGAATATTTTTGCTTCAGAATATAAAAATTTTAAGCCCTTTCTCACGCAACATTGTAGCCGTTCGAGTGGTCAGCCCGTCTTACCTTCCTTCGTAAGCTTGCGGGTTCGAACCGCCACTCCAGCTCGCTGCTATAATATTGCGCCTTACCACCGAGCTAAGGAACATCTTATGTTTGCAAAGCAATGCGCGCTCTATTTGATATGAGTTAGACGATTAAATTCAAATAAATTCAAAATTTTAGGACGGTATTCAAACGTTTTTGACGGGTAACGGGAAGGCTTGTTTTCGACCGGTTTTCAAAGATCTCGGCCAAGATTAAAAACCCTGATCAAACCCACATTTTCCAAAACCGATCAAGGGGTAAACTCAAGGAAAATCATACAATTAAAAAACGAAGTGGAAATCATATGTCGGAAGGGGATAGTAAGTGAGACCATTATTTCTGGGGTTCATGTGAGAGGTGTGAGCTCTAGTATTTTATAAACAATCTGGTGACCTAGACACACACACATCTATTCTATCTATGTATTATTGTTTATAAATAGTACATCACATTTTAATCAGTGTAGAGCGAATAATCTAGAAACTCTAAAAGAAAAGTACATTTGGTCGTCTCATTTGCTGGTTCTATATAATTAGATATGTTTAATTAATTGGTTTTTCTGTATATTAAAGAATACATGACAGATTGACCAGAGTAGACAAAAAATCTACACACTCTCACAAAATGCAAAGCATCCAGTAGTTGATCTCTGTAAGTGTACTTGGACAATGCACCTACGGAGCAGCGTAGTAATATACTCCCATCATAATCTAATATAAGAGCGTTTGGATTACTAAAGTAGTGATCTAAACGCTCTTATATTAATTTACAGAGGGAGTACAGTTCAATAAATTTTCTCGTTTCCTGATGCAATATTTCTTTCCGTACATAGATTATTTGAAGCATGACAAATGTATCTCAAGGTTATCAAAACAAACAAATAGAAATTCCGAAATGACTAGACAGTAGCTTTTACTCCTCATGCCTTGGGTACTCTACCAAAAGGGATGGAGTAGTCATTGCTTTGCCAGAAAAGAAGGTAGCAGTAGCTAGTGTAAGTTTGCTTATCTTTGGAAATACTATTTATTCAATCTGCTCCACATCAAGAATTCAAAATTGATGCTCCAAAATCTTATTTTCAAACGCATTTTGGTGCATCGATTTTTTTGCCACATTTTTTAAAAATGTCATTACATGATGAAATTTTGTAAACTTTGAAAATATTGGTCAATGTTTCACACAAAAAAGTTCAAAATTATTTTGATTTTTTTATTTTACTGTTCACTCAAGCTTACATGAGCTAAGGCTTGGAGTATCTCTAGCAGACCCCGTATAAGTGGTCAAAGCTGTAAAATAACTATTTTTACAGTTTTAGTCAAAAAAAAAAACGGATTCGAACAGACCCCTCAAAATTATCCGACCCTTAAAATTTTTTACAGGACCTGCAAACACAGGGACAGGCTAGGTGTCAGTTGACTGATTTTTGTTTTCCGGTCAGTCGACTGACCAATAACATTTTCAGTCGATTTGCTCTACTCGACCGTTCCAGTACTACCTACTCACTTCATCATCCAACTGCTCATTTCACTTCACGCATGCATGTATTTCTTCCTTGCTGTGTCCGCATGTACGTATCGGAACATTTTTTAACGGAAACTAACTAATCTTATTCTCATGGTGGCAAATATACGTACGTAACATAATCTGATTCTCCTGTGTAATATTCAAGCGACAATCATGCACATCCCTATTCAATCGAGCCTAAAATAAAAATAAACTTTCTAAGATATAATGAATTACGAACATTGAGACTGCCCTTTAAGAAGAAAGAACAAAAAATAAAATTTAATGACAAAATTTGTGCATAATTTACACATAAATTGCGGCTTTTCTTAATATGCAACAATAAGAATATAATAGTGAAATTTTTGCAAAAGATAAGTTGTATACGAAAAATGAATTAGTCGCATTGGTATTACCCGTAAAAAAATACAAAATATATTTAAAAAAAATTAATAATTTTGTTTCCTAAGGAAGAATGAATTAGTGCTATAGCTAGTACCCTTTAAGAATAAACAAAATAAAAAATAAATGATCAAAAAAATTGCACAAAGTTTACGCTAAAATTATGTTTTTAATAATATGCAAGAATAAGCATATAATAAGTGAATTTTCGCAATAAATTTTTTTCAAGAAGAAATGATTAGTGGCATTGGTATTACCATTTAAGAAGAAGATGATGAAAAAATTGCATACAATTTGCACAAAAATGCCCCTTTTGTAACATGAAAAGCATATAATAGTAAATTTTTGTGAAAAAATATTTTCCTATGAAGGAATAAATTGATATTACCCATAAACAAAATCAAAATAATGAAGTTTTCTAAGAAAGAATGAAACCCTTTAATAAAAAAGAAAATGAAAAAGAATTTTTTTTTGAAACTTACACAACAATTTGCACTTACATTGCACTTTTTGAAATATGCAAAGAATAAGCATATAATAGTGCATGTTTCTCATTCTACTATAGTTTACACATAGTGTAACTGAAATAATGTATTTCCTTTAAGAAGTCAGAAAATAAAGAAAAACTTGCGCACAACTTTGCACCGAAATTGCACTTTATCGTAATATGCAAGAATAATCATATAATCATGAAATTTTGGAAAATGTTATATAGTATTTGTTGTATATAATTACACTCAGCAAAAAAACCACAAAAAACAATAAATGAAAAAAAAAGAATAAACACATAGAAACATAAATAGAAATAAAAATGAAGCAAAGATACCTACAAAAGACAGAATTAAATTTCCACAAATAGGGGTCAATCGATTCCACATAGCCCAACTCACCATCAAAATGATATTGAAAAAAACAAAACAACACAAATCTCCAAGCAGAATCGGACGGTCACAAAATCGACTGGTCACTTTTTTTCTTAACCACCTTGTAGCCTCATATATTCATCTCAAAGCATGCATGAATACTGTGGACTTTAGCGGCTGAAACTATGTTAGGTTGTGACGCAAGAGCACGTACATATAGGCGCCATGCGCACATAAACATACAGACACACCCACATGCATACACACACAAGCACCACACACACTCATCATTAGCTTTTTGGTTGTGCGGATGGAGCATAATTAATACTAAAACTAATACAAAACTAAAGGAGCTTTTTAAAGAGAAAGGAATTAAATTCGCACAAATCATTGGCATTGGTAATACCATTCAGAAAGAAGGAAAATGGAAAATAAATTAAACAAATGATGAAAAAAATTGTAGATAACTTACACAGAAATTGCATTTTTATAATATGCAAGAATATAT
>NC_041392.1:678870172-678878914 GCF_002162155.2 Triticum dicoccoides
AATAAAAGAATAAGAAAATGAAGTTTTCTATGACAGAATGAATTTGTGGCATTGGTATTACCATTTCAGAAAAAAAACCTAAAACAAAATCGAAGTAATGAAGTTTTCTAAGAAAGAATGAAACTCTTTAAGAAGAAATAAAATGCAAAAGAAAAAACTTTCAAATCTTGCACACAATTTGTACTGAAATTACACTTTTTTAAATATGCAGAGAATAAGCATATAATAATGCATTTTTCGCATTCTCCTATAATTTACGCATAGTGTAACTAAACTAATGTACTCCCTTTAAGAAGAAGACTTAAAAAAAACTTACACACAACTTTGCACTGAAATTGCACATTATCGTAATATGTAAAAATAATCATATAATCATGAAATTTTGACACATATTATATAGTATTTGTTTGTATATAATTACACTCAGCGAAAAACCCACAAAAAACGAAAAATAACAAATAAAGGAAAGAAAAAAAGGGAAAAGAGAAATGCATAGAAACAGAAAGCAAAAATAAAAAATGAAGCAAAAATACCCATAAAAGAAAGAATTAAATTTCCTAAGGAAGAATGAATAGTCGGCATTGGTATTACCATTTAAGAACAAAAAATGGAAAAATGATCTGAAACAAACAATGTCAAAATTTGCACGAAATATACATAAAAATTGTGCTTCTTTACAATATGCAAGAATAATCATACGCCCACGTGCGATATGGCATGTGAAAAAGGGCATGAGAAATTGGCGAGGAAAGGGTGGGAAGTGAGTGGGAGAAATCTGCGAGAAATCCTACTATAATTTCCATAGTGTAACTGAAATATTGTATTTCCTTTAAGAAGAAACACAAAAAAAAACTTGCGCATAACTTTGCACCGAAATTACACTTTATCGTATTATGCAAAAATAATCATATAATCATGAAATTTTGGCACATATTATATAGTATTTGTTTGTATAAAATTAGACTCAGTCAAAAACCCACAAAAAACAATAATAACCAATAAAGGAAAGGAAATGGGAAAAATAAAAACCCATAGAAACAGAAAACAGAAATAAAAAAGTGAAGCAAAAATACCCTTAAATAGAAAGAAAATCATATAAACAACTCTATAAAAGAATGACAAAATCTGCACATAAATTGCTATTTGCTATAATATGCAAGAATAAACACATAATAGTGAAATTTGTCGCAAAACAAAATTATCTAAAGAAATAATGAATTAGTGGCATTGGTATTTGATCCATGGTTTCTCTACTTCTCCGGATCAAAATAATGAACTAGTGGTATCCGTATTAACCTTTTAAGAAGAAAAAAAGTAAAGAAAAACAATAATGATAACATTTGCACACGGTTTGAATAGAAATTGCGCTTTTTTATAATATGCAAAAATAAGCAGAAACAATGAAATTTCACAAAAAAAATCCTAAGTAGGAATGAATTAGAGGTATTGATATTACCCTTGAAGAATAAAGAAAATGAAATAAAAACTTGAACAAAATTAAAATAATGAAGTTTTCTAAGAAACAATGAATTAGTGTCTTTGCTTTCACATTAAAGAAGAAAGGAACTGAAATTAATAAAACAAATAATGTATTATTCTGCAAACTATTAGCACAGAAGTTGTGCATTTTTAGTGTACATATAATCATAAAATTTTGACACATATTATATAGTATTTTTTTTTGTATAATTACACTTAGCCAAAAACCCACAAAAAACAAAAATAACCAGGAAAGAAAATGGGGAAAAGAAAAACCCATAGAAACAGAAAACATAAATAGATCAAAAAATATCCAAAAAATACAAATAAAACCAACTAACAAAGAGAATCAGAAAAACAAAAGCAAAAGCACATAAAAACATAAAAGTATTAAAAAAATCAAGGGAGAGAGAGGAGGGCTAGATTGCAGAGTTAATGGGCTCCGGCCCAGAAATGAAATCGATTGACCCAAATAAGGAGTCAGTCAAAAAACAAGAGAAGCCCACACAACAGACAACACAGGTCAGAAAAAAAACGCAGCGCGGATCTTACAGAAAAATCCAATGGTCACAAATTTGACTGACCCAAATGTGAAATTTCAGCTGACTGAAAAGTAGCTAAATTGGCAAACACACACCCGAGACCCGTGTATCTTTAGTTTCAGAGACAATTTTGCCAGGGCTATGAATACCAGTCAACGCTAGCAGTTGGGGAATTTCAGCTCCCGCCAACACCTTCCGCACATAGGCTCGCCGGAGACTGGCCAAAATTCGCGTCGAAGCTTCATGTTGCTGCTGCTTGTGTAGCTGCGCGGACGCGATGGCCGACATCGACCTCACCTTGGCGCCTGCCGCGCCTTTCTCCTGCGGGCCTGACCAGCAGCGCCCACAGCAATCGCATAGCCCGCATTCGGCCGCTCGGCCTTGGGCGCCGCGCACGCCGCGCGGTACGCCTCGTCCACGACTCGTGCGTCATGGAAGGTGGCGGCAGGGGGAGAAGGAGCCAGCGTGTGCGTGCGGCCATGGCGGGCGGGGGGGATGCGGTCAGGGGGCGCCAGCTCACGGCGGCGGTGCCCAGGACTGCAGCGGAGAGCATATGGGCGGCGGGGGATGGGCCAGTCGGAGACGCAGCCGGAGGGGTAGAGGATGTGTGGCGGCGGCAGGTAGAAGGGGTAGTGGCGGATCAGGCCTCGACCAGTCCGTGTGTGAGGAGGAAGAAAAGAAAAAAATATATGAAAAAAGTGGGTCCCACGCCTGTTTACAGGTTGATTTAAAGTTTCTAATCTGCCGCGCCTATTTTCGGCCCTTATCCGAGACATGTCGTGAACTGTAAACACAATTTTAGAGTTCGCGATAAAAGGGGTCTGCTAGAGATGCTCTTAGAATAGCACTTTTGAAGAGTACACTACTACTTTCATGTGAAACCAACACTTACAGAAAGCACAACTAACAAATGTGACTCCAACTCAAAATAATGCTCTTGTTTTTTATTTTTTTTCTTTCCAACCAAGTTATTTCAGTTTTATATCACAGAATAAAAGAGTGAACAAATTGTAATTCCAAAATGATGATAAATCTTGTCCTCCTATCCGTTCCACGACCTTGTGAGGTCAACTTACCAATATCTATTATTCGTATACGTTTCAACATTCGAAATGTTGTGTCTGTCAAAGGACGTACTATGGTTACTTGAGATTCTCTGATGTATGAGGCATTATCTTTTGTTGTATTTGTTCTTTTTAATAGTTAACAGCGCACAAAGGTCGCAAGATGCCAACGTATTTTGACGATTTCCTAAGCAAGCGACCTAACTCCTCGTATTTTATAGTTCCGCAGCAACACACGGGCATTGTGCTAGCTAGTTGATGTATAAATCTAGGCTTGGAATCTGTGTATGGTATGCAGGAGAAATTGACATTGAGAAAAAAGAACCGCTCCATCATTTAAAAGTCACAAGGCTAATTGCAGTTCTTTTGTATGATTACATCCAGTTCAAGTTACTTGAGTTCGTCCAAATGCACATCTGGCTGCTGGGCTGGATGAGAAGAAATTGAACACACTGGCTTGGTTTGCTGCATATTTACGGCAGTGACTAGAGTGATACAGTATAGTTCATCCAAACATGCAAACTGTCCAACATCTTCTATAGGAGTAGAGATATAGTAAATCCCAAGCATGCAAACTGTCCAACATCTTCTATAGGAAGGCACTACTACTAGAAATTAGCCTAATTAATTTCTACCATGGATTAATCATCGCACACGGTCACTGCCGTCGCTTCCTAGTGGCAGTGGCAGTGGGAGTGGCTCGCCCTCGGCCGACATTGGTCAGGTACTTCTTCGCCTCCGTGACGTGCGAGCTCTCCCGTTGGCGGTGGCGGCTCTTGCACACGAAGTAGACCACCACCTGCGCCACCAGCCCCGCCATCACCGCCGCCCACAGCGCCACCGCCAAGGTGATCCCCGCGGCCACCCGGAGCCGGATGCCGAGGCCCATCCTGTCGTCCACAACCAGCGCCCCGAAAGCCAGCTGCACGGCGACGACGCAGCCGTCGGTCGTCCAGAAGACGGTGGCCGCGGCCCAGTACTTGCCGGCGAGCAGCTCGTCGCTGATGTGCATGCCGGGGAAGCCCCAGTCGTCCTCCAGCACCAGCATCAGGCAGGCGACGCGCCACACCGCGCCGATGTGCGCCGCTCCGGCGAGGTACGCGGCGCTGCCCAGCAGCAGCGCCACCCGGGGAAGCTGCGCGCCGCTCTCCTCCTCAACCGGGGTAGCGGGGGCGAGAAGGTGGTGGTGCGCCAACCATGCGGCGGCGCCGAGGAGTGCGGTGTAGCCGAGGAGGAGGAGGAAGGCGTGGAAGGTTGTGACCGCGAGGCGCCAGGCGACCTTGCGGGCCGTCCGGATGAGGCGCGTGGCGCTGCGGGAGTCGCCTCCGAAGACGGACCAGAGGAACCTGGCCAAGAACCAGGGGACGGTGCGGTAGTCGCGGGCGATCGTGCGCTTGTCGCGGTCGTCGGTGACGCCGTAGCGCGGGGCGACGCAGAAGACGCAGAAGGCGGCGGCGCAGAGCGACTGGGCCACGATGGCGAGGAGGCAGGCGGCCTCTACGAGGAAGAAGAGAGCCCAGTTCGTGTCGAGACGGAGGAGGCTGGCGTCAGCGTGGGAGGAGGAGGCGAGGGCGTCGGAGAAGAGGGCGCGGGAGACGGCGATGTGGGCGAGCAAGGACAGGGTGAGTACGACCACCTGACCGGCCAAGAAGGCGGAGCCTGCTGGAAGGGAGCGGGCGACGCGGAGGGCCTCGCGGCAGATGCCGGCGAGCCCAAGAGCGCCGAGAGCGGCGAACTCTGGGTTCCGCTCCATGGACAAGAGCTGTTGCTTGCTTGTTACTGAGGAAAAGAAGTGGGGAAAGGAACAGGGACGAGCGCTGGTAAGGTGATGAGGTGGCCGCCACAGAGCATGGCGATCATCGCACAGCACGGGCGCGTCTTGGTCTCTCGCGCAGCACAGGGCATGGCGATCTGTGGGCTTGTGGCAATCCTGAAAGAAATAACCCTGACAACCCACGCCTCTTTATGCTGGGGACGACACTGCATTATCTTCTTGTGTCGCCGAATGATCCATCATTTAACAGTGAGTATATCTGAAGATCTTCTCTTTAGAGTTTACATGGAACAAGTGATTCCAAGATTTTGAGCTCCCTTGTAAGGATAAAGAAATCTTTGCTAACTGGAATAAACTCATGTCTTGTAAGTTGTAACCATGATTTGTGTGGGAATTATTTCCCATTCTCCCAATTCTACCCCTCTAGTTAAATTGGTTAAATTCGTTTCAATTCCAATCAATTTGTGAAACAACAATTTTAAACGAGTTTAAATTATATCCAATATTGGTCTTGTCATCAGACTTTTAAATATATATATATAATCGAAACTAAAATTGTACTTAAAAATATATGAACCATCTAAGAAAAAAAAAGAATGCTAGTAACATTTTCGATGAGAGGTGGGATGGAGAATGGCAGAGTCATGCATGCACATTGTGTCATTTACTTTGCCATCAAAAAAGTTAATGGGACCAATGATGTGGCTTAAATTCGGTATACCAAGCGAGAAGCAAAACAAATACGTGGAATACTACATACTCCCTCCGTAAAAAAATATAAAAAAGTTTAGATCACTAAAATAATGTTCCAAACGCTCTTATATTTCTTTACAAAGGGAGTACATGTTACTTCCTCTGTAAAGTAATGTTAATGATCGAACGCTAGAGAGTTTGTACCTCTCGCCAGCTCCGCCTCAGGTTCGCCTCGTCTTCCGTGGCCCTAGGGCTATGGGGGCGCGGTGGATTCTAGCAAGGGCCGGCGGGAGGGTTCCGTTGTTAGTCGTTTCTTTGAGATTTGTTAGGGTTTCTACCTACTCGGGAAGATGAGACGGCGTCGGCTCCCTGAAGATGGAAAAAAGGTCTCCCTTCCTAGCCCCCGTTTCGATGGTGCGTCTAGTATCGTTGGTAGGCGTGTGGAGGTCTGTCTCCAGTGGATCTATCCTCAGTGGATTTTCTCGGATCTGGTTGTTGTTCGTCTATGTTCGTGTGTCTTTGGGTTGGATCTTTTCGATCTACATTATTCTTCATGGGCGGCGGTTCTTGTTCTGGTACGTTGCCCTACGTTGCCTATGGGGCCTTAACACGACGACTTCCCGACTATCTACTACAACAAGTTGTGCTTAACACAACGGTGGTGTGCCTTCGGCTCGCTTGTAGTCGTCGCTTAGTGGTCTACGGATCTGGATGTAATCTTTATTATTTCTGGCGTTCGTTGTACTACCATGAATGACGATCAATAGATCGGAAGTCTTTTTGCGAAAAAGGTAATTTAGTGATCTAAAAGCGGAAATTTGCTTTTGGAGGCCTCCAAATGTAAAATTCAAATTTCGTGAATATTCATATTATTACAATTTAAAAAATTGTGTAAAAAAATACAGACATACATGAAGGCATAATGCACAAGTGTGTAAATTTTTAAGAAAAAATACGTTGAAATGAGTGATGAGTAAAAAAGAAATAAATCTGGAGCTTTTGAACCCATGATAGTATTCATTCTATCAGACCATGAATTTGTGTTTTTTTGTACAGGCCGCATTTCAGTGTATTTCATTCTGAAATTTTACACACATACTCCTCACATCCTTGTTTACTTGTACAAAAATTGTTAGTCTTTTGAAACAAAAAAATTGAATTTTGAATTTTTCAAAAATTCAGCCTTCATGGAGGCCGAGATCCAAACCGCCATACATATCTAAAAGGTCTTATATTCTTGCGAACCAACCTATGGTTCGATGGTTAGGAGCGCAGTGGTATCTCCAGTCCACTGGAGTTCAAGTCTTGTACTTACATTGGTGCTCGCATTTTTCTGGCTTTATTTCTATTAGTATTTAATTAATCCTATTAATCCCTGTTTTTCCTAACCGAGACAGTTGCCTCGCATCCCTTCGGTCATACCCCTTCGAGGGCTATATATGTGTGTAATCCCATCATCAATGAGAAGGACTATTCACTTTTACATCTCTGTGTTTGTCTCCTTGGTCTAAATGACGGAGTTTAAATTGAAGGATTTGGGTAAACCAAAATATCGCTCGTTACTACAAATTGAGCATCTTCATTCATACATTATGATGTACTATGTTGTATATATTCAGTTATTCATAATATATTCGAGAAATTCATTGTGGACTAACCTTATCCATCCATAACTCTCATGGTAGTTCATTCTCTAGACGTTGAGATATTGGGACTCAACATTCCATAATGCCATTGGATCCACCAAACACAATTGTTTGGTACTCAAGAATATCTTTCGATATCTCCAAGGCATCAAACATCTTGTCCTGGTTTTTAGTTTCACATAAATGTGAACACCGATATCATTGGATACATCGATCAGATCGTCACTATGTCAGATCGTAGACAAGCTAAGTATTCCTACTAGATGTGGTAGCCCTCTCATGAAGAGTCTTTGAAACAGACCTCATGGCTACATCCACTAAACCATTATCTCAACGGTAATGTTTCTTGTGTTGTCCGGATGCAAACAGGTTACATAATAAGCAATATTGCTATATTGCATATCTTGCAAGTCAAATCATGTAACTGATTTGCTCATGAAGTCCCTACCAACTTCTATGTTCCAGAAATATATTCATGGAATTGGTATGTGATGGCTTCAAAATTTGCAAGAATCAGGGGAAGTATCTTCCTGAATTGTTCCTATTCAATCCATTATAATATACTCCTTTTCTCTTCATGAGTTTACTATACAGGTTCTCATAAAGGTTTTCAATGAGGTAATATCAACATGAGATCATATGCCATACTTTCTGTTTTCCCCGCCGGGGTTTTTAAGAAAGTATATATGGCATATTTATTGTCCTCTAAATTCTATGGGTTTTCTCATATTGAGTTAAAAGAGGCAATAACTGTTATATGTTGCAGCAATTTCTCCTTATTTTTTCCACTGGGTTTGCAGGAGTTTTAGCAACATATCAAACACATGTATCCTCATTTTTCCCACAAATTTTTGGAGGAGTTTTCAAGATGATTATACTTACACTAACAAGCATGGATTAGGGAGAGTGTTAGGATTTAATTAATCATATTAATCCCTGCTTTTCCTAACCGAGGCGGTTGCCTCGCATCCCTTCGGGGGTTATATATGTGTGTAATCCCATCATCAATGAAAAGGACTGTTCACTTTTACATCTCTGTGTTTGTCTCTCGTTCTCACTCGAAACAATTTCAGGCCTTCCGGCAATGTGCGTTTAGTGAAAGAAGACGTTCCCATCAAGTATGGAGGCGTTCATAAGGGTAAGTGTACGAGCGTCTGTGTATGTACTGTGTTAAAGAAAAAGTTTTTATAA
Source organism: Triticum dicoccoides (assembly GCF_002162155.2). Classification (NCBI taxonomy): domain Eukaryota; kingdom Viridiplantae; phylum Streptophyta; class Magnoliopsida; order Poales; family Poaceae; genus Triticum; species Triticum dicoccoides. Next base: position 678,878,562 of record NC_041392.1, read on the forward strand.
TATACTTTTCAAAGGCAGTACATGTGATTTCAACATTCTTGGATCTTAAAACAACTGGATGGCGGATGCTTGCCCGGTATAGATCGATATGGACGAGATAGAGAGTTGCTGCTACTGGGAGAAAAATCTGCTTGCTTCAAGGTTTGGGCTTGGACAAAGGCAGAGCTCCTCCGCGTGGACGCGCATGTGCAGGGCAGGGTGAAAGAAGTTTCGTAGCACCATCGCACCGTGTAGCTCCCTCCCCTCTACAGTCTACATTGCCGATCTGGGCAGGCTATCGCATGCATGGGCCACTCTCCGGCTCAGCTTGCCGTTTGCATGCCAAGCCTGAAGCCCCTCCCTTTCTCTCCCTC
>NC_041392.1:678879469-678887683 GCF_002162155.2 Triticum dicoccoides
TAACACGGACTGATGCCAACACCGCGTACCCCCTACCCGCTACAGCATTGCCGATCTCGGCAGGCTCCCTCGGCTCGGCTTACCGTTTGCGGCGAAGAGCCATTGCAGAGCACTAGCGCGCATGTGACCACTGCATGCATGGAGGCAAAACAGACAGAGAAAAGGCGCGGGGGCGCGGTGACTGCTCAAACCGCGTCGCCACTCGGCAACCACTACGAACGAACACAAAGCAGCGGTCCAGTCACTGTATTTCACCGCCATTAGCGAAGCTCTTTTATGATGCTTGTTTACTCTGGCCCTGTGTGAATCTTCTTGCTCTCTTATGAAGTTCTCGGGATTGTTCGGCTGGGCATAATGCAAGCATGTAGAGATATTGTTCGATCTCGGGATTGTTCGGCCGGCCAGCAGCGACGGCTGGCATATCGATCATCCCACCGGGTTGTGATAGCGGACGTGGACGGTGTCAGTTTTGAGGCTAGAAACGGCATGCCCTTTTGGACATGTCGGTTACTTACTTGAGGTGCTCCAGCTGAATCACCAATCATGATTCCACTGTAATCTCGCAAAACACCAATGGACACTCGGTTTAAAGACAGACTCAGCTGGAACCGCAACATGGACTGAAATTTCGTACGAGACGATAGGAACCGCAAGGAAACAGGTCACTGAACAGAGAGGTAGCACGCCACTCAACGTTTGCATGTCAAAAAGGGGCCATTGCCAGATGCCAACTAGAAGTAGTAGTTTGATGGACACGGTATGGTGAATTTCAACCAGTTGGTTCACTCGATGTAAACACAAATGTTTTCTATCGTGGCGACAACCCATGATGCTCTACAACTACAACCCCCCTGCGAATTCAGTTACTTGCTTGCCATGCTTCGGCTGAACGACAGATCATCCAACTGCATGTGGTTTCGGAAAACACCATGGGACATTCAGCCAAGACCAAATCAGCTTCACCAGGATCAGAAAAACTTCATACAAGAAAAACACATCACAGAAACAGAGCTAGTATGGCACTCGAGCTCGACGATTGCATATTGAACAGACATAACCGGAATCCAGAGGCCAACTTTCAGTTTGGAGTAATGGAAATGGACACGGTATGGTAAATTTTAACCAATTGGTCTCGAAGGATAATCCCTTCGCTATAGACACCGCAACAACAACAAAACTTGCATGAAGGAACCTCTTTAGATATAATCTATTACGAAACCTCAAAATTGGTTTGGAACTTTGGATTTTGTGGCTAAAACGAGGATACTGAATTTTAGTGATGGCTCACATGTTGTCAGCCACTTTCAGATTGCTCATCCTCCTTCTCTTGCTGTTCCTGACAATCTATCCACACATGCGGCAAATGGCCCTGCGACACCTGCTGGCCACCGTATACCATTGCTGCGCCTGGCACCTGCAGCTGGGGCGGTAGTAATACGGGTGTGCGCCAACCGGAGCCCCCAAGGGGGTGGCGGCAGCCTGACTCTGTGAAGCCTGAACCCCTGCCCCTTCAATTCGTCCCTGGGGATTATGTCCACCAAGAAGTCGTAGACATCAGTCCAAGCAGCAGCAGTGGCAACGTCACTCTTCTTCAACATCCGGCGCTTGTTCTCCTCGGTGACCATCCATGACGTCATCGTCATCTCCAGAGACGTCATGATCCGTGCCTGACCATCCGCCTGGATCCATCGCCTTTAGATCCACAGACGTCACGAGGAAGGCCCTTGCCACCACCATTGGCCGCACATGCTTCGTCCGGTGGTGGTGCACGCAAAGGGGAGGACCAGGCGATTGATCCTAGGGTTTGGAAGAGGAGCGCCCTTGAGCCACCTTGGGATGGGGCGACGCCAGGGCCGACCCTGTGTTTCCACAGGCCCTAGGCGAACTTGACATGGGCCCTTATATAAATTTCAACCAAATTTGACTATAATAATTCAACTGACTCCATCAACAACAGTAATAACTAAATTCGAACTGACTCCATCGACAATAATAATACTAAAAAGATAGCAAAATGAAACTAGCATGCTATGATTATCTCAAATAAGAACCAAATTCAACTGACTCCATCAACAACAATAATACTTCATTGCTTCAAAAAAAAATTCTTCGGACGTTTCTTGATGCAATAATACTTTCTTTCTTTCTTCTCCTTTTTTCAGCACCCAACAATTGCTTCTTCTTAGGCAACATGGCAGGATATTGTCCTAAAATCATGAAGAAAAGAGGGTACAAAGAATTAAGAATTTATACATCGGATGATTGGAACCCTAGACATACATAAGGATATAGTTGAATACGTACATATTAAATAAAAAATAAAATATACTACTGAAATTGTCAAATTGGGATCTGGGGGGATGGATCAGGTCATCAAGAACATGAATGGATCATGGATACGTATAAGTACTATTACTAACTTTGTGGATTGTGGTGTGCTCATGGGCTAAAGAAACTGACGGATGGAATGGATCATGGATTACCTCGTTGGCTCGTTGCAGCGGCGAGCCGGCGGCGGCCGTGACGGCGAGGCGCCGAGCGCCGAGCGCAGGTAGGACGAAGAGATTAGAGACGAACCGTCCAGACTCTAGACGAAGGAAAAGAAAAAAAAATCCCAGGCCGTGGCACTCTCTGCCTGACACCACGGAGAAAGCAGTTTCAGCAATGTTCAATGCGGCCTCTGCGATCTTACTCGGTGATGGGGCGTCTGCAAGGTTCTGGACAGATAACTGGCTCCCGAAGGTCGTTCTATCGCAGGAACAGCACCTGCGTTGTGTTGGAAATATGCCCTAGAGGCAATAATAAAAGTATTATTATATTTCCTTGTTCATGATAATTGTCTTTTATTCATGCTATAACTGTATTATCCGGAAATCGTAATACACGTGTGAATACATAGACCACAATATGTCCCTAGTGAGCCTCTAGTTGACTAGCTCGTTGTGATCAACAGATAGTCGTGATTTCCTGGCTATGGACATTGGATGTCGTTGATAACGGGATCACATCATTAGGAGAATGATGTGATGGACAAGACCCAATCCTAAGCCTAGCACAAAGATCGTGTAGTTCGTATGCTAAAGCTTTTCTAATGTCAAGTATCTTTTCCTTAGACCATGAGATTGTGCAACTCCCGGATACCGTAGGAATGCTTTGGGTGTACCAAACGTCACAACGTAACTGGGTGGCTATAAAGGTGCATTACAGGTATCTTCGAAAGTATCTGTTGGGTTGGCACGAATCGAGACTGGGATTTGTCACTCCGTGTAAACGGAGAGGTATCTCTGGGCCCACTCGGTAGGACATCATCATAATGTGCACAATGTGACCAAGGGGTTGATCACGGGATGATGTGTTACGGAATGAGTAAAGAGACTTGCCGGTAACGAGATTGAACAAGGTATCGGTATACCGACGATCGAATCTCGGGCAAGTACAATACTGCTAGACAAAGGGAATTGCATACGGGATTGATTAAGTCCTTGACATCGTGGTTCATCCGATGAGATCATCGTGGAACATGTGGGAGCCAACATGGGTATCCAGATCCCGCTGTTGGTTATTGACCGGATAACGTCTCGGTCATGTCTGCATGGTTCCCGAACCCGTAGGGTCTACACACTTAAGGTTCGATGACGCTAGGGTTATAAAGGAAGTTTGTATGTGGTTACCGAATGTTGTTCGGAGTCCCGGATGAGATCCCGGACGTCACGAGGAGTTCCGGAATGGTCCGGAGGTAAAGATTTATATATGGAAAGTTGTTGTTCGGGTTCCGGAAAAAGTTTGAGTTTTTTCGGTATTGTACCGGGAAGCTTCCAGAAGGTTCCGGAGGATTCCGGAGGGGTCCGGAGGTCCGGAAATTGTTCCACCACGTCCAATACAGTAGCATGGGCTGTAAGGGGGCGCCCTAGCCTTTATGGGCCAAGGGAACCAGCCCCCCCAAGGCCCATGCGCATGGGAAGGGGGAAACCCTAAAGGGGGAGGCCTCCACTTGACTTGGGAGGCACTCCTCCCCCCTTGGCCGCACCCCTTGGGGTGGGAAACCCTAAAGGGGGCGCACCCCCCTTCCCCCTATATATAGTTGAGGTTTGGGGCTGCTAAACACATGAGAACTTCTCCTCTTGGCGCAGCCCTACCTCTCTCCCTTCTCCTCATATCTCGTGGTGCTTGGCGAAGCCCTGCTGGACTACCACGCTCCTTCATCACCACCACGCCGTTGTGCTGCTGCTGGATGGAGTCTTCCTCAACCTCTCCCTCTCTCCTTGCTGGATCAAGGCGTGGGAGACGGCACCGGGCTGTACGTGTGTTGAACACGGAGGTGTCGTCCGTTCGGCACTAGGATCTCCGGTGATTTGGATCACGACGAGTACGACTCCTTCAACCCCGTTCTCATAAACGCTTCCGCTTAACGATCTACAAGGGTATGTAGATGCACTCTCCTTCCCTCGTTGCTAGTTTCTCCATAGATAGATCTTGGTGACACGTAGGAAAATTTTGAATTTCTGCTACGTTCCCCAACACGTTGTTCTCTTTTGTCAAAGACTCCGGCTGCTCAGTCCGGGAGGCTCTCCATAATCAATCTTGGATCAGCGATATCTCGGGCGGAATCTCGGTGCAAGCTCTAGCACAGTATCTATCAGTTTGGGATCTAACCTCCGATACAAGTCTAACGCCAGGTGTGAGGGATCAGGCCCGCTGGAAGCTTACTAAGGGGCAAGAGTTCTCGGTCGACAGTGCGTACAAGATGTTGTTCATGCTCAATATTCGTTTTGCTTGCAACAAGCCAATCTGGAGATCCAAAGCATCACCACGATGCAAATTCTTTATGTGGTTGGTCGTCCATGGCAAGTGTCTGACGGCCGATAATCTAGAACGAAGAGGTTGGCCTGCAAACACATCTTGCTCCCTCTGTCTGTCAGCGCCGGAGGACTGTACACACCTATTCGTTCACTGCCGTTTCGCCCAGCACCTCTGGTGTCTGTTCAAGTCTTCGATTGGGGCACATTTTACTATACCGGATGACTCTGACGGCTGCACTGAGGAGTGGTGGCTGCGCGCGAGAGCAGGCATTTCCAAGCCAATGCGCAGGAACTTTGACACTATTACAATTATGTTGCACTGGAGGCTGTGGAAAGAGAGGAACTCCAGAGTTTTTGACCAAGTGGCGAGCAGTGCTGAAAGAGTCCTGGACTTGATACGGGAAGACATAGCAGTATGGCGCTCAGCAGGCTGCATATATAGCAGACTTTGGTTCCTAGCGAGTCATTGGCATTTGTACGGTGTTGTAATCGTTATATTGTGGGGTTTGTCAGACTCTGGTTTTCAGATCTAATTCGCCTAGACTGCTAACCGCGCTGTACTTCTTCTTTCTTTCTAATAAAGATCGTCCAAGGGCCCTTCGAGACGAAGGAAAAGAAAATGAGCAGCCGGTACCGATAGCTAAGGCGCTAGCGTAACGCTTTGTAATCGATCGCATGGGCCTCGCGCCCTAGCCCATCTCTTTTTTTTACCTATTTTTTGTTGGGCATTAGTATGTACTAGTAAGTTGCACGTGCTTTGCACGCTAACATATAAAGACGACACCCGAATAATCCATCATTTTTATTTGTAATGCTTATCTTAAAAATACTCAATATGTCTAGAAGTCTAATGCCGCATTGCAATTTTGTGAAATCCATATTCTAATGTCAAATTTCCCTCGCTAGGTGCTCTGGTTCATTGGCCATCAAGCGTGACGCTTAAGTATTGCACCCCAATGAATGTTACATATTAGTTATGTGCGTGCATAGAGACATTTCATTTGACATACATTGTTTTTTATATTGCTCACCATTCATGCCTAATGGTCCAAATACATGCGAGATGCAATGCGTATTTTTTGCATAATACATCTGACGATGGCACCTCTCTCAATATGCACGTGGACGAATCAGACCAAGTTAGAACCTGCAACCCTCAAAAAAGAAAAATTAGGGCCTGCAATGACCACTTACCTACTTTTATGATTTAGATGTACATTTTCATTCCTATATGACCTAGTTGAACCTTAAATAATTTTAGGACCTTGGTTGTATTTTACATTTTTACATATCAATATGAAAAAATTTGGAATTTTTTTGGAATAAATACGTATTACATAACTTGAATACCTTCAGAATACAATAAATGTTCCGACGCCATCAAGAGATATATGATGGAAGAAATCTTGGGTTATAATAGCGTAATAAAGTTTTATGAGTTATACAAAAACGTGTTTAGGTGAATGTAAATAAGATGACACAACTTAATTTTACCGTGGACAACTCAGTATCAAGATGTGGCTGTTATAACATTTCAAATAAATGTAAAGAGTAGTTTTAACCGTACAAACTCTTGATTGAATTTGTCGCCTAATAAATTAATTCCAGCAAGTTTCAAATATGAATTGCAGAGTTGTAGCCAAATATTTCTAGTATTATAATAAAAACATATTTTAATACGTTCATGTCGGATACAAATATTTAATTTACTCATGTTGATGATTGTTCATTTGATGGTATATAATTTTCGTAAATTAACATCTCAAATTTGAAGTATTGTATTCATTGCACATTTATTATTCCTTTAGTTTTTACCTGTGAGTTCCGATCCAACAAATGGCACATCCAATTCCATGGCCTAATGTATCATCTAAAATCTGAGACAGTGAGCATTAGAACGTGAAGCATCCCTTTAGTTTCTTCTATGTTTCTGGTATTAGTAGAATCTCTTGATGATTGTTCATTCTCTTGATTGAATTTGTCGCCTAATAAATTAATTCCAGCAAGTTTCAAATATGAATTGCAGAGTTGTAGCCAAATATTTCTAGTATTATAATAAAAACATATTTTAATACGTTCATGTCGGATACAAATATTTAATTTACTCATGTTGATGATTGTTCATTTGATGGTATATAATTTTCGTAAATTAACATCTCAAATTTGAAGTATTGTATTCATTGCACATTTATTATTCCTTTAGTTTTTACCTGTGAGTTCCGATCCAACAAATGGCACATCCAATTCCATGGCCTAATGTATCATCTAAAATCTGAGACAGTGAGCATTAGAACGTGAAGCATCCCTTTAGTTTCTTCTATGTGTCTGGTATTAGTAGAATCTCTGTCTTAGCTTGAAATAATGTGAATGTGACTGGTACTGCTACCTGGGCCAACTGCCCGCAAAATATCCTGGAGAGTGGCGTGTCATTTCTTCTTTTTACGACGGCTAAATCATACTCCAGGTTACGTGACTTTTTAATTTTTAAACACAAAAAAGGTTATACGACGACTCCAGGTACTGGCTTGGTCCAGCAAAAAAGAACACATTCAGTGGGACCGGCCAGAATCCCTTGGAAAGTGGGGTTGCATGGCATACATTTCTAGAAAAGTCTTCCAGCTTCTCTTTATTTTACTCCTGGAGAGTGGGGTTGCAGTGGAGTATTACTTCGTATAGGAAAATCGCCTAGCTTCTAGATGCTCCGCACAGCTGGTTGCATTTGGGACAGACCTGCTACTCACAGCGGGAGAGGCGAATCCAGCGCATGCCAGCCGTTGGATTCGTAGCATAGATGACTGATGAACGGTAGATTTGAGCATACTGTGAGAAATCAATGGCTCGTATCAGTCCAATGTCGTTTTGGCGGGAAACTGAGAGGCAAGTGGTAAATCCAAATTCAAAACTGCTACACTATAGTAGTAGAGATATGTACTACATCATGGGCCCCCCTCCCGCCTGGGCCCTGGGCCGCCACCCCACCGGCCATACCTCAGGGCTGGCCCTGGGCGACGCGATGCATGTTGAAATTTCCATGCACTCTCCTGTCCTAGCCTCGACATCTCAAGGTTGTGGTCCCTCTTCACAAAATAGACACCCCCAAGTCATTATTTTCATCTAGGTTAATCTTCCTCTCGTTCAAATAAATGAACCAGTAGAGAAAAATAGTACCATAAGCTTGATCAATCATGGAGATGCGGGCGCGAGGAAGGCTCCGCGAGTTTTCTGTTTCAACCAACCAACAAAGAGTGAAAGGATGGAGGACAGAATCACTAAGGAGCGCATGCAGCACTGGCCATGGCTGTAGCCGGGCACTGGCCATGTACCACTTGTTTCCAGCAGGAAGAGGACGTGGGAGGGATGTGGCACGCGGGCTGGTACGCAGTGGCGGAGCTTAGTGGAGATCAAGCTGGGCCAT
>NC_041392.1:678888168-678891802 GCF_002162155.2 Triticum dicoccoides
TGATGCAGCTAATCCAAAACGCTCAACAATCATACTTATAGTGGCACATACTCCTACAAATCTCAAGCATGCACAGTGGCATTTTCGTAATAAAAAAAGTAAAATGGCATGAAGAAATTAAACACTCTTGGATTGGTTGGGTGCAAAAGGCGGTTACTAGCCAGTGATGCAGCTAATCCAAATGCTCAGCAATCAAAGTTTCTTGATCTTGTGCACAGTGGCGGAGCTACAGTACCAAACATGGGCGGGCCGGTACAAGGAAAAGCCCATTATTTTCCTTAAATTGGCCCAGTCTAATATGAACCCTCCACTGTTTTTGCTCTGGGCTGGGCGGGCCGTGGCCCATCCAGCCTTGCTGAAGCTCTGACGGTGCTTGTGCAGAAAGGTACTAGAAATTAGCCTAATTAATTCTACCATCGGTGCTACATAGGATTACTAAAGCCGGCGGCTGACGTTGACGACGCTCTCGTGGTGGTGGCTCTTGCACACGAAGAACACCAGCCCAGCCATCACGGCGTGGAGCAGACGGCGATGTGGGCGAGCAAGGACAAGGTGAGCACGATAACCTGGCCGCCCAAGAAGGTGAAGCCTGGGGGGTGAGAGCGGGCGACGCGGAGGGTCTCGCGACAGATGCCGACGAGCCCGAGAGGCCGGAGTGCGGGTGCGGCCTCCTCCATGGACAAGCTGCTGCTAAGAGATCGAGAAGAGAGAGCCGATGCAGGGGAAAATAAGCAAAGAGAGACGATGGATGGACCAGAGACTAGACTGACTCACCAACAGAAGAGGCCATATACACATTTGCTTCTAATTAAATTTTAGTGGCCACATTTATTCTTTAAGTACATTATCTCAGTAAGCTAACACTGTTAACATATATATATATATGAGACTAAGGGCCGCATGCATCATCATGATGCAGAGGCCAGGGGTATACCTTCATTTCCAAAAAAACGTAGGCAATGCTGAGCTGAGGGTGCACCAATCTGTATCTCGTGCACGATTCATGTAGACATGTTTTGTTTAGCACCAAAAATGTATGTCTCTGCCTCGTTATTTTTGTTCTAGGGCAACGCAGTTGCTAAAACAAAAATTTCACGACTTTTTGATACGTGAAAAGTAGTACTACATCTTTAGCACTATCACACGTAGACGGAGGGACGGCCACTCGGCGTCGACGTGTGCAAGGCATGGGGGAGGAAGTTTCGTAGCACCATCACACGGCCGGACGGCCATCCGGCTCTCGGCCGGACACCAGTGCACGCCGTGCAGAGCGGGGCCCCTGCTTCATTCCCCGGTACACCAAACACGTACGGACACATGCGAGTAACAAGAAGAGACGCACACAGACACCGTGGCTCCTTCTCCCCCGGTACATTGCCGATGTGAGCACTGAGCAGGCTATCACGCGCCCGGCTCATGTTGCCGTTTGTGGCGAAAGCCACTGCAGACGCCACGATACACGATTTCGGCATGTGAGTTGTGACCCGTCGCTAGGGCCTTTGGCCCAACAGAGAGAGAAAGGCACAGCACGCGGTGGCTACTCAAACCGCGTCGCCACTCCGTTACTACTACTGCCACAAACCAATGGCTGTTTTTACATATCACATTATCACAAAGACTAATAAGCCGAAACTGAGAAAGTAACTCTATGTATCATCACAATCACCGTGGCGTTAAAAGAATCCCAAGCTGCTGCTACCCCCTCCAGAAAATCACAGACTGCACGGCAAGCATCCTCGCGAACCAGCGAGTATAACATGGCCGGAAGCCCATCTGCCCCGGTGCCTTAGCTAGAACCATGCATCTAAAAACAAAGTCTCCTCAATTTCCTCGTCCGAGATACCAGCAGTCGTTAACATGTCATTCGTGTCATCCGTGAATACAGTGATAACGTGGCCACCATCTCCCGCATCGCCTCATCCGTCGAACGTTTTGTCACGTCCTCTCTCGGAAGCGCCTTGACCGTGTTCTTTCTTTTCTGATGTGATGAAGCGCGTTTCTGAAAGATATGCAAATTTAACCCCAGTTTGCATAATAATTCAAACGAAATACAAATAGAGTTTCACAACCAAACAAATATATCATAGTTTACAAAGACAAATAAAATTTAAATTGTCTTAAATAAATTTCAAAAAAGATACATCTCTTGGTTGCCAACGTGAGCTCACATATACTCAACCAAATTATTCTACAGCTGCATGTGAGTTTTTCAATCACACATTTGATGATGAAATTGGATGAACTATGCAAACGTTACCGCTCATCCATGCTTACTGTTTTCACCCTGAAACCCTTGGTCATAGATATGTTCCAGGCGCTCATCATCTACGATCGTATTGTGCATGGTCATACAAGCAGTCATCACCTCCCACAACTTCATGGTGCTTCAAGTTCTAGCAGAATATCAGATGCCCCGTCGAGATTGCACAACACAAAAGGCACGCTCCACATCCTTCCTAGCACTCTTTTGCTCTTGGGTAAATCTCTTCCTCTTCTCTCCTACAGGGTTGGGGATTGTCTTCACAAGAGTAGTCCACTGAGGATAGATACCGCCAGCTAGGCCATTGTTGTTAACATTGACCTTCAGGCAGTTGCCTTCTGTCATCCTTGCGAACACCGGAGAGCGCTAAAGCACGTTGATGTCATTGTGAGAGTCGGCCATATCGAAGAAAGAGTGCCAAATCCAAAGATCTTGTGAAGCCACGGCCTCGAATATGACAGTGCAAGTTTTGTCATGGCCCTTATACTGACCCTGCCAAGCTAAAGGGTTGTTCTTCCACTCCGAGTGCATAAAATCTATGCTACCAAGCATCCCCGGAAAGCCCCTGCTGACATTCATCGTTAAGAAGCGGGTTGTATCTGCATCATTTGGCTCTCTCAAGTACTCAGGGCCAAACACTGCTATTACAGCCTTGTAGAACATGTACATGGACTCTAGGCACGTGGACTCGCCCATACAGACATACTGTCAATGTAATCATCGGGAACTCCATATGCAAGTATCCGAATAGCCGAAATGCATTTTTTTTATAAGATGAGAAGCCAATCTTTCCCAGGGCATCCTCCTTGCACTCAAAATAATCATCGTACCCCACCAACCCCTCCCGGATATGGTTGAACACATGTCTAGCCATATGGAAACGACGCCGGAATAGGTGGTGTTTGAACAACGGGTTGGTGGTCTCAAAGTACTCCTTCCAGAGAAGGAAATGGCCGCTCTCTCGGTTGTGATTCAACGCCGGAGTGTGCCCCGGGATTGAGCCCCGGAACATCGGTCGCTGCCTCTAAGGTGGTCATGGACGACCAACACACCAGCCACAAAGCTCCTCATCGTCCGACGAGGAATCATCCGAGTCGCAAAGGAAAATGTGAAAAAAGAAATCATCATCGGAGTCCATTTGTACCTTGCAGGCAAACTGTCGAACAGTTGCGGGTGTCATCAAAGAAGCTCGTCGACGAATAGCCTCGCGCCTCCGCTGGACCTGGCAGCAAGCCCTGTTGGCGTCCGGCACGCATGGTGGCGTCCGGCGAGTGTGGTCCCCGCGCTTTGTCCGCTTCAGGCAGGGCCGGGGGGCGTGGGGACGAGGTGGTGTTGGCGGCGACGTTGGGGAAACAACGGCAGTGTGGCGATGAG
>NC_041392.1:678892032-678909207 GCF_002162155.2 Triticum dicoccoides
GACTGGCGGGCCGGGGGGAGTAGGCACGCGTCGCGCTTCCTTTTCATGTTCTCGCCGACGCAAACGAGCCCTAAATTTGGTCCTGGAATGGGTCGCCTGACGCACAAAAAACGAACGCGCGTCCGTTTGGGTCGGCGGGTTGGGCTGACTTTTGTGTCCCAAATGGACATGCACGGATGAAATGGGTCGGCGTTGGAGTTGCTCTTAAGGCTGTTCACACTCCGGCCGGACCGGACGTCGTCGGTCCGCGTGGACGTGTGCAGGGCAGGGCAGGGCACGGGGGAGGAAGTTTCTTAGCACCACGGTCGTCTTGCTCTCCCTCCGGTGCCAGTCATGCGCGGCGTACGTGCAAAGAAAGCCAAGCCCCTCCCTCCCTCCCTCAAACACGGTACTCTTGGACATGAAAGAAACACGGGCTGATGCCAACACCGCGTGGCTCCCCTCCCTAGCTAGCCCCTACAAGAAACAATGCCGATCTCGGCAGGCTACCGCATTGCATGGGCCATGCCCACGCCTCGGCTCAGCTCAGCTTGCGCAAAATGATAGAGAGAGCTTCAACCTTAGATTGAAAAAGTTTCAACCAAATGATAAAAAGCTTCAGTCAAGCGCCGCTCAAGAACGAAAACAGTTTCAAATCATTTACAGAAAAGTTTAGATCGTGAATGGAAAAAGCTTCAACCGTGTATGAAAATAGCTTCAACTGTTGGAAAAAAAGATCCAACCAACACTCCAAACCAGAGAAAAGTTGCCAACGTTGAGAGAAAAAACTTCAACCGTATACGGGAAAAGCTTCAAACGGCTATCCGCGATAGAAAAGCTGTGGTTGCAGTCCGCGGTCACCTCGGTCATCGCCGTCGCGCATCCCGGCCACCGTGGGGTTGCAGCACATGGACATCGCCATGGTAGCACCCCGTCGTCCCCGGTTGTAGCATCTCCCGTGGTCACCCCGGTCGCCGGTTCGATCTCGCGGACACAGCAGCTTCGTCAACACCCTGCATCACCGCATCTAGCCCCTCGTCTCCGCCATTGCAGCTCCTCCTCTCCCGTCTCCTACCTTGAATCATCGAGGGTTGGCGCGGCTCGGAGCTCACCGGAAGCCATGACCATGGGGGAGGGGTGGAAGAGAAGGAGGAGGCCACGGCGGCAAGCATGGGGAAAAAGGAGAGGAGAGTGCCCGGCAATGGAGACGAGCACCGGAGCGAGAGGAGGAGCGCGGCCATGGCTGCCCGCATTCGTAGAGAGAGAGAGAGAGAGAGAGAGAGAGAGAGAGAGAGTTCCCGAGAGAAAGAAGAAGATAGAAAAAGGGCGAAGCGGTACATGTGGGCCTGCAAGGACGCGTGGCTCCGTGGTATTGCTGGGTGTGCTAGGCGCGCGGGAGCGAACGACACGACCGGCCGGTCTGCCGATGGGAAACGTTTCCCTATTAATTAAGCTAATTAGAATTAAGTTAACTGTTAGATAGGTTGCTTGGTTCTCAAGCAATCATGTACTTCTGTGGCTCTCAAGGCAACTATATAATTTCTTGACTCTCAAGTAACTATGTGTTTACTTGACCGCCAAGCACCATGTGTACTTCCACCTCACATGGGCTGGCAGTAACCTCAAATGCCCAGCCAACGAGTCGACGCCCCGTCCTCCCCACTTCTATCATCAATAAAGACTAAGAGCATCTCCAGCCGCGCCCCCAAGAGGGCCCCCCAGGCGATTTTTCGGCCGCGGGCGCCAAAAAATAGGCCCAGTCGCGCCCCTAAGGGCCCAGTTTTCGCCGGTTCGGGCCGAAATTGGCGCCGGCGGACCCATCCCGAACCTGGCGCGCTGGGGGTCGCTCGGGGGCGCCGGGCAAATCGTTTTTGGCGCGAAGAGCCGCGGGCCAACCGCGTCAGCGACTCGACTCTCTTCTCGTCGCTTTGTCGTCCTCATCGCCTCGTTTCCCGCGGCGAATCAATGCCAAAGCTGCGCGCTGCGCACGCTGCCGCACCGGTCAGCCTCCATTGGTGCCTCACGGGCGGCGCAGTGAATGCCGGGCAACGCGCGTCCCCTCGGCCGCCACGCCATCAAGCCATGCATAACGCGCCGGCCAAGCCTACCACGCAGCTCCTCCGCCTATATAAGCCGACCACCAGCGCGCCGGAGGCACGCATAGATACTCCACCGCCGACGCGTCCATTTCTCCCCTCCTTCCTCCTCTCGCCGTCTCCAGTTCAGAAGAATGGCCGAGCGCTTTCCAGGTGACGGCGCGGCGGCGAATGGCTTCGGGCGCCGCCATCTTCACGAGGACGAGGCTCGCCTCCTTTTCGAGGCCGAGTACCCGGTCCCGCCAGACATGCGGGTGCCCGGGGCTTGGAGGATCAGCGCCGGCGGCGTGCCGGTGCCACCACCACCCACCGGGGCGGCGCGGCGTGCGGAGATCGCACGTATCCGCGCGTCCCTCCGCGGGCGGCGAGGGAGGGGCCACGGTACGTCCCCGACAGCCCGCTCTGGGAGCCCTACTTCCGCCGCCGTCACGCCGAGCAGCTCGAGGCCACCAACGGTGTCGTGCCCTCCGGCAGGCTCAACTCCGAGGGCCGGCGACGGTGGTGGGGCGTGCCCGGCCGCACGTTGGAGGCCGTCCTTGAGTACACCGAGGGCGGCAACACGCCGCGCCTCGAGTACCCCGCTCTCCCGTCCTTCTCACGCCGCCGTGGAAGCTCCTGGACGCCGAGGCGCATGGAGCGGCCCGGGGCGTCCTCCTCCTCGTCCGGCTGCTCGTCGGGCTCTCCCTGCCTCCGCCCCGTCAAGCCGGAGCCCCAGGACACACCTGTCAGCGCGCGCACCCGCAGCTCCGGCGTCCGCATCGGCGACTCCGCCCCCTTTTTTTTGTAAAATATGTTTAAATTTGAACAAACTCGCCGATGTTTGCATTAAATTTGAGCCGTGTTTGCGCCGTATTTGACTTCTAAAAAAAACGTGGGCGCCGCGACTAGGGGGCATCACGCCCCCAGTGCGCGGTTTAGCGCCGGTGCGCCCCAGGGGGCGATTTTTAGCCCCTCCTGGGGGGCCAACGGCTGAAGATGCTCTAATGGATCATCTTTCATTCAACTCTCTCGTTTTTTTACTTTTTACTTCAAACAGTTCGTTCGTCTGCACACAAGCATGTAGGTAGAGATACTACTGTGCATGGCCGGCTGGGCGCTGCACATGGCCAGCCAACAGCAGCGGGTTGTGATAGCCAACGTGGACAGTGCCAGTTTTGAGGCTAGCTAGAAACGTACATGATATCATCATCCAGCTGAATGACCCATCATCTACTGTACGTAATTTCACAAAGCAAGCACCACTGCACATTCGGTTTAAGATATATAGACTCGGCTGGAGCCGCAACATGATCACAAAGCTCGTACGAGACAATAGGAACCGCAAGTAAACAGGTCACTAGTACGCCACTCAATGCATATCAGAAAGGGGCCATTGCCAGATGCCAACTACTCCTAGTAGTTTGATTTTCACGGTATGGTGAATTTCAACCAATTAGTTCAGTCGATGGAAACACAAAGCTTTTCTGTCCTCACGACAAGCTAGCCATGATGCTCTACACTCTACAGCCCCCTGTGCATTCAGTTGCTTGCTCGCCATGCTTGCCCGGTAGATCGATATGGACGAGATAGACAGTTGCTGCTACTCGGAGAAAGAATCTGCTTGCTTCAAGATTTGGGTTTGGACAAGGTTAGAGCTCCTCCACGTGGACGTGTGCAGGGCAGGCTGAAAGAAGTTTCGTACACTACCGGAAAACGGGCATACGCCGACGGCCAAACCTATGCCTACGACTGCCGTCGGCCTAGTTTGAGATATGCCGACAGCCTAGTCTTGGCCGTCGGCTTACACTGGCCGTCGGGTTACATGGATCTATACAGACGGCTGCCGTCGGCACAGAACGGCCGTCGACCTAGGCGCAGACATGCCGACAGCAGCCGTCGGCATAAATCAGCCGTCGGTATAACGGCGGGCCCGGCGACCCCGCTCGTGACGAGCGGCTAACGCCGTCAAACCTATGCCGACGTCGGGACGGACGGCCGTCGGCATATATCCGCATGCCACGTCACCGATCCGCGGCGTATGTATGCCGACGGCAGCCGTCGGCATAGTTGCCACGTCACCGACCCGCGGCACGGCGCCCACCAGAACCCTGCCGTATCTATGCCGACGGCTTTGCCGTCGGCATAGCTATTTTTTTACATACTTCTTTTGCATATGTTTTAATGCTTTTTTTACATACGTTTTTTTGCATATGTTTTTATGCTTTTTCAAAAATATGTTTTCATGCTTTTTTATGTATTATATGAATATATGTATAGTTTGTAATTTTTTCCATAGATTATATATATATATATATATAGTTTGTATTTTTTTCGAGCACATTAATAATATGTTGTCATGTTCTATTGAATATAGGTCCTTAAATTTTATTAAAATAAAATACAGTTATGCGACAGAAGTTGAGTGGCGGTTGCAAACGCCCGGCACCCGTCTCCGGAGTGTGACCCCCTCACGTCCGCGGTGTGCCCCCCTCACGGACGGCGCCGCCGCCAGCATCTGGAGGGCAAAAACAGCCGCATCGGGTCTATACAAAGGGGACGTTGCTCTCAAGTGTTTCTATGGGATGACCTACCACAACCGGGTGGTGTTGTGGCATGTTCGAAGAGGCGGCACGCATCTCCGGGGCGTGGCCCCCCTAATGGACGGTGCCGCCGCCGGCACCTAGAGGGGGAAAACGGACGCATCGGGTCTACACGGAGGGGATGTAGCTGTCGGTTTGGCCCGGATGTTGCTCCCAGGTGTCCCTCTGAGCTGACCTGACACAACCGGGTGGAGAGGTCCACTGTTCAAAGCCCGTCTGTGAAAAGTCAAAGGGCTAGATCTCGTGGTCAACCGCTCCAGGGTTAGGCGGGACGGGGGCCCTGAGGGGGTAGCAATGCCACCGGAGCGTCGCACTGGCCCCTCATACATGCGGGGTGGTGTGGTGGCATGTCCGAAGAGGCGGCACACGTCTCCGGGGTTTGGCCCGCCTCACGGACGGCGCCACCGCCGGCACCTGGAGTGGGGAAACGGACGCGTTGGGTCTACACGGAGGGGATCTTGCTGTGGGTCTGGCCCGGATGTTGCTCCAAAGTGTTCCTATGGGCTGACCTAACACAACCGGGTGGGAAGGTCCGCTGGCCAAAGCCCGTCCGTGCAAAGTCAAAGGGCAAGATCCCGTGGTCAAACGCTACAGGGTTAGGCGGGACGGGAGCCCGGGGGGGGGGGGTAGCAATGCCACCGAAGCGTCGCACCGGGCCCTCATACATGCGGGGTGGTGTGGTGGCATGTCCGAAGAGGCGGCACGCGTCTCCGGGGCGTGGCCCCCCTCACGGACGTCGATGACACGGTAGTAGACGTTCTGCGATAACGATGCGGCGTGAATATTATTAAATACTCAGAGCGCGATAAAATCATGAGTTTTTTTGAACGACGTGGGCACATGTGCTATAGGAACGATGGTATTTTTTCATAATTTTTGGTGATGGAGAAGTATCCGAAAAATTCCCTCGACGCGGATTGCCCTTCGCGCGTCTACGGCTGTGGCCGGCGGCCTCCGGGGGCTAGCATGCCGCCAAATCTTGCATAGGCGGCCTCTCACAAGTCTGGAAGTGTTGTGGCGGTTGCAAACGCCCGGCACGCGTATCCGGGGTGTGCCCCCCCCTCATGGACGGCGCCGCCGCCGGCACCTGGAGGGGGGAAACGGACGCGTCGGGTCTACACAGAGGGGATCTTGCCGTGGGTCTGGCCCGGTTGTTGCTCCAAAGTGTTCCTATGGGCTGACCTAACACAACCGGGTGGGGAGGTCCGCTGGCCAAAGCCCGTCCGTGCAAAGTCAAAGGGCTTGATCCTGTGGTCAAATGCTACAGGGTTAGGCGGGACGGGGGCCCTGGGGGGGGGGGTAGCAATGCCACCGGAGCGTCGCACCGGGCCCTCATACATGCGGGGTGGTGTGGTGGCATGTCCGAAGAGGCGGCACGCGTCTCCGAGGGGTGCCCCCCCTCACGGATGGCGATGACACGGTAGTAGACGTTCTGCGATAACGATGCGGCGTGGATATTATTAAATACTCGGAGTGCGATAAAATCATGAGTTTTTTTGAACGACGTGGGCACATGTGCTATAGGAACGATGGTATTTTTTCATAATTTTTGGTGATGGAGAAGTATCCGAAAAATTCCCTCTACACGGATTGCCCTTCACGCATCTACGGCTGTGGCCGGCGGCCTCCGGGGGCTAGCATGCCGCCAAATCTTGCGTAGGCGGCCTCTCACAAGTCTGGAAGTGTTGTGGCAGTTGCAAATGCCCGGCACGCGTGTCCGGGGTGTGCCCCCCCTCACGGACGGCGCTGCCGCCGGCACCTGGAGGAGGGAAACGGACGCGTCGGGTCTACACAGAGGGGATCTTGCTGTGGGTCTGGCCCGGATGTTGCTCCAAAGTGTTCCTATGGGATGACCTAACACAACCGGGTGCGGAGTGATGTCTACCACGCAACCTTCTTCTTGTAGACGTTGTTGGGCCTGCAAGTGCACAGGTTTGTAGGATAGTAGCAAATTTCCCTCAAGTGGATGACCTAAGGTTTATCAATCCGTAGGAGCGTAGGATGAAGATGGTCTCTCTCAAGCAACCCTGCAACCAAATAACAAAGAGTCTCTTGTGTCCCCAACACACCCAATACAATGGTAAATTGTATAGGTGCACTAGTTCGGCGAAGAGATGGTGATACAAGTGCAAAATAGATAGTAGATATAGGTTTTTGTAAACTGAAAATATAAAAACAGCAAGGTAGCGAGTGGTAAAAGTGAGCGTAAACGGTATTGCAATGATAGGAAACAAGGCCTAGGGTTCATACTTTCACTAGTGCAAGTTCTCTCAACAATAATAACATAGATAGATCATATAACGAGCCCTCAACATGCAACAAAGAGTCACTCTGAAGCCACTAATAGCGGAGAACAAACGTAGAGATAATGGTAGGGTACGAAACCACCTCAAAGTTATTCTTTCAAATCAATCCGTTGGGCTATTCCTATAAGTGTCACAAACAACCCTGGAGTTTTTACTACAATAACACCTTAAGATACAAATCAACCAAAACCCTAATGTCACCTAGGTACTCCATTGTCACCTCAAGTATCCGTGGGCATGATTATACGATATGCATCACACAATCTCAGATTTATCCAACCAACATAAAAGTACTTCAAATAGTGCCCCAAAGTTTCTACCGGAGAATCAAGAACGTGTGCCAACCCCTATGCATAGGTTCATGGGCGGAACCCGCAAGTTGGTCACCAAAACATACATCAAGTGGCACGTGATATCCCATTGTCACCACAGATAAGCACGGCAAGACATACATCAAGTGTTCATAAAAGACTCAATCCGATAAGATAACTTCAAAGGGGAAACTCAATTCATCACAAGAGAGTAGAGGGGGAGAAGAAACATAAGATCCAACTACAATAGCAAAGCTCGGGATACATCAAGATCGTGCCATAGATGGAACACGAGAGAGAACACGAGAGAGAGAGAGAGAGAGAGAGAGATCAAACACATAGCTACTGGTACATACCCTCAGCCCCGAGGGTGAACTACTCCCTCCTCGTCATGGATAGCGCCGGGATGATGAAGATGGCCACCAGAGATGGATCCCCCCTCCAGTAGGGTACCGGAAAGGGGTCCCGATTGGTTTTTCGTGGTTCTGGAGGCTTGCAGCGGCGGAACTCCCGATCTATCTTCTGTTTTGGAAGTTTTAGGGTACGACGGTATATATGGGTGAAAGGAGTACGTCGGTGGAGCTACGGGGGCCCCACGAGGCAAGGGGTGCGCCCAGGGGGGAGGGCGCGCCCCCCACCCTCATGAGCACCTCCCGTATCTTCTGACGTGGGGTCCAAGTCCATCAGGTGGGTTTCCTTCCAAAAATAACTTCTCCAGTTGATTTCGTTCCGTTTTGACTTCGTCTGATATTCCTTTTCCTCGAAGCACTGAAATAGGCATAAAACAACAAATCTGGGCTGGGTCTCCGGTTAATAGGTTAGTCCCAAAAATAATATAAAAGTGGAAAATAAAGCCCAATATTGCCTAAAACAGTAGATAATATAGCATGGAGCAATCAAAAATTATAGATACGTTGGAGATGTATCAAGCATCCCCAAGCTTAATTCCTGCTCGTCCTCGAGTAGGTAAATGATAAAAAAGATAATTTTTGATGTGGAATGCTAGTTGGCATAATTTCATTGCAATTCTTCTTACTTGTGATATGAATATTCAGATCTGAAAGATTCAAGACAAAAGTTCATATTGACATAAAAATAATAATACTTCAAGCATACTAACAAAGCAATCATGTCTTCTCAAAATAACATGGCCAAAGAAAGTTATCCCTACAAAATCATATAGTCTGGCTAGGCTCCATCTTCCCCACACAAAATATTTAAATCATGCACAACCCCGATGACAAGCCAAGCAATTGTTTCATACTTTAACATTTTCTAAACTTTTTCAATCTTCACGCAATACATGAGCGTGAGCCATGGATATAACACTATATGTGGAATAGAATGGTGGTTGTGGAGAAGACAAAAAGAGGGAAGATTGTCTCACATCAACTAGGCGTATCAACGGGCTATGTAGATGCCCATCAATAGATATCAATGTGAGTGAGTAGGGATTACCATGCAATGGATACCGACGATCAAATCTCGGGCAAGTAACATACGGATGACAAAGGGAACAACGTATGTTGTTATGCGGTCTGACCGATAAAGATCTTCGTAGAATATGTAGGAGCCAATATGGGCATCCAGGTCCCGCTATTGGTTATTGACCGGAGACGTGTCTCGGTCATGTCTACATTGTTCTCGAACCCGTAGGTCCGCACGCTTAAGGTTACGATGACAGTTATATTATGAGTTTACATGTTTTGATGTACCGAAGGAGTTTGGAGTCCCGGATGAGATCGGGGACATGACGAGGAGTCTCGAAATGGTCGAGACATAAAGATTCATATATTGGATGATATGGTTAGGCCAAGGGGTCAAGCCCATGAGGCTTTAGGTCGGTGCAAAAGGAGTTTTGCGGAGGCCAGGAGGCCAAATGCCGGAGACCCTGGCGTCTGGCCCTGGGCCAGACGCCGAGGCCCATGGCGTCTGGGCCAGACGCCAAGGATTGTGGCGTTTGGTCCTGGAGTCCGAGTGGGACTCTTGCCTTTCGGGCAAAACCGACTTTGAGGAGGCTTTTGCTCCAAGTTTCGACCCCGGGGCTCAACATATAAATAGAGGGGCAGGGCTAGCACCAAAGACACAACAAGTTGATCCACGTGATCTATTCCTTAGCCGTGTGCGGTGCCCCCAGCCACCATAATCCTCGATAATACTGTAGCGGAGTTTAGGCGAAGCCCTGCTGCTGTAGTACATCAAGATCGTCACCACGCCGTCGTGCTGACGAAACTCTTCCCCGACACTTTGCTGGATCGGAGTCCGGGGATCGTCATCGAGCTGAACGTGTGCTCGAACTCAGAGGTGCCGTAGTTTCAGTGCTTGATCGGTCGGATCGGGAAGACGTACGACTACTTCCTCTACGTTGCGTCAACACTTCCGCAGTCGGTCTGCGTGGGTACGTAGACAACACTCTCCCCTCTCGTTGCTATGCATCACATGATCTTGCGTGTGCGTAGGAATTTTTTTGAAATTACTACGAAACCCAACAGTGGCATCCGAGCCTAGGTTATTTATGTTGATGTTATATGCACGAGTAGAACACAAGTGAGTTGTGGGCGATATAAGTCATACTGCCTACCAGCATATCATACTTTGGTTCGGCGGCATTGTTGGACGAGACGACCCGGACCAACATTACGCATACGCTTACGCGAGACCGGTTCCCCCGACATGCTTTGCACATAGGTGGCCTGCGGGCGACAGTCTCTCCAACTTTAGTTGAACCAAGTGTGGCTACGCCCGGTCCTTGCGAAGGTTAAAACGGAGTCTATTTGACAAACTATCGTTGTGGTTTTGATGCGTAGGTGAGATTGGTTCTTGCTTAAGCCCGTAGCAGCCACGTAAAACTTGCAACAACAAAGTAGAGGACGTCTAACTTGTTTTTGCAGGGCATGTTGTGATGTGATATGGTCAAGGCATGATGATGAATTTTATTGTATGAGATGATCATGTTTTGTAACCGAGTTATCGGCAACTGGCAGGAGCCTTATGGTTGTCGTTTTATTGTATGCAATGCAATCGCGATGTAATGCTTTACTTTATTACTAAACGGTAGTGATAGTCTTGGAAGCATAAGATTGGCGAGACGACAACGATGCTACGATGGAGATCAAGGTGTCGTGCCGGTGACGATGGTGATCATGACGGTGCTTCGGAGATGGAGATCACAAGCACAAGATGATGATGGCCATATCATATCACTTATATTGATTGCATGTGATGTTTATCCTTTTATGCATCTTATCTTGCTTTGATTGATGGTAGCATTATAAGATGATCTCTCACTAAATTATCAAGAAGTGTTCTCCCTGAGTATGCACCGTTGCGAAAGTTCTTCATGCTGAGACACCACGTGATGATCGGGTGTGATAGGTTCTACGTTCAAATACAACGGGTGCAAAACAGTTGCACACGCGAAATACTCAGGTTATACTTGACGAGCCAAGCATATACAGATATGGCCTCGGAACACGGAGACCGAAAGGTCGAGCGTGAATCATATAGTAGATATGATCAACATAACGATGTTCACCATTGAAAACTACTCCATCTCACGTGATGATCGGTTATGGTTTAGTTGATTTAGATCACGTAATCACTTAGAGGATTAGAGGGATGTCTATCTAAGTGGGAGTTATTTAATTAAATTGATTAACTGAACTTAAATTTATCATGAAACTTAGTACCTGATTAGTATCTTGCTTGTTTATGTTTGATTGTAGATAGATGGCTCGTGCTGTTGTTCCGTTGAATTTTAATGCGTTCCTTGAGAAAGCAAAGTTGAAAGATGATGGTAGCAATTACACGGACTGGGTCCGTAACTTGAGGATTATCCTCATTGCTGCACAGAAGAATTACGTCCTGGAAGCACCGCTGGGTGCCAGGCCTGCTGCAGGAGCAACGCCAGATGTTATGAACGTCTGGCAGAGCAAAGCTGATGACTACTCGATAGTTCAGTGTGCCATGCTTTACGGCTTAGAATCGGGACTTCAACGACGTTTTGAACGCCATGGAGCATATGAGATGTTCTAGGAGTTGAAGTTGATATTTCAAGCAAATGCCCGGATTGAGAGATATGAAGTCTCCAATAAGTTCTATAGCTGCAAGATGGAGGAGAATAGTTCTGTCAGTGAGCATATACTCAAAATGTCTGGGTATAATAATCACTTGATTCAATTGGGAGTTAATCTTCCAGATGATTGTGTCATTGACAGAATTCTTCAATCACTGCCACCAAGCTACAAGAGCTTCGTGATGAACTATAATATGCAAGGGATGAACAAGACTATTCCCGAGCTCTTCGCAATGCTGAAAGCTGCGGAGGTAGAAATCAAGAAGGAGCATCAAGTGTTGATGGTCAACAAGACCACTAGTTTCAAGAAAAAGGGCAAAAGGAAGAAAAAGGGGAACTTCAAAAAGAACGGCAAGCAAGTTGCTACTCAAGAGAAGAAACTCAAACCTGGACCTAAGCCTGAAACTGAGTGCTTCTATTGCAAGCAGACTGGTCACTGGAAGCGGAACTGCCCCAAGTATTTGGCGGATAAGAAGGATGGCAAGGTGAACAAAGGTATATGTGATATACATGTTATTGATATGTACCTTACTAATGCTCGCAGTAGCACCTGGGTATTTGATACTGGTTCTGTTGCTAATATTTGCAACTCGAAACAGGGACTACGGATTAAGCGAAGATTGGTTAAGGACGAGGTGACGATGCGCGTGGGAAACGGTTCCAAAGTTGATGTGATCGCGGTCGGCACGCTACCTCTACATCTACCTTCGGGATTAGTATTAGACCTAAATAATTGTTATTTGGTGCCAGCGTTGAGCATGAACATTATATCTGGATCTTGTTTAATGCGAGACGGTTATTCATTTAAATCAGAGAATAATGGTTGTTCTATTTATATGAGTAATATCTTTTATGGTCATGCACCCTTGAAGAGTGGTCTATTCTTATTGAATCTCGATAGTAGTAATACACATATTCATAATGTTGAAGCCAAAAGATGCAAAGTTGATAATGATAGTGCAACTTATTTGTAGCACTTCCGTTTAGGTCATATCGGTGTAAAGCGCATGAAGAAACTCCATACTGATGGACTTTTGGAACCACTTGATTATGAATCACTTGGTACTTGCGAACCGTGCCTCATGGGCAAGATGACCAAAACACCGTTCTCCGGTACTATGGAGAGAGCAATAGATTTGTTGGAAATCATACATACAGATGTATGTGGTCCGATGAATATTGAGGCTCGTGGCGGATATCGTTATTTTCTCACCTTCACAGATGATTTAAGCAGATATGGGTATATCTACTTAATGACACATAAGTCTGAAACATTTGAAAAGTTCAAGGAATTTCAGAGTGAAGTTGAAAATCATCGTAACAAGAAAATAAAGTTTCTACGATCTGATCGTGGAGGAGAATATTTGAGTTACGAGTTTGGTGTACATTTGAAAAATTGTGGAATAGTTTCGCAACTCACGCCACCCGGAACACCTCAGTGTAATGGTGTGTCCGAACGTCGTAATCGTACTTTACTAGATATGGTGCGATCTATGATGTCTCTTACTGATTTACCGCTATCGTTTTGGGGATACGCTCTAGAGACGGCCGCATTCACGTTAAATAGGGCACCATCAAAATCCGTTGAGACGACGCCTTATGAACTATGGTTTGGCAAGAAACCAAAGTTGTCGTTTCTAAAAGTTGGGGGCTGCGATGCTTATGTGAAAAAGCTTCAACCTGATAAGCTCGAACCCAAATCAGAGAAATGTGTCTTCATAGGGTATCCAAAGGAAACTATTGGATACACCTTCTATCACAGATCGAAGGCAAGACTTTTGTTGCTAAATTCGGAAACTTTCTGGAGAAGGAGTTTCTCTCGAAAGAAGTGAGTGGGAGGAAAGTAGAACTTGACGAGGTAACTGTACCTGCTCCCTTATTGGAAAGTAGTACATCACAGAAAACTGTTCCTGTGACACCTACACCAGTTAGTGAGGAAGTTAATGATAAAGATCATGAAACTTCAGAACAAGATACTACTGAACCTCGTAGATCAACCAGAGTAAGATCCACGCCAGAGTGGTACGGTAATCCCGTTCTGGAAGTCATGATGCTAGATCATGATGAACCTACGAACTATGAAGAAGCAATGGTGAGCCCAGATTCCGCAAAGTGGCCTGAAGCCATGAAATCTGAGATGGGATACATGTATGAGAACAAAGTATGGACTTTGGTTGACTTGCCCGATGATCGGCAAGCAATTGAGAATAAATGGATCTTCAAGAAGAAGACTAACGCTGACGGTAATATTACTGTCTACAAAGCTCGACTTGTCGTGAAAGGTTTTCGGCAAGTTCAACGGATTGACTATGATGAGACCTTCTCACCCGTAGTGATGCTTAAGTCTGTCCGAATCATGTTAGCAATTGCCGCATTTTATGATTATGAAATTTGGCAGATGGATGTCAAAACTGCATTCCTGAATGGATTTCTGGAAGAAGAGTTGTATATGATGCAACCAGAAGGTTTTGTCGATCCAAAGGGAGCTAACAAAGTGTGCAAGCTCCAGCGATCCATTTATGGACTGGTGCAAGCCTCTCGGAGTTGGAATAAATGTTTTGATAGTGTTATCAAAGCATTTGGTTTTATACAGACTTTTGGAGAAGCCTGTATTTACAAGAAAGTGAGTGGGAGCTCTGTAGCATTTCTGATATTATATGTGGATGACATATTATTGATTGGAAATAATATAGAATTTCTGGATAGCATAAAGGGATACTTGAATAAGAGTTTTTCAATGAAATACCTCGATGAAGCTGCTTACATATTAGGCATTAAGATCTATAGAGATAGATCAAAAGGCTTAATTGGACTTTCACAAACAACATACCTTGACAAAATTTTGAAGAAGTTCAAAATGGATCAAGCAAAGATAGGATTCTTGCCTGTGTTACAAGGTGTGAAATTGAGTAAGACTCAATGCCCGACCACTGCAAAAGATAGAGAGAATATGAAAGATGTTCCCTATGCATCAGCAATAGGATCTATCATGTATGCAATGCTGTGTACCAGACCTGATGTGTGCCTTGCTATAAGTCTAGCAGGGAGGTACCAAAGTAATCCAGGAGTGGATCACTGGACAGCGGTCAAGAACATCCTGAAATACCTGAAAAGGACTAAGGATATGCTTCTCGTATATGGAGGTGACAAAGAGCTCGTCGTAAATGGTTACGTTGATGCAAGCTTTGACACTGATCCGGACGATTCTAAATCGCAAACCGGATACGTGTTTACATTAAACGGTGGGGCTGTAAGTTGGTGCAGTTCTAAACAAAGCGTCGTAGTGGGATCTACATGTGAAGCAGAGTACATAGCTGCTTCGGAAGCAGCGAACGAAGGAGTCTGTATGAAGGAGTTCATATCCGATCTAGGTGTCATACCTAGTGCATCGGGTCCAATGAAAATCTTTTGTGACAATACTGGTGCAATTGCCTTGGCAAAGGAATCCAGATTTCACAAGAGAACCAAACACATCAAGAGACGCTTCAATTCCATCCGGGATCTAGTCCAGGTGGGAGACATAGAGATTTGCAAGATACATACGGATCTGAATGTTGCAGACCCGTTGACTAAGCCTCTTCCACGAGCAAAACATGATCAGCACCAAGGCTCCATGGGTGTTAGAATCATTAACTGCGTAATCTAGATTATTGACTCTAGTGCATGTGGGAGACTGAAGGAAATATGCCCTAGAGGCAATAATAAAGTTATTATTTATTTCCTTATGATCATGATAAATGTTTATTATTCATGCTAGAATTGTATTAACCGGAAACATAATACATGTGTGAATACATAGACAAACAAAGTGTCACTAGTATGCCTCTACTTGACTAGCTCGTTAATCAAAGATGGTTATGTTTGCTAACCATGAACAATGAGTTGTTATTTGATTAACGGGATCACATCATTAAGAGAATGATCTGATTGACATGACCCATTCCATTAGCTTAGCACCCGATCGTTTAGTATGTTGTTATTGCTTTCTTCATGACTTATACATGTTCCTATAACTATGATATTATGCAACTCCAGTTTACCGGAGGAACACTTTGGGTACTACCAAACGTCACAACGTTACTGGGTGATTATAAAGGAGTACTACAGGTGTCTCCAAAGGTACATGTTGGGTTGGCGTATTTCGAGATTAGGTTTTGTCACTCCGATTGTCGGAGAGGTATCTCTGGGCCCTCTCGGTAATGCACATCACTTAAGCCTTGCAAGCATTGCAACTAAATGAGTTAGTTGCGGGATGATGTATTACAGAACGAGTAAAGAGACTTGCCGGTAACGAGATTGAACTAGGTATTGGATACCGACGATCAAATCTCGGGCAAGTAACATACCGATGACAAAGGGAACAACGTATGTTGTTATGCGGTCTGACCGATAAAGATCTTCGTAGAATATGTAGGAGCCAATATGGGCATCCAGGTCCCGCTATTGGTTATTGACCGGAGAGGTGTCTCGGTCATGTCTACATTGTTCTCGAACCCGTAGGGTCCGCACGCTTAAGGTTACGATGACAGTTATATTATGAGTTTACATGTTTTGATGTACCGAAGGAGTTTGGAGTCCCGGATGAGATCGGGGACATGACGAGGAGTCTCGAAATGGTCGATACGTAAAGATTCATATATTGGATGATATGGTTAGGCCAAGGGGTCAAGCCCATGAGGCTTTAAGTCGGTGCAAAAGGAGTTTTGCGGAGGCCAGGAGGCCAAATGCCGGAGACCCTGGCGTCTGGCCCTGGGCCAGACGCCGAGGCCCATGGCGTCTGGGCCAGACGCCAAGGATTGTGGCGTTTGGTCCTGGAGTCCGAGTGGGACTCTTGCCTTTCGGGCAAAACCGACTTTGAGGAGGCTTTTGCTCCAAGTTTCGACCCAGGGGCTCAACATATAAATAGAGGGGCAGGGCTAGCACCAAAGACACAACAAGTTGATCCACGTGATCTATTCCTTAGCCGTGTGCGGTGCCCCCAGCCACCATAATCCTCGATAATACTGTAGCGGAGTTTAGGCGAAGCCCTGCTGCTGTAGTACATCAAGATCGTCACCACGCCGTCGTGCTGACGGAACTCTTCCCCGACACTTTGCTGGATCGGAGTCCGGGGATCGTCATCGAGCTGAACGTGTGCTCGAACTCGGAGGTGCCGTAGTTTCGGTGCTTGATCGGTCGGATCGGGAAGACGTACGACTACTTCCTCTACTTTGCGTCAACGCTTCCGCAGTCGGTCTACGTGGGTACGTAGACAACACTCTCCCCTCTCGTTGCTATGCATCACATGATCTTGCGTGTGCGTAGGAAATTTTTTGAAATTACTACGAAACCCAACAGCAAACGCCCGACACGGGTGTCCTGGGTGTGCCCCCCTCACGGACGGCGTCGCCGCCGGCACCTGGAGGGGGGAAACGGACGCGTCGGGTCTACACGGAGGGGATCTTGCTGTGGGTCTGGCCCGGATGTTGCTCCAAAGTGTTCCTATGGGCTGACCTAACACAACCGGGGGGGGGGGAGGTCCGCTGGTCAAAGCCCGTCCGTGCATAGTCAAAGGGCTAGATCCTGTGGTCAAACGCTACAGGGTTAGGCGGGACGGGGGCCCTGGGGGTAGCAATGCCACTGGAGCGTTGCATCGGGCCCTCATACATGCGGGATGGTGTGGTGGCATGTCCGAAGAGGCGGCACGCGTCTCCGGGGTGTGGCCCCCCCTCAGGGACGACGATGACACGGTACCTAGAGGGGGGAAACGGACGCGTCGGGTTTACACGGTGGGGATGTAGCTGCGGGTTTGGCCCGGATGTTGCTCCGAGGTGTCCCTCTGTCGACGAC
>NC_041392.1:678909217-678909745 GCF_002162155.2 Triticum dicoccoides
TTCACTCACATGACGAACTAAGCTCCACATCAAGCACGCGAGGCGGCATCCATGGCGCTCCCATACCCGCGACCAGGCCACGGCCTTGGCGAACGAAGCTGCTCGAGTTCGGCGCCTCCCCTCCCTCCCCTGTGTGTGGTTTCGGGAGAGGAGAGGGCCGAGCGGTTAAAAAAATAAAAAATCTATATATAATTATAATACATAAAAAAATAAAAAAGGAAAAATATAACTATAAAAAAATAAAAAATCTATATGAAATTAAAAAGGATAGATATAAGTATAAGAAAACATTAAAAAATTTATATAAAATAAGAAAAGTAAAAATAAAAATATGCCTACGGCTAAGCCGTCGGCATAGGTGCCACGTGGCGCCCTCACCTATGCTGACGTCTTAGCCGTCGGCATAGTTCACCTTATCCATTCGCTTGGCGACCCCGATCCACTCATTCTCTCCCCCACACCCCGACCTGCGCCGCCGCCGCACCCCGACCCCGACCTGCGCCGCCGCCGCACCCCCACCCCGACCTG
>NC_041392.1:678910166-678919707 GCF_002162155.2 Triticum dicoccoides
CCCGACCCCGCCGCTGCCCCGGCCTCTCCGACCGCGCCGGTGCTCCTGCAGCCGGGCACGGCTCCGTCCGGCCCCGTCCCTCCCGTCCCCGACCGCCCCTGCCTCACCATCCCCTCCACCGCCGTGCCCCCTGCCACGCCCCTCTCGGTGAGCTACATTTTTTTCATTTTTTTGCATTTTTTTCTACCGTTGGATGGATGAATGAATGCATGGATGAATGTTGGATGTTAGATTGTTAGGTTAGATGTTAGATGTTAGGTTGTTAGGTTGATATATAGGTGAATGTTGGATATTAGGATGTTAGATTGTTAGGTTGCATTATTTTTATCATGATGATCTTGTCATTTGAGATGTGCTCTAAAATTGGTATAAGATGAGTGATTATTTTTATCATGATGATCTTGTCAAAAAAATTGAACCGGACAAAATTTGACACTTGGCAAAATATGATTTTTTTTCATAGTTTTAAGTGTCAGTGCTTAATGTTAAGTAGCTATGTGAGATGTGCTGCAAAATTATGATATGATGAGTGGTTATTTAATCATGATGATCTTTCTAAAAAAATTGAAGGACAAAATTTGACACTTGACGAAACATGATTTTTTTTCATAGTTAAAAGTATCAATGCTTAATGTGAGGTGATGACCTAAATTTTTTTCACTCGGTGTAATTAACAGGATTTGTGGTGTTCCATCTTCGTGGAGTGATTGTCGACGTTAGAGGTGTTGGTCCACGATCGTCCCTCTCCTTTGATCGACTACATCGGAGGGTGAGCAACAATTCCATGACCTCGTCCACTTTTTTTCCATGTCACTAGATTAAATTTTCACATCAAGTCACGTAACCTAGGTCTCCCGTCCGAAAGGGTTGCATCGATAAATATGCATTCAATTGCATATTTATCACCGCAACTCTTTCGGATTGTCCAGCGCTTTCCACGGACAGCCCGAGGATGTGTAGATTGGGTATGTTGTTCATGCTCTACCCCGTTCCAACATAGGATTTCGGCGGCGCCTCCCTGTTGTTCTCCGGATGCACATTCTCTCGGCATTTTGCTGAGACGTGTATTTGGAGAACAGCGGAGAGGTGCTGCCGGAATTTTGTCTCGGAATGGGGTAGAGCATGGACAACGTACTCAATCTACACATTCTCGGGTGGGATTAGGACCCATCTTTACCTATTAGAGATGTAGGTGGATTAAATGTCGTTTCTCGTCAACCTTGTAAAAAATAAAATATTGATGTGAGTAATTTAAATGAATCCTTAATTTTGTTGTGTGGCTTCCAATAAAGCAGAGATGGCAGATAATCAGTGGATGTATAGTGGGTTTTTCCGTCGGAATCAAGTAACAACAGAGTGGGTCGAGAAAACTGATGTATTTTTGAAAGAGATATTCCGTAGGCCAATGAGGATGGTGCCAGAATGCCCGTGTGCCAGATGTAAGAGATGTATCCGCAAAGATAAGAGTGAGATGACTAAGCACCTTCGCACGCATGGATTTATGCCCAACTTTAATATGCCGATAAACTTTACCCAGCGGGACCGTGGTAGAGAGGATGTGATACGACAACGCATCGCTGGTTATGAGGACGATGGGGTTAGAGACATGCTAGATGATGTCTTTGCTGCACAGCCGACACCTCCGTCACATTCAGCGAATGAACCGGAGGAAACCGCAAAGGCCTTCCTGGAAATCTTGGCCTCATCAAAGAAACCTCTCTATGAGGGTGCCAAGCTGTCTGTGCTGGATGCCATCTCGCAACTGATGGCAGTCAAGGCTGAGTACGGCTGTAGCCGAGGTTGCTTCGAAGCATTTCTGGGAGTATGGGCGAGGATGACGCCTCACAGGGAGGTGGAGGGGTCGGGGGAGGTGAGCTTGGAAGATGATCTATTGGAGGTGAGTTGGGTTCCTAGAGTTGAAGACCCTCCTATTTCGGACACGGCCCGGAGTTTTTTGCCCCGGCTGCCTCTCCCCCCACCTCCTCCTCCTCCTCTAGGGGCTCTCCCCCACCGCCTCCTCCTCTAGGGTCTCCTCCCCCGACCCCTCCACCTCCCTGTGAGCTGTCATCCTTGCATAGAGTACCCGGAGGAAGCAGCCGAGGCTGGGAATGTTAGAATTGCTATAACAGGTGATGGGTTCAATCCATATGGTATGTCGTCTAATCCATACAGCTGTTGGCCCGTATTTGTTATTCCGCTCAATCTCCCTCCCGGTGCCATAATGCAACACAAGACCATGTTCCCGTCGCTTATAATTCCGGGGCCTGAATATCCGGGGAAGAATTTGAGTGTGTTTATGCAGCCATTGGTGGATGATTTGCACCATTCTTGGTACTTCCCGAGGTTGACATACGACCGACATCTGCAGAAAAATTTCTTGATGAAAGTTTGGCTACAATATTGCATGCATGACTTTCCCGGTTATGCCCTGTTCTGCGGATGGTGTACAAGTGGAAAGATGCCTTGCCCAGTGTGCATGCAGGCCTTGATTTTCATTTGGCTGAAGAAGGGTGGCAAGTATGTTGCATTTGACCTGCATCGATAGTTCCTCCCTCCATACCATCCTGATAGGGAAGACAAGAAGAACTTCACAAAAGGCAAAGTTGTCCATGAAGTAAACGAGATTCCAACGTTTTCTGGTGCGGATGTGCTTGCTCAGCTGAAAGCTCTTAAGCCTGCCGGTGAAGGCAAAGACAAAGGCAAAGCCACAGGCGAAGACGAGGGCGAGGGCAAAGGAAAAGGTAAAGGGATTTTTTTGAAAGATATGGTGAGACGCACAACTGGACTCACATTACCCCCTTCACGCAGCTTCCCTATTTTAAGGACCTGAAACTTCCATACAACATAGACGTGATGCACACCGAAAAGAATGTCGCAGAGTCCCTTTTTCGCACGATCCTCAACATTCCTGATAAGACAAAGGATAATGTTAATGCTAGAGTTGATCAACAGAATATTTGTGATAGACCACGTCTACACATGCAGCCTCTCACAGGTAGTCGAAAATCTTGGTTCAAGCCAGATGCTGACTTCGTACTTAAAAAGGATCATAAGATGGAGGCATTCAGGTGGCTGAAACACGTCGTGAAGTTCGCTGATGGTTATGCGTCGAATATAAGTAAGGGGGTCAATCTTTCAACGGGCAGAGTGACCGGGCTCAAGAGTCATGACTATCATGTATGGATTGAGCGGATTATGCCGGTGATGGTTCGGGGCTATGTTCCCGAGCGTGTCTGGCATGTGCTTGCGGAGTTAAGCCATTTCTTCCGCACGCTTTGTGCTAAAGAAGTATGTCCTGAGAAGATAAAAGAAATGCATAAGAAGGCGGCGGAGTTGATATGCAAGCTAGAGAAGATCTTCCCGCCAGGCTTCTTTACTCTGATGACACATCTCATTTTGCACCTCCCGAACGAGGTATTGTTGGGGGGGCCTGTGCAGAATCGTTGGCAGTACGGCCCTGAGAGACAGAACAAGCATCTGAGACAGAAATGTGGAAACAAAGCTAAGCTTGAAGCTTCCATAGCTGAGGCAGTTATCCTAGAGGAGGTGGCAGACCTCAGGACAGCCTACTATCCGGACCATGTTCCCACGTTGCACAATAAGGTGTCTCGATACAATATAGAAGAACCCAAGTATAAACCCAAGTTGCCTCTATTCATCGGGCAAGGTGGTAGGGCTGGATGCTCGAAACCTTATCTCATGCCATGAGATGAGTGGGAGGATGTCATGTTCTATATCTTGCACAACATCAAGGAAGTTGAGGATGAGTGGATGAGGTAATACCTTTGCACCATTCTTTTAGTCAATTCGTTATGTTCACTTTGCCTAGTTCTTATACCGCTTTTCTTATTGTAGTCGATTCGTTGAAGAAGAATGGACGGGAATGCTGCCTCCTACTGAAGCGGAGGCACTTGCTCTTCTCCGAAAGGGTGCTGATGGAAGGAAAAATTTCGTTGCGTGGTTCATGGAGAAAGTAATTTTTCACACTTCCCTATTACCTATTTCAATTAAACTCATGCACCCTATAATTTCAATTAAACTCATGCACCCTATAATTTCAATTAAACTTGTAGGGAAATGATCCGAACACATCAATGGATGAAGAATTGAGATGGGTTTCCATGGGTTTTGACCCTGTCGTCATGACATGCCAAAAGTATGATGTGAATGGGTATCGCTTCCATACAGAGGAGCACCAGAACAGTCGGCCTGATCCCAAAACCATAAATATCGGAGTCTTCACTGAAGGAGATAATAAAGTAGATTACTACGGAAGGGTAGGAAAAATATACGAGCTTACATTCAAACGTGGCCGCGAACACCTATGTCTCACTGTGTTCAAATGTCGATGGTTCGACCCCAAAAAGGGTCTGAGACATACGCCTTCTGTTGGTTTAGTTGAAGTTAAACCATCAACCGTCTATGCCGGAGCTGATCTCTTTATCGCCGCTACACAGACCACACAAGTACATTATCTGCCTTATCCATGCTAGAAAGAGTACCTAAAGGGTTGGGAAGTTGTGTTCAAGGTGTCGCCGCATAGTAAGCTACCGGACCCGAACGATGATGATTACTACAACATAAACCCCATGACATACGAGGGAGTGTTCTATCAAGAGGAACATGATGACGTGGTCCGAAACAACGAGGATGATGACTTGGGTTATGTTGACCTGGACCCAAACGACGATGACGCACGGATTGATGGTGAGGCAGTTGTGAATCAAAGAGACATAATTATGCTTGAAAAGTTAAATGAAGACGCTGACGATGAGGAAGAGCCTCCACCTCCGTCAGACAACGAAGAAGATATGCGTGATAGTGATGATGAGACCGGTCCACAAATAGATTACAATAGTGATGATTCATATGGGTTCTAGAAAATGTAAGTTCTTTTAATGATCATTACAATAGTATGCTTAATGTGCTCTTCTGGTATTAATGTTTTTCCTGTATGCTTGTTTATTGATATCCTTACTAATTGTTTATTCTCTTCTCAATGCAGGTTTGCTAATCATGGGAAAGTCCAGCGGCGCCAGTTTCCTCAGTAAATTCAAAGGACTTACTCGGAGTGGACGAGCCCACAAGGTTCCCTCCCGACTACGCGAGGATGACACCTCACAGGGAGGTGGAGGGGTCGGGGGAGGAGACCCTAGAGGAGGAGGCGGTGGGGGGAGAGCCCCTAGAGGAGGAGGAGGTGGGGGAGAGGCAGCCGGGGCAAAAAACTCCGGGCAGTGTCTGAAATAGGAGGGTCTTCTTTGATGCCCTCCTATACAGAGGCACCTTCTGAGTCTGAGGAGGAGGAGTATGTTCCTGATGGCGAGGAGGAGGAGGGTGAGGAGGAGGAGGGCGAAGAGGAGGAGGGCGAGGAGGAGGAGGTCGAGGAGGAGGGTGAGGAGGAGGGCGAGGAGGGTGGAGGGGAGGTTGATCCCGAGTTGTGGGGTGACTTGCCACCGGGTGCTCCACAGGGGTGGCTGCATGGTAATGCCGGACTACCTACACCACCTTCTATCGAGGAGCACAAGTGGCTCATTGAACCTGTGGGGACAGAGTAAGTGCCTCTCAATCATATTTAACACATGACAACATTTTCTTATTGTACACATGGCAATCATTTGATTCTTTTGCAGAAACTGGATCCTTCACGGAAAGGGCCGTAAACTGAACGGCCTTATCACTGTCCTGTTGAAGGAGTTTTGGCCTGGCCTATTCTGCCCGCGGCCAGACAGGGACCCGCAGCTGCGGGTTTTGGCCACGAGCTGGGCCCACTACGAGGCTTGCAGCAACTCGGAGTACGGGACGGCCGCTAAGGCCGTGATCACCAAATTTTGGGTAAGTTCTCTTCTAAATCACTTGTCTTCAGTTTCGTTCATAGTTTATCATTGAATCACTCAACTCATGCCTTGTTTGCTTCTGGTTTATGCATGATTGTAGCAACTCTATAGAGTTCTTGACGAGCACAAGGCCAGAGCCAACGTTGTCTTGCTTGCGGCTGTGAAGAAGAAAGCTCATCAGTTGCAGTACGAGGTGCGCTGGGTTGCCGTCTTGCAGTACTACCACATCTACCTGCAATAAAAGATGACCAAAACTCAAGCGCAGAGGCAACGACTTACCTTGAACAGGGAGTAGTTCATGATGGTAACTATTACTAACTTATCATTGTTTCAAGCAGTCAACTATATGTTTCGTGCTCACATGTCATGCTTCCAAAATTTGCATAGGTTGTTCCTCGTTGGTGCTATGGAAGGCATGACGGATGGGCAAGTTTGGTGGATAGGTGGCTCAGCGATGATGCAGAGTTTGCTGCCAAGAGCATCAAGGCCCAGGCTAACCATGGAAAAGACGGGACACACGGCCAAGGAAACAGGAACCACTGGGGCTTCAAGGCCATGAAGGTATATCTATATGCATGATGCATTTTTGTTCTTCTTTACCGTCATGTTCTTATGTATGGCTAACTTCTGTTTGATGTTGCAGGAGGACAAGTTGAAGAGGCCGCTCTCAGACATTGAGTCGTGGAAGCTGGCCCGCGAGCGGAGTCATCCCAAGGAGGGCGAGAGCCAGTACTACGGCAAGACCGAGGAGCACCTGGAGTCTTACACTCAGCACTATCAAAAGTTGCATCCAGATGTTCCTGTTCCTGAGGTCACCCAGTCTCAGATCAACGACACGGCGGTGGTGGCCATCACGGGGAAGTCACATGGCCGGTATCCGTGTTTCGATGGCTTGATAACTCCTTCGATCTCGTACACACGGCTTCGGTCTACCAACCTGAGCCAGTTAGAGAGTACGGGGCGTTCACAGACTCCCTTAGCCCGCCAACATGCTGTAAGTACTTCCCCTTTATCTTTTTCTCTCTAGCATTCTCAGTTCATTTTCAGCATTGCTCACTTAGAAACAACCTAAATTATGTAGGCATATAAGGCCTTTGTCGAGCATAGGAATCTCGAGGTGCGAGAGTACTTGCAACGAGTGAAGGCAAATGATGATTACAACCGTCAGATGATGGCAGTTAGTTTTGCCCTCTTAAAACCAAGCTAAAATTTTGCACTTTCATTCCTTCTGACCTTCTAGTTTGCTTGTTTAACTAACATCCAGGCTATGTTGGCGTATTGGAGTAACCACACAGATCCACCACAAATGGGACCCCCACCACCACCTGCGGGAGAACCCCCACACGTGCCCACGATCGATGAATGGGTGGCACTAGGCAGTGATGGTCCGGTTAGTACATTTGCCTAACTACTGGCAAACTAGTTCTCGTTCATTCAACACTATCATATCATATTTACTGTTAGAATATTTTCTGGAACATGTAGGGGACCGGTGGCTCGACTACTGCTCCGTCGACCCCAGTCACTCCGATCTGGCAGAGTGATGGTGGTCGCGGT
The DNA here is from genome assembly GCF_002162155.2 of Triticum dicoccoides. Lineage (NCBI taxonomy): Eukaryota > Viridiplantae > Streptophyta > Magnoliopsida > Poales > Poaceae > Triticum > Triticum dicoccoides. Next base: position 678,917,558 of record NC_041392.1, read on the forward strand.
GGCGGTTTTGGCGGAGGTGGTCTTGGTGGTGGTGGTTTTGGCGGAGGTGGTCTTACTTGATGTCGATGATGATTCCGTGCATGTGGTCGTCGTGCCATGCCTTTCATGTTGCTACTTTTATGATGTTCCATGTCTTGCACTACTTTTATGTTCATGAACTTCCGCCGGTGATGATCTTTAGATGATGATGATGAACTTGACTATGTTTAGATGATGATGATGAACTTGAGTATGTTTAGATGATGAACTGTCATATTTTTGCATAATTCCATATTATTCTGCTTTGAAATGCTGTCAAATGAATTGAAAAAGAGGAAACAGGGAAACTAAAAAAATAAAAAAAAAACTATGCCTACGGCAAAGCCGTCGGCATATATAAGCCCAGGAGTTACTAGGGCTTGCCACGTGGCAGATCTATGCCTACGGCAATGCCGTTGGCATAGATTTTCATCTATGCCGACGGCTTTGCCGTAGGCATAGCCCTGCCGCCAGGAGAAACCAGGGAAAGACACGTGGCAGTGCTATGCCTGCGGCTAGCACTGTCACTAGGAGCACCACGGGACGCCACGTGGCGGAGGTACGCCGACGGTTAGGCCGTCGGCATAGATTTCTACCTATGCCGACGGCCAAGCCGTCGGCGTACCACTGCCACGTGGCGTCCCATGACTAGTCAGCGCTTTTGACGGCGCCGTCCGTTGCCGTCAGACAAAAACACTGCCGACGGCTAAACTATGCCAACGACTGACCCTGGCCGTCGGCATAGGGCCCTATGCCGACGGCTATACTACGCCGACGGTCTGACAAGACTACGCTGACGATATCTACGCCGACGGGTCTATGCCGACGGCAGCCGTAGGCATAGATCTATGCCGACGGCAAAGGACCTATGTCGACGGCCCCTGGCCGTAGGCATAGACCGCGAGTCCGGTAGTGGTAGCACCATTGCACCGTGTAGCTCGCCCTCCCCCCTACAACATTGCCGATCTGGGCAGGCTATCGCATGGGCCTCTGCCCATCTCAGCTTGCGGTTTGCAGATCAGCTTCTGGTGTAATCGATCCTAGCTCGATCGGACGAATGCGAGGCTAGCTAGCCATCCTGCTACGTATTTGGTAGGACCTCACCTTTTCTTCTTGATCGCTATTCGCTAGCTGGTTACTTGATGCAAAGTTTATGCCGCTGTGTTTGTTACTTACTGCTGTGATGCCAAGGAACTAACTCATGTACATAAGAATGTGCCTTAAGATCAGTTACTCTGATGTTGCCAAATGATCATGTAACAGCGGGGCCAGCTATGCACAAGTTGCCAGAAAATTTATTTTGGATAAGTCGATTTTCTAGGTCGTTAGACTAATTACCGTCTTTATTTCTTCTTTCTCTAACTTTATTTTTCTCTTCCAACCGTTCCTTCTCCCAGAAAATTGGCCTACTCAAAATGCAGATTCAGTTAACTTGCCTATATATAGCTATTGTGATAAAGAAATCTTTGCTACCTAGAATAAACTCGATCATGCATGTCTTGTGACCATGATTTGTGTGATTTTCTTCTAATTTTCCCAGTTCTACCCATCTAGCACATATACTGCCTGTGTATACTACTCATAGGATTTAGTAGTAGATGAATCTCACATGTTAAAATGACAAAATGCGTACTTACTTACATGCATCCGTCCGTCAGGGTGTAGCGTAAAAGAGCTGACGACATATGAGATAGTGTGTCTCGTCGGAATGAACCTTTGCATGTTACAGAACGGGAGTAATTTGTATGTTATCCAGTGTTGAGGGTGCGCCAATCCGTCTGTTGGTGTCGTGCATGCATGATTCAGCAACTAGATATGCATGTTTAGCTTTAGCACCAACAATTTATGTATCTTGTGTCTTCCAAAACTTGCAACAGCCTCTGTACATACAAAAGCTATCATTTCACGCTAGCTAAATGAAACCGAAGGGCTCGATTCTTGGAACAAAAGAAAAGATGGGAGTACTCTGAACCCCAAACGGTTCGTAAAAGCTCCATGCATGAGGACGGAAAGAAAAAAGGAGGCTGGCAGGCGATTGATTTGAAGTACGTACTAGCTAGCGTGCTTTAGGGCTGTTCACACTAGGGCCAGTCGGTCCGTGTCGACGTGTCGTGTGCAGGGCAGGGTGGGGC
>NC_041392.1:678919910-678925255 GCF_002162155.2 Triticum dicoccoides
TCTTGCTCTCCGGCCGGCGCCCATTGCCCTGCCCTACTCTGCCACTGATGAGATGCGCGGCGTACGTGCCAAGAAAGCCAAGTGTCGTGGTTCTAACTCTGACAGTGAGGTAGGGGGATGTATGGAGAGGCTAGATCTCAGCTATGAAGAAGTTGTAAATACACCAGGATGTACGAGTTCAGGCCCTTCGCGGAGGAAGTAATAGACCTACGTCTCGGTGCCCGGAGCCGGTCGACTGGATTATGTGTGTATGAATTACAGGGGTGCCAACCCCCGCTACTGAGGAGGGGGGTGGCTTATATAGAGTTCGCCAGACCCCTCCGGTCCTCAGTAATGCAGGGTTAAAATACATTAAGACTGAGCGTTACTGGTAACGTCCCTAATAAAGTGCTATGATGACCATAAAGACTATTTAATGGCCGACCGTTTGCTTGCGGAGTGACTTTAGATCTCCTGTCAGTCGAGTGATTGGCTTCGTAGTCGAGTGGTAGCTCCCTGGTCGAGTGTCTTGAATCCGTCGAGTGGGATACCTTCAAGTCGATTGAAAGGTGACTTCTTCCAGGGATGTCCTTGATAAGGGCTCTTAGGACAGGTCCATGCCCCTACCCTAGGTACATAGCTTCATCATTAGCCCCCGAATGGATCGAGGTTCGAGTGGGGAAGGAGTTGGGGGTCCTTCCGACTGGTTCTTAGCGTCATACGAATGTCTTGTACTGGATCAATCGTCACGGATGACGTTGTCAACTTCTTTCGGTCACCTTGATCCATTCTTGGTCTCTCGTCGAGTGAATTTCCTTACTTGCGGAATACCAAGTGCCGGCACGAGCGGGCTCTTCAGTTTGATGAGTTATCCTGCAGCCCGCGGATTTTGCGGGATTTGAATTTCGGGAAGCGAGCGGGACGGGGGCGGCCGAAGTAATCGGATGGGATAGGATGGAAGCTCCTCGATCTCCGCGCCACCTTTTTCGCCACGTACCGCGCGCGTGCCTGTTGCGGGATTTGACGAAATCGCCTGGGCCTACTGGTCAGCCACTCGGAAGCGGCTCCTTATAAGTTGTCGGCTCGGGGCTCCCCAACAGTGTGCTCTCGCCTTTCCTTCTCTCCCCGCAAGGTCCTCTGCCACCTCCGCTCTCACCCTAGCGCCGTAGGTCCGTTCGAGCCTCGCCGGCGACGATGGTGAAGGACAAGACGTCGGCTTTGGAGCGCACGAAGAAGGCGGCGGCGCAGGGGAAGGGGAAGAAGTCCGCTCGGGGTGGATCTTCCTCGAGGACTGCTCTGCCCAGGGATTGGATCCAGGGCGACTGGATGCCCTCGGTGATTCGGCAGGAAGATCTTGACGACATGGTCGAGGGGGGAGTCATTCCCCATGAAGCTGCGCGTCTCCCGGGGAGAGAAGTCGAACCCCAACCTCGTGACGGTGAGTGCGTCCTCCTCGCCACCCATATCGATCGCGGATTTTCTCTACCTCCTCATCCTTTTCTCCGGAGCTTTTTGAACTTCTTCGGAGCGCAGATCCACCATTTCACTCCCAATTCCATCGTGTATCTTGCGGCTTTCGTTTCCTTGTGCGAAAGTTTCTTAGGTTGCCGCCCTCATTGGGGACTCTTTAAACACATCTTCACTTGCCGTTCCCAGTCGGTAAAGAAAGCCAAGTCGAGTGACAAATGGACACAAGTGATCCAGCTATGCGGGGGCCTGGCGATCCAAATGAGGGGTAAAAGTTCTTTTCCGTCTATCACTTTTCCCGAGTCGGTCCGTGGTTGGCAGTCGACCTGGTTTTATTGCCAAGACCAGGTGACCCCAGGGCAGTCGACTGGTCTTCCCCCTTTCTCTCTGGACCGAGCTCAAAAGCCTACCTCTCTGAAAGTGCTACCGAAGGAAAAGGCGCAAGTCCAGGTGCTGGTTGGTCGAGTGCTTCAGCTTGTCCGAGAGGGCGTGACCGGCATGGACTTGCTGGAGGTCTTGCTTCGGAGGCGCATCCAACCGCTTCAGGCTCGTGACCATCCTATGTGGCTGTACTCGGGTCTCGACGACACCACTCGGGTTCACCCAGAGGAGGTCACCGACGAGATGCTGGAAGGGTGGCTGTCGAGCATCACAGGGAACAAAGATAACCCCCGAGGAGCCAGGAGGGTTCCCCCGCTTGACAGTACATACGACGTGGACCAGGTCTAACCTTGTGTTCCCGATTGTGATCTTGCTTTCTTCATTTGCTCTCTTTGAATCGGTCGACTGACTTTCGACTTGTCTGCTATTCTCCAGGCAACTACAGAGATGTACTCGACACCCAACGGAGCACAGGGGCAGGCCGAGGAAGGGGAGGCGAGCAGAGGCGAAAGCGGAGACGAACAGGGGGAGTGGGAGTCTGACGGCGAAGGAGAGGGAGACGACGACGTCGACTCCAGCGAAGAGGAGGAGGAGGAAGCTGAACCTCCCCGCTCGGAAAGGCGATCCAAGCTTACACACGACCCTGCGCGGGAACGTGGTAAGGCGACTGCTCCCGTTGGGCAGTCGTCGAAGCGCCCTCGGACCACTTCTCCAGCGCTGACCGAAAAAGCTCCCAAGCACCCCCGCGCGGCGCTGTCCAAGCCACCCAAGGCTATGCCTAAGATGAGGATGGCTGTCCCCACCATTTCTGGGTAATGATAGAACTTGTTCTCCTTTGTCGACCATGGACGGATCCTTGGTCGATCCACTGAGCCGACTTACTGTCTTTCAAATTTTGCAGTGTTGCTACTTCTGAGATCTCCGCCAAGGACGATGATCAAGAGATGGAAGATGCTGTTACTTCCAACCCTGGTATGATTACTGATGTCCTGCCTTGAATCGACTGGCGATTTCTTATAACTCTGGTCGATTGAATTTTTCTCGTAGCTCCTCCTCATGTTATTAACCTTCCTGACGACGAAGACCAAGCGCCGCTGAGAGTGAGGCGGAACAGGAAAGCGTCGGCTGGCGAGACTCCACAATCCACTCCGGCGCCTGAGGCCATAGCTCGAGACGGTGGCGATACCACCCGGGCTTCTGTGACTTTCGCCAATCCTCTGACGAGTGTGCGGCCCTCAACGTCGACCGTAAATCCGCCTTCGCTCTTCTCCACACACCACGTCCCTGAGGACCAAGTGGGTGCAGCTAAGGAAGCTATACGCCAGGCAGGCATCATGATGGAGCAGGTCAAGGTGGTTCGAGAGGCCAGCCAAGCGGCTTATGACGCGAGTTCAGCTCTTCAGAGTAATGTCCAGGTCAGTCGATTCACTGCTTGTTCTGTTAGGGTATGATGTCTGAAGAATCTCTTTTCCGAAGATCTTTTAAATCTGTACACCCACTGGGTGTTTCTGTTAAGTTTTTTTGGTCGAGTGGGGGAACGCTGAGTGCACCCACTGGGTGTAGTCCCCGAGACTACGGTGGACTGTTGGCAGTCGACTGTAGTCTTTATATTGTGTTGCTGTAGTTTTACTCCTTCACTCGGTCTGGCCAGGCCATGTCGAATGAAACTGTATCCGGTCAACTGCGGGCAGTTGTTTTTTTTCTTCAAAACTAGTGGGGGCACGCTGAGTGCACCCACTGGGTGTAGTCCCCGAGACTACTGTTAAATGTTTTTGATTCAGCTGTAGTCTTAGAAACGTCATCATTGTCTCTTGGTTACTCGGAAGCAACTTATCTTGGACCTCTGTCGACTGACTTTTGCAGAAATCCTATGAACTTGTGGCTCTCTACACTGAGTTGGAGAACAAACAGATCCAGCTCGACCTTGACTTGAAGCTCGCTCAACAGAACCCGCAGAAGGTGCGAGACGAAGCAAAAGGTATGGCTGGCGAGGTTTCTCATTCTTGACGAGTGACTTCCCTTTCTTGCCCATTCTTGATGTTGAGTTCACTCAACGTTCTGTAGATAAACTGGAGGAAGCTCTGAAGAAGAAGGATCAAGATCTTGCCGAAGCACAGAAGGAGGCCTCGAGCAAAATGAAGCTTGCAGAAGAGAAACTGGCTTCAGTCGGAACTCTTGAGCAGGAGAACTCCATACTGAAAACTGCTCTCGAGACAGCTAATCGAGAGGTCAGCCGACTGAAGAACGACAAGATGGTTCTGCACGACCAGGCGGGTGAGCTGGCGGGGAAGGTAAACGATCTGGAGGCTTATCTCGGTGGACTCGCCAAGAAGCTGTTCGTCATGCTCGAAGGTAATTATTCCGACCCGGTTGTCTTGCAGTTACCAAGCCCGCGTAACGCCACTGTCTTATTCTTGAATCGTGTTTGCAGAATTCTGCCAGAGCTTCGAAGAGGAAACCAGTCGAGTGGAGCCAGGCTTGGATCCCGCCAATTCTCTCGTGAAGGATGAGGCTGCTATGAACGTGCTCCGGCTGGAGTCTCGTGTTACTAGCGTTGTTGACTATCTTGCTCGGCTGAAGGTTGTGATGTCGCGGATCGACACATCACTCTGGCCTGGAACGACACTTCAGAACGACCTCGAGTCCCAGATGGTTCGACTGGATGAAGTCCCGGGTCGAGTGGTGGAATGGAAGAAATCTTCTGCTAGATGTGGTGCTGATGTCGCTCTGTCTCTGGTCCGCGTCCATTGCACGGAGGCGCGAGAAGAAAAGCTGGCCGCCATCCAAGTTGCCAATACCAGGAAGCACAGCTTTCAAGACTTCATGGAGACTTTCATTCCTGCTGCTACTCGTATTGCAGACAGGATCGACTTGGACGAGTTCGTCGCCCCTTCCAGCCCTCCGCTTGAGGAATGAAAAACTTTCATGCTTCACTTTAAATTTGCCTCGGGATGCCGAGTGGATTCTGTAACCGTTAAACTCCGTCGAGCCGAGGGCTCGAGTACTTTGATCTGAGGTCTTGGACCTTTGGGTTTTATCCGAACTTGATTTATCGCTGAATATCTTCGGGAATTATCTGCCGAGTGGAACTTGGCCTTCACTCGAAATAACTTCGTATTTGTGGTGCAGCTCCGAAGGAAAAGGTAACAGTCGATTCGCATCTTGCCGTCCTTGTGGATTGGGACGTGTTCCGAACTTAGGCGAGCACTGGGCTACAGCTAAGCTCCCGAGTGGGAGGTTTGCTTTCCACTCGGTGGGGTTTTTGAACACTTAGGCGAGCACTGGGCTGCAGCTAAGCCTCCGAATGGGAGGTTTGCTCTCCACTCGGTAGGATTTTTGAACACTTAGGCGAGCACTGGGCTGCAGCTAAGCCTCCCAGTGGGAGGTTTGCTCTCCACTCGGTAGGAATTTTATACACTTAGGCGAGCACTGGGCTGCAGCTAAGCCTCCGAGTGGGAGTCTGGCTCACCACTCGGTAGGGTTTTCAAATACTTAGGCGAGTACTTGGACTGCAGCTA
>NC_041392.1:678925504-678946929 GCF_002162155.2 Triticum dicoccoides
ATTTTCAAATACTTAGGCGAGCACTGGGCTGCAGCTAAGCCTCCGAGTGGGAGGTTTGCTCTCCACTCGGTAGGATTTTTATATACTTAGGCGAGCACTTGGACTGCAGCTAAGCCCCCGAGTGGGAGGTTTGCTCTCCACTCGGTAGGATTTTCAAACACTTAGGCGAGCACTGGGCTACAGCTAAGCCTCCGAGTGGGGGGTTTGCTCTCCACTCGGTAGGATTTTTATATACTTAGGCGAGCACTGGGCTGCAGCTAAGCCCCTGAGTGGGAGTCTGGCTCACCACTCGGTAGGATTTTCAAACACTTAGGCGAGCACTGGGCTGCAGCTAAGCCCCCGAGTGGGAGTCTGGCTCACCACTCGGTAGGATTTTTTTGCAAACTTAGACGAAACGGATTCGCAGCTAAGCTACCCACTAGGGGATTTCGTACGCAAACGAAAGTGACAGCAATTACAGGAAGAACTGGGACACTCTTGTCTTTGATAAAAATAAACTACAGAAGTTTTTCTTATTACACCTCATCCGAGTGAGAATTCAAGTGTAAAATGGGCGGAGTAGTTCCGCATTCCAAGCTCGTGGCTCGTTGATCCAGCGATCAACATTGTAGAGATGATATGCTCCATTGTGGAGGACTCTGGTGACGATGAAGGGGCCTTCCCAAGTAGGAGCGAGTTTGTGTGGTTTCTGTTGATCCACTCGGAGGACCAAATCTCCTTCTTGGAAGGCTCGGCTCTTCACATTTCTGGCATGGAATCGACGCAAGTCTTGCTGATAGATGGTCGATCTGACCATAGCCATTTCCCTCTCCTCCTCTAGGAGGTCGACTGCGTCTTGCCGGGCTTGCTCTGCTTCGTCTTTGTTATAAAGCTCGACTCTGGGGGCGTTGTGAAGTAGATCACTCGGCAGGACGGCTTCGGCTCCGTAAACCAGAAAGAATGGCGTTCTTCCAGTCGACCGGTTCGGGGTGGTCCTCAGTCCCCACAAAACTGACGGAAGCTCGTCGACCCAAGCGCCTGCTGCGTGCTTGAGATCACGCATCAGTCGAGGCTTCAGTCCTTTGAGAATCAGACCATTTGCTCTTTCAGCTTGTCCATTCGACTGGGGATGCGCGACCAATGCGTAGTCGACTCGTGTGCCTTGAGAGGCGCAAAAAGCTCTGAACTTGTCTGAATCGAAGTTTGACCCATTGTCAGTGATGATGCTATGCGGGATCCCATATCTGAATATCAACTCTCTGATGAAACTAATAGCAGTGTTAGCATCAAGATTTTTGATAGGCTTGGCTTCAATCCATTTGGTGAACTTGTCGACTGCCACAAGCACATGTGTGAATCCGCTCCTGCCTGTTCTCAGTGGACCAACCATGTCCAGTCCCCAAACAGCGAAGGGACAGACGAGTGGAATGGTCTTCAGAGCTGATGCTGGCTTGTGCGACATGTTGGAGTAGAACTGGCATCCTTCACACTTGTCGACTATCTCTTTCGCCATTTCGTTTGCCCTGGGCCAGTAAAAACCCGCTCGGTATGCTTTGGCCGCGATGGTCCGAGAGGACGCATGGTGACCACAGGTCCCCGAGTGGATATCATCAAGGATTATCTGACCTTCTTCTGGCATTATGAACTTCTGACCGATTCCAGTTGCGCTTTCTCTATACAACTGCCCTTTTATGACTGTGAAAGATTTAGATCGACGGACGATCTGTCAAGCCTCTTCTTCGTCCTCTGGAAGTTCTTTCCTCAAGATATACGCGATGTATGGTATTGTCCAGTCGGGAGTGATTGCCAAGACCTCCATGACTAGGTCGACCACAGCAGGAATTTCGACTTCAGTTGGATCTGTGGCACTTTTCGGTTGCGGGGCTTCTTCTGTAAAAGGATCCTCCTGGACTGACGGCGAGCGGATGTGCTCCAAAAACACATTGCTGGGAATGGCTTCTCTCTTGGAGCCTATCTTTGCCAGATCATCAGCTGCTTGATTTTTCAGTCGGGGGATGTGATGAAGCTCTAACCCCTCAAATTTCTTTTCTAGCTTTCTTACTGCGTTGCAGTAGCCAGTCAAAGCTGGGCTTCTGACGTCCCACTCCTTCATCACCTGATTAACCACCAAATCTGAGTCGCCATAGACCATGAGGCGCCGGACGTCGAGTGAAATGGCCATGCGCAACCCATACAAGAGTGCTTCATATTTTGCTTCATTATTGGAGGAATCGAAGTGAATCTGGAGAACATATCTGAGCTTATCTCCTCGGGGGGGACCAATACTACCCCAGCACCGGAACCATTCAGCATCTTAGATCCATCGAAGAACATGGTCCAGTGCTCCGAGTGAACTTGAGTCGGAAGCTGCTGTTCAATCCACTCGGCGACGAAATATGTAATTGCTTGGGACTTGATAGCCTTCTTTGCTTCAAACTTGATATCTAGGGGAAGAAGTTCAATCGCCCACTTCGCTACTCGACCAGTTGCATCTCTGTTGTGCAAAATCTCTGACAGTTGTGCGTCGCTGATGACTGTAATGGAATGGTCAGAGAAGTAGTGTGCAACCTTCTTCGTGGTCATGTAAATCCCATATACAAGCTTCTGGTAATGGGGATATCTTTGCTTCGAAGGAGTCAAAACTTCAGACACATAATATACTGGGTGCTGAACTCTGAAGGCCTTTCCTTCTTCTTCCCGCTCGACCGTAAGTACTGTACTGACAACTTGTCCTGTGGCCGCAATGTAAAGCAGCAGAGGCTCTTTACTGATTAGGGCAGCAAGCACCGGCTGGGTGGAGAGCAGAGCTTTGAGCTCTGCAAACGCTGCATCAGCTTCTGGAGTCCACTCGAACTTGTCAGACTTTTTCATCAGTCGGTAAAGAGGCAACGCCTTTTCACCGAGACGAGAAATGAATCGACTTAGAGCGGCCAAGCAACCTGTAAGCTTCTGGACATCGTGCACACGCACAGGGCACTTCATCCGGAATATGGTGCCAACTTTCTCGGGATTGGTCTCGATTCCTCGTTCGAAAACGAGAAAACCGAGTAACTTTCCACCTGGAACTCTGAATGTGCACTTTGAAGGATTGAGCTTGATATCATATCCCCTGAGGTTAGCAAATGTTTCGGCAAGGTCAGTCAGCAGGTCAGAACCTTTCCGTGACTTAACCACAATATCATCCATGTATGCTTCTACGTTCCGACTGATCTGAGTGAGCAAACACTTCTGAATCATCCTCATGAACGTGGCTCCAGCATTCTTGAGGCCGAAGGGCATGGTGACATAACAGAAGCACCCGAATGGGGTGATGAAAGCTGTTTTGATCTTGTTGGGTCCATACAGACGGATCTGATGGTACCCTGAATAAGCATCTAGAAAAGACAAACGCTCACACCCCGCGGTCGAGTCGACTACCTGGTCGATGCGGGGGAGAGGGAAATGATCTTTCGGGCAGGCCCGATTGATATGTTGAAAGTCAATGCATATGCAAAGTGACTTGTCCTTCTTGGGGACCATGACAACATTGGCGAGCCACTCGGAGTGGTAAATCTCTCGGATGAACTCCGCTTCTAAGAGCCGAGCCACCTCCTCGCCAATAGCTTTCCTCTTCTGGACGGCGGACTGTCGAAGATGTTCTTTCACAGGCTTGAACTTCGGGTCGACTCGTAGGCGGTGCTCAGCCAGCCCCCTGGGAACTCCAGGCATGTCAGAAGGCTTCCATGCGAAGATGTCCCAGTTCTCACGGAGGAACTGGATGAGCGCTTCTTCCTATTTGGAGTCGAGCGCCATTGAGATGTGAATCGGATCAGCATTGGGGTCGGTCGGGTGAATGTGAACTGGCTTAGTTTCACTGGACGACTGAAAAGCTGATTCTGAAGCTGGCTTCTTGGCTCGCAGCAATTCACTCGGATCAACAGTCTTCTGGTACTCTTGCAGCTCGACTACTGACATCTGAGCATCAGCGATCTTTGATCCTTTCTGAAAACACTCCTCTGCTTTCTTCCGATTGCCTGTAACGGTGATCACACCTCTGGGGCCGGGCATCTTCAACTTGAGATACACATAGCACGGTCGAGCCATGAAGCGTGCATAAGCTGGCTGGCCCAGAATAGCATGATAAGCACTTTGGAAGTCCACAACCTCAAATGTCAACTTTTCCTTGCGGTAATTCTTTGAATCACCGAAAACCACATCGAGAGCAATCTGGCCGAGTGACTCGGCTTTTTTTCCAGGAATGACTCCATGGAAACTCATGTTGCTGGCACTGAGCCTGGACATCGGAATGCCCATCCCTTTCAATGTTTCTGCATACAGTATGTTCAGGCCGCTGCCACCATCCATCAGGACTTTGGTCAGTCGAGTGCCTTCGACAACTGGATCGACCACCAGAGCTTGCCTCCCAGGGGTGGCAATGTGCGCAGGGTGATCGGACTGGTCGAACATGATGGCAGTCTGAGACCACTTCAGGTAGCTGGGTGTTGCCGGGGCAACCATATTCACTTCACGGTTAATGACTTTCAGTCGACTTTTGCTTTCGACATCAGCAAAAATCATCAAGGTGGAATTGATTTAGGGGTATCCATCATCACTATCTTCTTTGTCCTCAACTCTGTCTGACTCTTTTTCCTTGTCTTTGGACTGCTTGCCCTAAAACTGCTGGATCAGGAGCCGGCACTGTCGAGTGGTATGCTTTGGGTAAATAAGATTACCTCTTCATCTTTCTTGGTGTGGATGTGACATGGCAGATCCAAAACATCATTTCCATCTTGATTCTTGACTTTCTTGGGGTTCCAGGGCCCCTTGGGTTTTCCCTTGAATTTTCCCTGGGTTACGGCCAGGGCCTCCCCAGGAGCGGCTGGCTCGGCCTTCCGCTTCTGCTTCCGACTGGAATTACCTCCGGTTTCCTGGGCGACTGCTTTCTGCTTGCCACTCTGGAGTCGATCTTCATCTTCTCCGTTAGCGTATTTGGTGGCGATTTCCATCATCCGATTCAGAGACATTTCTCCGGTCCGACCGAACTTCAGGTTCAACTCTCTGTTCTTGACGCCTTCTTTAAAGGCACAAACTGCTTGGTGATCTGGTACATTCTCAACTGTGTGATGCAAAGTGATCCACCTCTGGATGTAATCCCTCAGAGTTTCACTCGGTTTCTGCACGCAAGACCACAATTCTGTAAGGCCTGCCGGTCGCTTGCATGTTCCTTCGAAGGTCGTGACAAACACTCGAGAGAGATCCTCCCAAGTGTAGATGCTGTTGGGTGCTAACTGATTCAGCCACGCTCTGGCTGAGCCCTCTAACAGGAGAGGCAAATGCTTTATAGCCACTTCATCATTGCCGCCACCAATCTGGACAGCCACTCGGTAGTCTTCGAGCCAAGTGTCAGGCTTAGACTCGCCGGTGAACTTGCTGACTCCAGTCGCCAACCGGAAGTTGGGAGGAATCACTGCGGCCCTGATGGCTCGACTGAAACACTCTGGCCCGGAAACACATACTCTGCTGCTGGCAGGCGCATCCCTGTCATGGCCTTCTCGGTGAGCTCTGTTCCTGTCAACCAGACCCTGAACGAGGATGGATCTCGCATCAAAGCCTGGGTCCCTGGGGTCGACTGGAACTCTCCACCCAACACTATGAGGGTGTCTGTCATCCTGCTGTCGAGGCGCATATGACCCACTCCTCGGGGGAGGGGTTGGCACTCGACGTCGATCGAACCGGTGATCATACTGCTCATTTCTTCTATATTGATCATGCCGGTCTCCGCGTCCCTCACGCCTCGGGGGCGATCTTGGGCTGTGAGCCGACTGGACTGTATCCGCCGCAACGGATCGACTGTGGATCCTATTCCGTGACTGAAAAACAGCGGAATTCTGGTTTCCCGCTGCCCGGAGCAACGCTCTGACTTGCAACAAGCCCCTGCTAGCCTCCGACTGGGAGGGCTGAATCGATTCTGCTATACGGGCCGCGGCTGCCAAATTCTGAACTGGGGTTCGATATACCTGCGTAGGCGGGAAGAGCTGACGTCGACTGGACTAGGGAGCTCGCTGACACGCTTGCTCGTCGAGTATTCGCTGGAGATTCTCCAGTCGAGTGCGCTCGGCCAAGTAGGCCAAGTGTGCGTCCTCCAAGGCCCGGGCCTCGGGGGTTTCTCCGACGATAGGAGTGTGGAGTGCATCCATGTTCCGGCGGCGAAGCTCCTCTCGCTGCAACGACGTGAGAGGTTCGGGGAGATACTCATCGTGGGGATGCGATGGGTCGCCTCCACCCGCGCCTCCATCGGTGCGAGGGAAACCGGGAGGACTGTGTGTTCCATCGACCGCCAGAACCTCAGCCGCCAGGTCGCTGCTGTGGCACTCGGATGCGGTCTCCGCGGAGCCAGTCGACAGGTCGAACAGGCCGTAGAGGGATTCGTCGGGCTCGATTGCCGCGACTTGTGGGGCTGCCGACTGGTGGGCCACGGCATGCCTCACCCACCTCTGAAGTCTCGATCGGCCGGAGCGCTTGCGCCGGTGGGAGACAGGGCGGGAAGATGACACGGAAGCCTACCGATACTGGGTCGACGGCTGCCGCAGGAGGACGCCACGAACACATGCGCGGAAGTGCGTCGCACCGCGGACGGGGAGGGCGTCGATGTCGAGTGGAGCCTCCTGAAGCCAAGCGGAGTTGTCGGCGATGAACGTGAGTGCGCCGAGACGGATCTCGCGGCCGTCCACCAAATCTCCGCACGAAAACATGATCAAAGGGATCGGAAAAATCGCAACTTCTCCAGCTAGGCGCTAAGACTCCTGCCCCACGGTGGGCGCCAACTGTCGTGGTTCTAACTCTGACAGTGAGGTAGGGGGGATGTATGGAGAGGCTAGATCTCAGCTATGGAGAAGTTGTAAATACACCAGGATGTACGAGTTCAGGCCCTTCGCGGAGGAAGTAACAGCCCTATGTCTCGGTGCCCGGAGGCGGTCGACTGGATTATGTGTGTATGAATTACAGGGGTGCCAACCCCCGCTACTGAGGAGGGGGGTGCCTTATATAGAGTTCGTCAGACCCCTCCAGTCCTCAGTAATGCAGGGTTAAAATACATTAAGACTGGGCGTTACTGGTAACGTCCCTAATAAAGTGCTATGATGACCATAAAAACTATTTAATGGCCGACCGTTTGTTTGCGGAGTGACTTTAGATCTCCTGTCGGTCGAGTGATTGGCTGACTTCTTTCAGGGATGTCCTTGGATAGGGCTCTTAGGACAGGTCCATACCCCTGCTCTAGGTACATAGCTTCATCACCAAGCCCCTCCCTTTCCCTCAAACACGGCAATCTTTATCTTGGACATGAAACACGGAGTGATGCCAACACCACGATTATCCAAGCTCTTTTTGGAACGACTCATCGAGCCAGTCGGTCTCGGGACTGTTCGGCTGCACACAAGCACGCACAGACACTGGCACCCCACATGGCCGGTTAGCAGCGGCGGCTGCAATATCATCCAACCGGCATGGATAGTGCCAGTTTTCAGGCTAGAAACGGCATGGCATTTTGGCCGTGTGTCGGTCACTTGACGTGCTCGACCTGAATGCCCGATCTTCAACTGTAATAATTTCACAAGGGAAACCACCATTGCACATTCGGTTTAAGACAGACGACTCAGCTGCACCCGCAACATGATCTGAAATTTCGTACGCCACTCAACGATAGGAACAGCAAGCAGACAGGTCACTCCACAGTCAACACAGAGGTACGTAGTACGCCACACAACGACGTTTGCATATCAAAAAGGGGGCCATCGTCACATGCCAACTATTCTAGCTAGTAGTTTGATGGACGCAGTATGGTAAATTTCAACCAAATGGTTCAGTCCATGGAAACACTTAAGCTTTTCAGTCCTCACGACTCACGACAAGCCATGATACTATATACCCTACAACCCCCTGCGAATTCAGTTACTTGCTTGCCATGCTTCGGCTGAACGACCCATCATCCAAGTGCATGTGGTTTCGCAAAACACCATCGGGCATTCAAACAAGACCAAATCAGCTTCACCAGGATCACAAAACTTCATACAAGAAAAACACACATCACAGAAACAGAGCTAGCATGGCACTCGACAATTGCATATCGAAAAGACATAACCGGAATCCAGAGGCCAACTTTCAACTTGGAATAACGGAATTACGGAAATGGACACGGACACGGTACAGTAAATCTTAACCAACTGGTCTCGAAGCGTAATCCCTTCGCTAAAGACACCGCGACAAGTACAAAACTTGCATGAAGGAACCAGTCAATCTCTCCCATACCGACAGACCAAACAAACGATCATATAAGCTATTGCAAAAACCTGAAATTAGTTTGGAACTTTGCATGTCCTGGCTAAAATGAGGATACTGAATTTTAGTGATGGCTCACATGTTGTCAGCCGCTTTCAGATTGCTGATCCTCCGTATGATGCTCCTTCTCTTGCTGTTCCTGAAGATCTATCCACACATGCGGCAGATGGACCTGCGGCACCTGCTGGCCACCGTGCACCATTGCTGCACCTGGCACCTGCAGCTGCGGCGGGTAATAATACGGGTATGCGCCAGCCGGAGCCCCCAAGGGTGGCGGCGGCCCGGCTCTGTGAAGCCCGACTCCCTCCTCCTCCATCTCGTCTATCTGGATTATGTCTGCCAGGAAGTCGTAGACGTCGGTCCTAGCAACAGCAGCGGCAACGTCACTCTTCTTCAAGATCTGGCGCTTGTTCTCCTCGGTGACCATCCATGACCTCATCGTCATCTCCAGTGTCAACATCTCGCATGCTTTCGAAAACACCACCGGAGCTTCTGCCGAGATCATGTGAACGCCCTCATCGGCCTTCATGATTTTCCTTATCCTTTTGAGCTGCACGGGGTGCTTCTTGATGCCAGTGGCCTGCTCGATCTCTGACCGTTGTTGGGCCCAGAACTGCTGGAGCCGCCTCTGGTGCAGTTGCTGGAGCTGCTGCTGATACTGCTGCGACTGCTCGTACATAAGCTGGTTCTGAGCACTAAGCTGAGCTGGATTTGCAGGAAATATATGGTGGCGTTGGCTGTGAACCGGCAGGACAGGAGTGATGCCAGGAGGTGCAGCCACTGTTGCTCCAGGCGGATAGGCTGAAGCAGGATACACATGTGATCCAGCAGCAACATCACCCATTGCAAGCTGACGTTGCCAAAGACGGTCTTTCTGGCGCTGTGAAAAAAGAATGGAAAGTATTCCTTAGCTCAATCATAAAGTATTAATCAGCTTAATCTTACAGTACAACAATAGTGCTAGCCTCCTAGGTTACAAAATAAAATTATGTGCAGTGCCTTTAGGTGAATGTGAACATTTGTGGCTCTCTTTCAAGATAAGTTTGACAATGAGTTTGTTTCTTTGTTATGATCCTCCCAAATAATTATAAAAATGATAACTATCTCCTAGTACAAACTAAGATCAGTTCTGAGTAACAGCACCAGAGCAGAAAATTGCATAGTTAAAATACTGAGAATACGCATGTACAACCAAATATACATCGGCAAGAACTAACAAACTAAATGGTTGACAGAAATCAATAGAATAAATCTGGCTACAAAGCTGACTGTAATCGAAACTTGAGATCCTGTATAGGCAGCTGGGCCATTATAAGCCACCACAAATTTAGCATCTTGTTTTCTGTTACATCTTAAGTGCAGTGCCCAAGCATCTAAAGGTATATAATAAATGGCTTAGATTACACAAGCAATTGATAGTGGTAATAGTGGTTTCTAACTCCAGGCAAGCCCCACACGTGCTCCATAAAGCACATATAGCTAGGAAGTGGATAACTCGGTTGAATATACCCCACAGATGGTTTCGAACAAAGAAAAATGAAAATAAGATGGTCACAACGGTGGAAACGGATCAAACGCGGCTGGATAATAGAAAAACCATATTCACATCATAGCCATTTTAAAAAGATGGGTGAATATGGTTATTCAAAAAAATATACGAATACCAGCAGTGTACACGAATATACAGAGCAGAAAGAAGTACGAATATCTGATATATAAGACATATTTTGTGCATCGATATTAAGACGCGTATTCTGATATCACCATCCACACTTGTATCCCCTTCAGAGATGGCATCATTCACACGAGGTTGTCACAATCCGCCTTCCAATTCATCTAGTAGATCCCGTGGGACCGTTTCGACCGATAATTCAATACAAAGAGTATGATTTGATATTGATAGTGATACAGATCTTCGGGTCACAATCTTCCTGCAACCAAATCATATGCTAACCCGAGAAGAATCATAACTATCGGATCATGGCAACCATCGATGTCTATACCTACTTGCGTCGCCGATGATTTTTTGTTAGATTTATGACCTTCTAATAAGAAATTCAACGGCTGCTAATACCATATCGATACTTAGATTTAGAACTCTAGAGAATAGCCATTGCGGAGGCTGGATCACAAAGATCTAAAATAGTTTGTACCGAACCAAATGACTAGACTTATGCAATCCAAAAAATACCGCACAACTAGATTGACATGGAAGTGAGAGAAAAATCAAACAAGCTTGTACATACCCGTGCAATACAGATTTCTTGCGCACCTAAGAAATTATCTTTTCGATTAGCACAAAGCTGTGGGCCAAGAAAACTGTATTTATATACCTTGATAGCAAGAGCCGCAGGACAGCACAGCTGTAGAATATGCATGATTTCTACACACTAATATGGTAAGCAATTAAAGACATAGGCTGTCTTTCTCTTTTTGAAACTTCCTAGAAATTTCCAGAAAGTATAGGTTGATACATTTCCCAAGCATTTATTTATGACTGAAGATTCGCAAGATCTTCCTTTAATTTTAGATTTTTCTAGGCGGATCCGCTTTAGTTCCTGTGATAGGCACAGCTGTGGCAGCAAGCTATATTTGACTAACAACAACAACAACAACAAAGCCTTTAGTCCCAAACAAGTTGGGGTAGGCTAGAGGTGAAACCCATAAGATCTTGCAACCAACTCATGGCTCTGGCACATGGATAGCAAGCTTCCACGCACCCCTGTCCATAGCTAGCTCTTTGTCGATACTCCAATCCTTCAGGTCTCTCTTAACGGACTCCTCCCATGTCAAAATCGGTCGACCCCGCCCTCTCTTGACATTCTCCGCACGCTTTAGCCGTCCGCTATGCACTGGAGCTTCTGGAGGCCTGCGCTGAATATGCCCAAACCATCTCAAACGATGTTGGACAAGCTTCTCCTCAATTGGTGCTACCCCAACTCTATCTCGTATATCATCATTCCGGACTCGATCCTTCCTCGTGTGGCCACACATCCATCTCAACATACGCATCTCCGCCACACCTAACTGTTGAACATGTCGCCTTTTAGTCGGCCAACACTCCGCGCCATACAACATTGCGGGTCGAACCGCCGTCCTGTAAAACTTGCCTTTTAGCTTTTGTGGCACTCTCTTGTCGTAGAGAATGCCAGAAGCTTGGCGCCACTTCATCCATCCGGCTTTGATTCGATGGTTCACATCTTCATCAATACCCCATCCTCCTGCAACATTGACCCCAAATACCGAAAGGTGTCCTTCCGAGGTACCACCTGGCCATCAAGGCTAACCTCCTCCTCCTCACAGCTAGTAGTACTGAAACCGCACATCATGTACTCGGTTTTAGTTCTACTAAGCCTAAACCCTTTCGATTCCAAGGTTTGTCTCCATAACTCTAACTTCCTATTTACCCCCGTCCGACTATCATCAACTAGCACCACATCATCCGCAAAGAGCATACACCATGGGATATCTCCTTGTATACCCCTTGTGACCTCATCCATCACCAATGCAAAAAGATAAGGGCTCAAAGCTGACCCCTGATGCAGTCCTATCTTAATCGGGAAGTCATCGGTGTCGACATCACTTGTTCAAACATTTGTCACAACATTATTGTACATGTCCTTGATGAGGGTAATGTACTTTGCTGGGACTTTGTGTTTCTCCAAGGCCCACCACATGACATTCCGCGGTATCTTATCATAGGCCTTCTCCAAGTCAATGAACACCATATGCAAGTCCTTCTTATGCTCCCTATATCTCTCCATAAGTTGTCGTACCAAGAAAATGGCTTCCATGGTCGACCTCCCAGGCATGAAACCAAACTGATTTTTGGTCACGCTTGTCATTCTTCTTAAGCGGTGCTCAATGACTCTCTCCCATAGCTTCATTGTATGGCTCATCAGCTTAATTCCACGGTAATTAGTACAACTCTGAACATCCCCCTTGTTCTTGAAGATTGGTACTAATATACTCCGTCTCCATTCTTCTGGCATCTTGTTTGCCCGAAAATGAGGTTGAAAAGCTTGGTTAGCCATACTATCGCTATGTCCCCGAGACCTTTCCACACCTCAATGGGGATACAATCAGGGCCCATCGCCTTGCCTCCTTTCATCCTTTTTAAAGCCTCCTTCACCTCAGACTCCTGGATGCGCCGCACAAAACGCATGCTGGTCTCATCAAAGGAGTCATTCAGTTCAATGGTAGAACTCTCATTCTCCCCATTGAACAGCTTGTCGAAGTACTCCCGCCATCTATGCTTAATCTCTTCGTCCTTCACCAAGAGTTGGCCTGCTCCGTCCTTGATGCATTTGACTTGGCCAATATCCCTCGTCTTCCTCTCCCGGATCTTAGCCATCTTATAGATGTCCCTTTCACCTTCCTTCGTGCCTAACCGTTGGTAGAGGTCCTCATATGCCCGACCCCTTGCTTCACCAACAGCTTGCTTTGCGGCCTTCTTCGCCATCTTGTACTTCTCTATGTTGTCTGCACTCCTATCCAGGTATAGGCGTCTGAAGCAATCTTTCTTCTCTTTAAGCGCCTTCTGGACATCATCATTCCACCACCAGGTATCGTTATCTTCGCTTCTCCTTCCCCTGGACACTCCAAACTCCTCCGAGGCCACCTTACGAATGCAAGTCGCCATCTTCATCCACACATTGTCCGCATCCCCTCCTTCCTCCCAAGGGCCCTCCTTAAATACCCTCTCCTTGAACACCTGAGCTACCTCCCCCTTGAGCTTCCACCACTTCGTTCTAGCGACCTTGGCACGCTTATCCCGCTGGACACGAATCCGAAAGCGGAAGTCAGCAACCACCAGCTTATGCTGGGGTACAACACTCTCCCCAGGTATCACCTTACAGTCTAGGCACGCATGCCTATCTTCTCTTCTCGAGAGGATGAAATCAATCTGGCTAGAGTGTTGGCCACTACTAAAAGTCACCAGATGTGATTCTCTCTTTCTAAAGAGGGTGTTAGCTACAATCATGTTGTAGGCTAGAGCAAAGCTTAAGACATCTTCTCCTTCTTGATTCCTGATGCCATAGCCAAAGCCCCCATGCGCCCCTTCAAAACCTGTGTTAGATGTACCCACGTGGCCATTGAGGTCTCCTCCTATGAAGAGCTTCTCACCAATCGGTACACTCCGAACCATGTCTTCCAAGCCTTCCCAGAACTCCCTCTTGGTGTTCTCATTGTGGCCTACTTGCGGGGGATATGCGCTGATAACATTGAGAACCAAGTCCTCAGCTACCAGCTTGACCAGGATAATCCGGTCCCCACGTCTCCTGACGTCTACCACTCCATACTTGAGGCTCTTGTTGATCAAGATGCCTACGCCATTTCTGTTTGCAGCCGTCCCCGTGTACCACAGCTTGAAGCCGGTATCCTCCACCTCCTTCGCCTTCTGTCCTCTCCATTTGGTTTCTTGGACGCAAAGGATATCAACACCTCTCCTCACTGCTGCATCAACTAGCCCCGAAGCTTCCTTGTCAGAGACCTTACGTTCCAGCTACCTAAGCGAATCCTCCTAGGCTCGGCTAGCTTCCTTACCCTTCGCACTCGTCGAGTCAAATGCGAAGACCCTTGCTCATTTTCCACTACATCTGGGCGCCGATGTAGCGCACCGCTAAGGATGCGACGACCCGATCCTCGCTCACTTGCCACCGTATCCGGATCAAGATACGGCGCGCCACTTGGGGGGTGACGGCCCGGCCCTTGCCCATTTTCCACCACACCCGGGTTCCGATGTGGCGCGTCGCTGAGAGGGTTACGCCCCAACGAAAATCTTTTGGGTTTCATCTCCATAAGAGTGACTGAGTTTTTACGTTGGCTCGCCAAGCCTATCACAACCCTCCTCCTTTACCCGGGCTTGGGACCGGCTATGTTGAGACAACATAGGCGGAGTTATATAAGAAACTATATTGAGCAAGCTATATTTGACTGCACAGGTTTTTTTTAGAAAGCGTTATATAAGAAACTTGAGTTGCTAATGTAATGGTAAATAAAAAAAAAGTAGTGCATGATGTGCAGATGATGATAATAGGAAATGATTTCCTTGGCAGACCACCAACTTTTGCATCGTTCTTTATATTCCCATGTCTGTTCTTTTCTTGATAATCAACCCCAATTTTCGTATTTCTGTCCTTTGAGCAAAAGGATCAACAACAGGCTCTGTAACAGACAAATATCTATAATTAGAACCGTAAAATATTGAGCAAACAGTTCTGAAAACGAATACATTTCAGAACAAATTAAATTGTTAGATTCAAGTGATTATAAATGGAAACAGCATAGGATATTTAAAATGAACACTGGACTAATCGGTGTACATAAGCAGAAGCATGATAACCATAATGTGTACTCAGCGCAGGGAAAGCTCGGAAAAATTACTAGTCTTGCTACAGATATAAAATAAAATTCACCAGCAATAGATGCAGAAGACAAGTTGCTAACCATCTGTCATTTTGGCTGCAATGATCCGAATGTCTTTATCGTTATTAACAAAATCATAGCCATAAGTCCATTTCCACGAAGAAGTTTGCTCATCCCATTCATGCTTGTTCTTCTTGCGATTTATAATCCCTACAAGTATGTTTCTGTTACAGAAAGATTCAAACATATACACTTCCAATAAAGACCACTGAGAAAGCCAGCAAGAGCAATAAGTTCACCTTTCGATTTTGCAAACTGCTCCTACTTAGTAGGGTTCTTCGACCTTGGTAACTGGTGACACGGGCTTTCAATTTAAGTCGGGTACGCGGCGTGCAGCCAGTCCATGTTTAGCTAGTAGATCTAAAACTGCATACGAGTTAGCTTCGCTTTCATGATGTAATATTTTTTTCATATCTAAACACATGAATCTCATCTTTGATGCAGAGCCAGCTACATCCCTCAACCTATATGTGCCTAGAGCTTCCATTGGCCTCCTCATCCTGGTCATGCTTTCCCACCTACTCCCTCCGTTCCGAATTATTTGTCTTGGATTTGTCTAGATACGGATGTATCTAGACTCATTTTAGTGCTAGATACCTCCGTATCTAGACAAATCTAAGACAAGTAATTTGGAATGGAGGGAGTACATCTCACAAGATCTACCAAGCTACAAGTAGATAAAGCTCCCAATAGTAATTCTATCTGGCTTGACACCACACATCAATATTCACCAAAATACTCAAGAGCTTCCCTACATCTCCCATTCTGCGATAATAGCAACGATCAACAAATCTTTGACACAAACACCATTGAAGAGTTCCCCGGCATGCTTTAAGGAACCTAACTTACAATTATATCATCCTCAAACTCACGTTGATATACCAGTGCATGGATTTGGCCACCCTGCTTCAACAGACCAAAACATGAGCTCCATCTCAGCACATTTGCAAAGGTGAACTCGGTTGGAAGAACACCATTTCGCAGAGCCATCACAAAGAGGCCCAGAGCTTGCTCCACTAAACCACTCCTGGCATAGCACGATATCATCACATTACATGTTTCTAAGTCCCATTTTTTCAGTTCCTCGAAAAGCCTAACGGCATCAGGTAGTCTGTCAGACATGGACAACATGCCAATAACAGCACTATTAATGGCAGAATTTGGCAGGAGTCATGTTCTGATGCAAAGGGCCAAGAGCTGGTAACCCTTAGCCAAATCCTCGATTCTGTGCACATGGTAAGCACCATTTACACGCTACATCCGTCAACCAAAAACCATGGCTTCTAATCAACCGGAAACACTCAAACACTGCATTGCTCTGACCATCATCCTTGCACACTGGCATGGCATGGCAGAATTCACTGACACGACGTCCTGCTCATTCGCACTCCAAACGACATGCACTGCACATCAACAAGGTCTTGCCGACTACAGAGTTCTGTTGGGGAGAGCCGTGATGGACAGCAGCTGCGTGAACCATGGGAAGCAGAGCAGACGACCAACCAAGCGATGGAGAAGGTGAGGCCGCTAGGCTTGACACATGGCCCCTTCATCCTTAGTGCAAGCCGGAGCTCCTCGTCAGCACGTCCACTTCCAGCGTAGCCAGAGATCATCGGATTGTATTGCAGGCGACAGTGTCCCTGTGAGGCATTACATCGAACAGCCTGCGCGCCGCCCGGAGGCCACGGGACTAGAGCAGTGCGGCGAGGAGGATGTTGTGCGAGAAGCGGTTGGCTGCTGCGGCGCTGGGCGCGTAGGGCGATGGCGGAACGGGCGGCGCCAAGGCGGGAGCAGGCCGCGGCGAGGCAGCTGGCGGAGGCGGGCGTGGAGGTGGAGCGCCGGAGTGGCCGTCAGGGAGACGCAGCGGACAATGAAACGGAGACCGCCGTCAGTTCTCTGCATCTTGTACACTCATTTTTCTTTCCTGCATACCGTACACTGCAGTATACACTCGACTGTGGACTGACTGTTCTAAAAGTCACTTTGCAAACATATTAAGACAGTGTTCACCACCATGATATACAAACATAGATGTAATGTAATTATGCGCATAGTCAGCACACAAGAAGTAAACTAGAATTTCATCGGGGGAGAATCCTACGCCTCGTCCAATCGTCGCCCACCATCGTCCTCCGCCGCCACCAAGGCAACTTCGGAGAAAGAGGGGAACCCCAACCATACCCAAATCCGGAGGAGCAACTTCGTATATGAAGATGTTGTTCGAGCCGATGAGGCAGAACGTCGAAAACGACGATATCGAGGCTTCGTGGCACGCCAGTTGTGGTTCCTCCCCTTGACCATCTGATCCCGATGCCATCAAGTTCATCCTACCCGGCCAAACGTCGTCGCCTGCCGCCATCCACATGTACCACTTCAAGACACCAAACACAACCGCGGCAGCCTACGCCAACAGGCTATGCCTGATGTCTGGTTCCATCATGTGCACAAATTGGAGTGCCTCGTCGGCACGGTCACTTTCAGTGTAGCTAGATATCATTGAGTTGTAAGAGACGGTGTCCCTGTGAGGCATCCCATTGGACAACATGCACGTCGCATGGGAGGTCACGGGGCTCGGGCAGCACAACAAGAAGCGGTTGGTTTGCTGCGGAAAGGGGTGGCGCCAAGGTGAGAGTAGGCGGTGGCAAGGCAGTTGGCGAGGAAGGGATGGTTGAAGAGGCTTGAGGATCGGAGGAAGTGGGTGTGGGGCGCCATAGCCTGCGACAGCGAATAAGAAGCGCTAAGAGGGCGGCAACTGCGGGAGCTAGGGGTGGAGGCGCTGGGTCATCATCCCCGTTTAGATTGTAGATGGAAAATGAAGAGGCGTACTATGCAATAATTTTTACCGCTATACGTGATGCAAGGATAGATCAATCTCACCAACATGAACACAACAGAGAGGAAGAAGATGTTAGTGACGATTTGTCGATTCCCGCGGCTAGGCTAAACCTCCCAGCCACAAGAAATTCTCCACTGATCGAGAGTCGAGGTAGACAACCCCTCTGCGTTGTCCATATGTCTCGAAGTAGTGGTTCAGCAGCACTTCGTCGTCCAAGACAAAGATCGCTGAGAGAAACTAGAGGGAGAAGCAACCTAGTGGCATGCTTTCTAGTTCTAGACTAGATAGAGAGAGAGACGGGGCGGTGCAGGGCAACGGGAGGGGCAGCTCCAAAGCTTGGTATGCCAAGGGGTTCACCCCTCCTCAATATTATAGGTGGCTAGGAGGTGGTATACCTTGATGTAGGGGAAACCCCCAAGGGGGTTGTCGACCTATGGAGGAGAGTCCTCCCAGGACTGCTCCCATCCCATGCACCACTTGCCTTGGGCCTCCAGCAAAGAGGTGTGCCCCACTATTGGGCCAATTGGGCCCATGTGGTGCATGCCCCTTTGCCCAGCCAAGTGGCAACCCACTAGGCCCCGGCCCTTTAGAACTTTCGAAAGCTTCCAAAGTCTTCTATAAAATACCGGGACTCTCCAGACAACGGGGGACGCTTCTTGACCCATCTGGAACACTTTCAAAACTTTTTGGTGCCCTTCTCTCATACTTTTATGGTCTCTTAATTCTCTTACAAATCGCTAGTCCTCGAGTGTGGGGCCTTGGACATTCGATAATATGCAGACAAGACCTGAAACACCTTTTGATCAATAATTAATTAACAGTGGGATATAGACACCCAAGCTAACTCCCACACATACATGAAGATCTTTATCTTGGTGAACCTTTTTGCCCGTATGCACTCACCTTTGCTTCGTGATACTTCTACAAAACCCGAGATGAGACAGTATTTTCATGACCAACACTTTGATCACTATACCTGTTATCATCATTTCTCCTTCCTCATCTCCTTATTTCGGTATCCCTGTGACCACTACCACTATGCACTACTGGGAAAAGGCTTATAGGTGAACCCTAATGAGTGGCGGGCAAGGTGGGGCACCCGCCACAGCTAAGGCTGCTTCAGTAGCGGGCTCTAGTTTCCATTCCATCATAGGTAGGCTCTTCCAAATCACTGGCTCGACAATGTAGTGGCGGGCGGCCAGCCGCCACTGGTTCTCCCTTGTCTATGGCGGGTGGCGGGCGGCGCTCGCCACAACTCTATATTGGCAAACCGTGCCAAACGCATCCAAAATTTATTAATACTTGCGGTGGCAGGCACACTAATACGCCCGCCACAGCTATTCTGCTTCGTGCTAGGCGAATCGTCACACCCGCATCTATTTTCGGTTTCCCTTCGTTCACTTACTCAGTCAGTTCCTCTTCCCCCTCTTCCCCTTCCTCGCCATCGTGCGCCTCGCCCGCCGCGTGCGCCGCTGTGCCTTTGACCCGCACCACCGTTGGATCTGCAAGCCGGCCCGTCCTTCTTCTCGTTTGCCGCTAGATTTGCTCGTCGTTCGCCTCCGACCTGCGACACTGCAGGATTTGCTCGCCGTCATCCGCCTCGACCGCCGCCGTTGTCGTACGACTCGACCGACCACCACCATCTTCCGCCTCGATTGCCGATGCCGTCATCCGCCTCGGCCACCACCGCTGTCATCCACCTCGACCGCTGCTACCGGTGTAATATTTTCATGTTCTTCCGTGTTAATTACCTTCTTTATTTGATAGAGAAATTTATAGACCTGGGATCAAAAGTAGGAACCTCATGGATAATAGAACAAAAATGCGATATTTTGTATGTAATAGAAGAAAATGTAATACCTTTTGCATGTCGGTAAAGATGAAATCTATAATCAAAGTGTTTTAGGATCAGTTAGACTCTAAATATGACAAATGCCATATTTATTGGTGTTAGCTTCTTTATTTGAAGGAATGGGGTTGCATTCGGGTCATGGAATTGATAGAGAAATTTGTAGACCTTGTTATGGTAAGCTAATTTATAAAGTGTTAATTGCATTTTCTTACGTTTGACAACTTCTTGGGCTTATTAGAGACTTGAAAATGTGTGCCAATGTTTTGGTGAAACGTTGATTAACTCCCATTTCATGAAATTTCTGGTACTCAATATATTCAATATTAAGCAAAGGTCCTGCCAAATTTTTGTGTTCTTTAGTGTTAGCTTCTTTATTTGAAGGGATGGGGTTGCATTCGGGTCATGGAATTGATAGAGAAATTCATATACCTTGGTACGATAAGCTAATTTATAAAGTGTTAATTGCATTTTCTTACATTTAACAACTTCTTGGGCTTATTAGAGACTTGAAAATGAGTGCCAATGTTTTTGTGAAACATTGATTAACTTCCGTTTCATCAAATTTCTAGTACTCAATATATTCAATATTAAGTAAAGGTCCTGCCGAATTTTCGTGTTCTTCGGTGTTAGCTTCTTTATTTGAAGGAATGAGGTTGCATTCGGGTCATCGAACCAATTATAATTAATCACTGCTTCAAAATGATTATTAGGGACCATGAGGCGTAAGATCTGCAAGGTTTGCCAACATTCATGTATGGACAGTCTTGAAATTGTAGTGCAGTTTGGGGTATTTTTGAGAAAAGGATTTCAAAAATCAGTGGTAACGGTCTTTAACTTGAATTTGTATTGAATTCTATTAATTTGTTTAACTGTTTTACTAACTTTATTATTTATTATTAACTGCTGGATAGTGTGTCCCGTGCAACATAAGAGAGGAGTTCAACAATTCATATGGTAACGTGTTGTATTTTGAGGATGATGAGGAGCGCGAATTCGAATTGGATCTGTGCAAAGAAAATAATAAAACCATCATATATGGTGTTGGATGGGAGCATACATTGCAATGAACAGTTTTAAAGGAGGAGAACTCGTAGCCTTTTCCTTAAAAGGAGAGGTGAATAGGTTAAAGACATTATATGTCGACAACGATGATGATGACGATGACCAAGATGACTAGGATGATGAAGATGAAGATGGCCAAGATGACAAAGATGGTCAAGATGATGAAGATGACCAAGATGACCAGGATAATGAAGATGAAGATGATGACATCCAATATGAAGACGAGGACAACCAAGATGAAGATGAGGACATCGAAGATGAAGATGATGGTCCTATCCTTTCTACAATTTTTTCTCAAATGATCAAGAAGCTTAGTCGGGACGAGACAACTAATGTGAAAGCGATGTTGCCATCCTCTTTGGCCTTCTTGTGTAAGCCCTTTGTGCACCGTCTAACAAAAACCAACATGATCAAAAAAGTTATGGTGAGATGTTTTATATTCTTTCATCTCTTTCTGGTCATAACCAAGTATGGTGAGATGTCTAACATTGTGTGCTTTCTATTTTCTCTTAATGATGGGGAGTTCAGAAGTTACCTCTGAAGATGTTTTCCGGAGTGGAAATCCCCGCCGTCAGCACTGCTGGAGTAATCTATGGACCAAGAGGGCCTGTCATGAACGTCCAATACAAGACGAAATCCGACGGGCGCATATCATTCCATGAGTCCAGCTGGCGGGAGTTCATCAAGGGAAAGAGAGAACTGAGGGTGGACATCCTTGTGGTAATCACTATAAGGAGGACCAACCACAACGACTATCAGATGACTCTTGTGGTAATCCCATGATCTCCACCGCATGGCGCCGGTTGTGGCCTCTCCATGCGAATAGCTATGGATCGGTGGCAGAGCTACTTGGGGGCCAACCTGGGCCATGCCCCCCCCCCCACAGCTCATAGGAAAACATGCACATATGCCTTAATATTTGGTCTAATTTTCAACTAAAATCAGCCTAAA
>NC_041392.1:678947168-678954552 GCF_002162155.2 Triticum dicoccoides
CCATGCCCCCCATAATTTCATCTCAAGCTCCGCCACTGCTATGGATGGTGTTGAGTTCACATGTCGAGCTCCAATACAAGAATTGATAGTGTGAAATCATGTTTTGCTGGACCTTTTTAATATGAGTAGATATAATAAGCTTGAACATGCTTGCTAGGAAATGTTGATGTCGGGATGGTTAAAAGGGGGTAAAGAGGTAATTGCAGCCCTAGCTTTTCTCTGATTACACACTTGATCGATAAATACCTTGCGAATTTTGAACTGTGTCCCTGTCTTTGAAGCGAATTTTGGATCAACCATGTCGCTGTCTTTGAAGTGAAATTTTGGATTCATTGTTAAGGCTGACAATAGGATTAGGGGTACCCGGGTAGGACAAGCTATTAGGCGATAGAGCGAATTGTAACATTGGTTGGAGCGAGGTTGTTAGAATCTCAATTTTGCTGTACGATTTTACATTCCAAACTAATCCCTTTGAATGTAAGATTTTCATTCATAGAATCTACGTTTTAATGATCTTGGTATTTGAGATTCTACGATTTGCGATCCTACCATCGAAGCTCCGACCCGATGCAAAATTGTGATTCTGACAACCTTGGGTTGGAGTAGCCCTTTTGAGTTATGGCACTGGATTGAAGTTTAATAAATTTGTGGGAGATCAATAGTTTGATTATGTTCCAAATTTTTGGATTTGGGGTTGTGGTTCCATGTCACCAATGATTGACACGACGAATGTTTGTGACGAGAAATAAATCAAATATAAAATAGAATTTTACCATTGGTTACCTATAAACACACCTATGCTCTTTGCCCGCATCCATAAACCTATTGGAGCATCCATGACCGTCGTGTTCTTCAACCCAGGCTGCTCTGCTCCCCACCACCATTGGCTTCATTTGTGGATGATCCGTCGGTGAGCACCGGCCCAACCGCCGTCTTTCACTGTTCGTGGCCAACATCATTGTCGCCTCGCACCCCTGTCGTGCCAAACTTCCTCCATCGTCATCCCGGCTCTCCTTCCTTCCAGGCCGGGACGACTACATATGGAGTATGTGTGTGGCTGAGTGGGGAGAAGAAGAGGAAGAAAGAGCAATCGAAAGTAGGTGTAGCAATGCAGTGTAAGGGCCCACTCAAAAATGCAAGGTTGATAGCGATGAACTCCCTCCGATTGGGTTTATAAGTCAGACATGAATTTTTAGGGTTTCAATTCGACTGATAAAACATGTGTAATATGCCAAGAAAATTATGTTTAGAAAATTTGCATGATGACGAATCTGAATATATATCTTTTATGGCATGCAGCATATGTTGTTTCGCTGGTTATCAGATTTAAGACCTAAAATACTCGTCCCGACTTATAAACCCAACCGGAGGGAGTAGGTGTGGATGAGTCAGGGGAGAAAGTAATGCTTTTGCCCTTGGTGCAAGTCATAAGAAAGTCAGAACATGGCAAGGTGTTAACCCCTTTTGTTGTATATTTGGGTGCATTTAGGGAGCTAGAAATTAGTCTGGCATAGGTACTAAGAGTAGTATGTAGATGCCATGAAGTAGAAAATAATTGTAAAAGCGCAAGTCATAAGAAATTCAGAACATGGCTGGGTGCATTTAGGGAGCTAGAATTTTTTTCATGCAAATGAAGTCTGGCATACACAGACAACCAGGTAAAACGATGCCATGAAGTAGAAAATAATTGTAAAAGCGCAAGTTGCAACAACAGCGATGTCAACGCAAGCAAATAAGCACTAGTAGAAAACAGGGCTTTGGTCCAGGCCGGGTCAGCCCATTAGTCCCGGTTCAGTCCAGAACCGGGACCAATGGGGGCATTGGTCCTGGTTCGTGAGCCCAGGGGGCCGGCCGGGCCACGTGGGCCATTGGTCCCAGTTGGTGGGATGAACCGGGACCAATGGGGCTCGCTCCTGGCCCACCACCATTGGTCCTGGTTGGTGGCTTGAACCGGGACCAAAGGCTCCCCTTTAGTCCCGGTTCATGTCACCAACCGGGACCAATGAGGTGCCTATATATACCCCTCGCTCGCGAGCAGAGCACCCCAGTGCTCTGTTTTTCTCTGGCCGAGGGGGAGAGGGCTTGGTGGTGCTCTAGCTCACCTCCTATGCACACAAGGTGTTCGATGGAATGCCCGAGCCACACTACTTAAGCTTTCTCCTCTCCAAGCTCGACCTCCAAGCTCCATTTTCCACAATATTTATCTAGGTTTAGCGGCCCGTCACGCCCCGTCCCCGTCTTCACCGCCGTTGATCACCCGCACCGAGCTCATCGTCGGCACCACCGTGGTGAGCCTCTTGTTCTTATCTTCTTTCTGAAAGGAAAAATATTCTTACTTGTATGTTTACATAGATACTTGCATTATTTTCTTAATTTTATTATTGCATCTTATATAGTGCGATGGTTTTGGTATCCGCCCCCGTCGGCCCTCGTCCTGTCTATGATTCGGATGTGGTATATATATTATCTTTATAACTATTGGTTCATTTATTATTTATGAAAATTATGCCGACCAACGTGACATAGATTTTATTTATGTAGGATGTATGTGAATCAGAAATGCCAACCGACCCTATTGTCGAGAGGTTAAATTTAGTTGAAGAAGAAAACAATTTGTTGAAGGAAAAAATTAAAAAAATTGAGGAGGAGAAGATGATATTGGAGTTGCATGTTGCGGATGTCGTCGATGATCACAAGATCAAGATGGATGCAATGCGCTTGAAGATTAGAAAGATTAGAAAATATGCCATTCATACCAAGGCTTGGTATCATTATGCCGTTGGACCAATTGTTACCTTGGTTGCGATTATGATCGCATTTGTTTTCGCATTGAAATGTTTTACATAGTTTCAATGTATGGTATAATTAATTAGATGCTCTGGAGAGCTATATGTTGTTAGATGAGAACTATGTATGCACTTTGGTTTTAATGTGATGATGAACTTCTATTAATTTGGACACTTAATTATATATAATGCACGCAGATGAACCGACAATGGATGTACGGTGACAGACACACCTGCGAGTACATTAAGGGCGTGCATGAGTTTCTCGATGCGGCTGAGGCAAACAAGCAGAATGGTTTTATGTGTTGTCCATGCACTAAATGTGGGAATACGAGGTCTTACTCTAACCGGAAAATCCTTCACTCCCACCTGCTTTACAAGGGTTTCATGCCACACTATAATGTTTGGACGAGGCACGGAGAAATAGGGGTTATGATGGAAGAAGGCGAAGAAGAAGAGTACGATGACAACTATGTGCCCCCTGAATACGGTGATGCTGCAACGGGGGGAGCTGGTGAAGATCAAGAGGAACCGAACGATGTGCCCAATGATGCTGCAACGGGTGAAGCTGCTGAAGATCAAGAGGAACCAGACGATGTGCCCGATGATGATGATCTCCGCCGGGTCATTGTCGATGCAAGGACGCAATGCGAAAGTCAAAAGGAGAAGCTGAAGTTCGATCGCATGTTAGAGGATCACAAAAAAGGGTTATACACCAATTGTGAAGATGGCAACACAAAGCTCGGTACCGTACTGGAATTGGTGCAGTGGAAGGCAGAGAATGCTGTGGCTGACAAAGGATTTGAGAAGCTACTGAAAATATTGAAGAAGAAGCTTCCAAAGGATAACGAATTGCCCGGCAGTACATACGCAGCAAAGAAGGTCGTATGCCCTCTAGGATTGGAGGTGGAGAAGATACATGCATGCCCTAATGACTGCATCCTCTACCGCGGTGCATACAAGGATCTGAACGCATGCCCGGTATGTGGTGCATTGCGGTATAAGATCAGACGAGATGACCCTGGTGATGTTGATGGCGAGCCCCCCCAGGAAGAGGGTTCCTGCGAAGGTGATGTGGTATGCTCCTATAATACCACGGTTGAAACATCTGTTCAGAAACGAAGAGCATGCGAAGTTGATGCGATGGCACAGTGAGAACCGAAAGAAAGATGGGAAGTTGAGAGCACCCGCTCACGGGTCGCAGTGGAGAAAAATCGAGAGAAAGTACTGGGATGAGTTTGCAAAGGACCTAAGGAATGTATGGTTTGCTTTAAGCGCGGATGGCATTAATCCTTTCGGGGAGCAGAGCAGCAATCACAGCACCTGGCCCGTGACTCTATGTATGTATAACCTTCCTCCTTGGATGTGCATGAAGCGGAAGTTCATTATGATGCCAGTTATCATCCAAGGCCCTAAGCAACCCGGCAACGACATTGATGTGTACCTAAGGCCATTAGTTGAAGAACTTTTACAGCTGTGGAATGGAAACGGTGTACGTACGTGGGATGAGCACAGATAGGAGGAATTTAACCTTAAGGCGTTGCTGTTCGTGACCATCAACGATTGGCCCGCTCTCAGTAACCTTTTAGGACAAACAAACAAAGGATACCACGCATGCACGCACTGTTTAGATGACACTGAAAATATATACCTGGACAAATGCAGGAAGAATGTGTACCTGGGCCATCGTCGATTTCTTCCGACCAACCATCAATGTCGAAAGAAAGGCAAGCATTTCAAAGGCGAGGCAGATCACCGGAAGAAGCCCGCCATGCGTACCGGTGATCACGTACTTGCTATGGTCAATGATCTACACTACGTAATCTTTGGAAAGGGTCCCGATGGACTAGCTGTTCCGAATGACGCTGAGGGACACGCACCCATGTGGAAGAAGAAATCTATATTTTGGGACCTACCCTACTGGAAAGACCTAGAGGTCCGCTCTTCAATCGACGTGATGCACGTGACGAAGAACCTTTGCGTGAACCTGCTAGGCTTCTTGGGCGTGTATGGGAAGACAAAAGATACACCTGAGGCACGGGAGGACCTGCAATGTTTGCACGAAGAAGATGGCATGCCTCCGAAGCAGTATAAAGGTCCTGCCAGCTACGCTCTTACGAAAGAAGAGAAAGAAATCTTCTTTGAATGCCTGCTCAGTATGAAGGTCATGACTGGCTTCTCGTCGAATATAAAGGGAATAATAAATATGCCAGAGAAAAAGTTTCAGAACCTAAAGTCTCATGACTGCCACGTGATTATGACGCAACTGCTTCCGGTTGCATTGAGGGGGCTTCTACCGGAAAACGTCCGATTAGCCATTGTGAAGCTATGTGCATTCCTCAATGCAATCTCTCAGAAGGTGATCGATCCAGAAATCGTACCAAGGCTAAGGAGTGATGTGGCGCAATGTCTTGTCAGTTTCGAGCTGGTGTTCCCACCATCCTTCTTCAATATCATGACGCACGTCCTAGTTCATCTAGTCGACGAGATTGTCATCCTGGGGCCCGTATTTCTACACAATATGTTCCCCTTTGAGAGGTTCATGGGAGTCCTAAAGAAATATGTCCGTAACCGCGCTAGGCCAGAAGGAAGCATCTCCATGGGCCATCAAACAGAGGATGTTATCGGGTTTTGTGTTGACTTCATTCCTGGCCTTAAGAAGATAGGTCTCCCTAAATCGCGGTATGAGGGGAGACTGACTGGAAAAGGCACTCTTGGAAGAGACTCAATAATATACAGGGACGGATATTCTTGGTCTCAAGCACACTACATAGTTCTGCAGAACTCTACCTTGGTGACCCCGTATGTCGATGAACACAAGAACAGTCTGCGCTCCAAACACCCAGAGCAGTGCGACAACTGGATTACATGTGAACACATCAGGACTTTCAGCAGTTGGTTGGAAACACGTCTTAGAGGTGACAACACTGTTTGTGATGAGTTGTACTTGTTGTCTAGGGGACCATCTTTGACTGTATTGACTTACAAAGGATACGAGATAAATGGGAATACATTTTACACGATCGCCCAAGATCAAAAGAGCACCAACCAAAACAGCGTTGTCCGCTTTGATGCAGCAACCGAGAGCGGAAAGGACACATATTATGGTTACATAGTGGACATATGGGAACTTGACTACGGACCTGATTTTAAGGTCCCTTTGTTTAAGTGCAAATGGGTCAATCTGTCAGGCGGCGGGGTACAGGTAGACCCACAGTACGGAATGACAACAGTGGATCTAAAAAATCTTGGGTACACTGACGAACCGTTCGTCCTAGCCAATGGTGTGGCACAGGTTATCTATGTGAAGGACATGTCTACCAAACCGAGAGAAAGAAAAGATAAGGAAGCGAATACATCATACGATGAGCCAAAGCGCCACATAGTTCTTTCAGGAAAATGGGACATCCTGGGAGTGGACGGCAAGACAGACATGTCTGAGGATTATGAAAAGTTTCATGAAATTCCTCCCTTCAATGTCAAGGCTGACCCAAGCATCCTGATAAACAATGAAGATTATCCATGGTTACGGCGCAATAAGCAAATGACACAAGCGAAGAAAAAGTGAAGACTTTCTCCCGCAACTATTATGATGATACCATGCCAACTTTGTAACACACGAACATGCTACCATTGTCCGTTTTGTACATGCACATGCTATGTGGGTGAAATTATGATACCATGCCAACTTTCAACTTTTTCAGAGTTCATTTGAAATGCTTTCATGTCTTATGGTTTGGCCCTCGTAATACCATTATTCAAATTTTAACTATTCAAATTTGAAAACTAATGGCACTAACAGAAAGTTTATAATTTTTTCTAAAACTGATGGCACTAACAGAAAGTTTATAATTTTTCTGACCTAAAAGCAAAAAGAATTAAAAAATGCAAAAAACAAAAGAAAATAAATAATGCAAAAAACAAAAAAAAACTGGAAAAAGTAAAGTTAATCACAAACTTGTGATTCAAACAAATATCAAAGAATTCAAATTTTAACTATTTAAATTTGAAAACTAATGGCACTAACAGAAAGTTTATAATTTTTCTAAAACTAATGGCACTAATAGAAAGTTTATAATTTTGCTCCTCGCCCCTGGCCCATGACCATTAGTCCCGGTTTGTGCCACAAACCGGGACTAAAGGGTTGGTCCTCGTTGCGGGTAGAGTTTAGTCCCACCTCGCCAACCGAAGGGGGCTCACACCGGTTTATAAGCCCTTCCCTCTCTGCCTTGTTGAGCTCCTCTCAAAGTGAAAATAGATGCCCTAATAGAGAAAAGTTTAACCTAAATTCATAGTGAATTTCTCTGAAATTCATAGAAATTTAGTATGAATTTAGGTTGAATTTTCTCTATAAGCGCATCTTTTCTCATTTTTTTAGTAAGTTAATCACAAACTTGTGATTCACACAAATTTCAAAGAATTCAAATTTTAACTATTCAAATTTGAAAACTAATGGCACTAACAGAAAGTTTATAATTTTTCTAAAACTAATGGCACTAACAGAAAGTTTATAATTTTGCTAACCTAAAAGCAAACAGAATTAAAAATTAAAGCAAAAAACAAAAGAAAATAAATAATGCAAAAAACAAATCAAAAAA
>NC_041392.1:678955010-678955677 GCF_002162155.2 Triticum dicoccoides
AAAAAGTGTTTTCAAATTTGAAAACTAATGGCACTAACAGAAAGTTTATAATTTTTCTAAAACTAAAAGCAAAAAGAATAAAAAAATAAAGCAAAAAACAAAAGAAAAAAATAAATAATACAGAAAACAAAACAAAAAAACTGGAAAAAAAATAGCAACAATAAGTATTTTGTTGTAAGTAGAAACAAAATAAAATAAATAAAGCAACAAAAAAAACAAAAAAACAAAAAAAGTGTTTTCAAATTTGAAAACTAATGGCATTAACAAAAAGTTTATAATTTTTCTAAAACTAAAAGCACAAAGAATTTAAAAATAAAGCAAAAAACAAAATAAAATAAAATAAATAAAGCAACAAAAAATGCCACCTACTGGGCCCCCACGGCCTGAATACGACTAGAAACCCATCCAAGGGCCAGGATTCAGGCCCGCAGGAGGCCCAGTAGTCCCACAGGCATAGAAGTGACAATTAGGCCCGTAAGCATGCAATGGAGAGAAGCTCGAGAGGGGTGCAACAGTGGGGCTTATAAACCACTGCGCACCCCTCTCAACTAGCAAGGTGGGACTAAACTTTCGACGCCGCAGCAGCACAAGGCCTTTGGTCCCGATTGGTGGCACCAACCGGGACTAAAGGGGGCATTGGTCACGGTTGGTGCCACAAACCGTGACC
>NC_041392.1:678957211-679084812 GCF_002162155.2 Triticum dicoccoides
CGTCGAGGGTCGCCGAGCGGTAGAGGAAACCCTAAATAGCAAGTATCGTGGGTGTGAGATACATGTGGCCGTCGGTGTCGGACACTACATCCACGTCCCACAAGTGATGCGGGTTTCCTCTACCGCTCGGTGACCCTCGACGACCCTCGTTCCCGATAAAAAAAGAGGAAGAAGAAGAAAAAAAAGAGGAGAAGAAAGAATAGAGGAGTAAGAACTCCTCCATTCTTTCTTCTCCTCTTTTTTTCTTCTTCCTCTTCTTTTTTTATCCTTGAAGCGTTGTCAAGGCCACCCCAAACCCTAGAGAAGCAGCGTCGAGGCCACCCCAAACCCTAGAGAAGCAGCGTTGAGGCCACTAATTAATATTAGTTCTACGTTTGCCACTAATATATCCATCTGTCATGTTTGAATAATAATTGCCATGTTGTCAATATTTGTAGAAACTATGGACACAACCCGAGACAAAGTACAAGAAGAGTTGTTGGGGGACATAATCGCACGAGGAAGTGATGCCGTCGTCTCGTTGTTTCTCAACGACACCGATGGTCTAGAAGCAGCTGGCTATGAGTATGATGGCTCCGGTGCCCTAATGCCGGTGCAAGAAGGAGACCGTGAGGACGGCTTCGGTGACCCAATGCTGGTGCAAGAAGGAGACCGTGATGACGTCTCCGGTGACCGAACCGAGTCCGGCCAGGTATATACATTAGTTAAGCTTCTGCTGACTAGCTAATTGATGCATTCATTGTTTTGGTATATACACATATTACTTAAGTCTTTGTTCTTTTTTCTAGCCCTTCGGATCGAGCACAACTTCGGTAAAGAGACGAGGCCTGAAGAAAAAGTTGAGCTCGGATGAAAAGTTTGAGATCATAGCAATCGCGCCCGACGGCCAACCGATTGAACCCCTCCAAACAAAGAGCGCATTTGTTGCTCAGTGCGAGGTTTTGGTTAGGGACAAGATCACGATCAGCATCCAGCAATGGTTAAAGCCGGCTACAGAAGACCCTGAGGTGTCTTATGTCAATGATATGCAGAAAAACGATCTTTGGACTGAGCTGAAGTCAAATTTCACCCTACCGCCAGAGGATGATCCAAAGAAGCCAGTTAAAGAGTAATTAATCAAGTCTTTTGCTCTTAAGAGGATGGCAGAAAGAGCTGAATAAGTTTGTCGAAAATAAAGAGACACCAGAATTCAAGGGCAAATATGAGAAGATCAGAGATCACTGGCCCGCATTTGTGGCCCACAAGACATCGGAAAAAAGTAAGAAGATGTCGGCGACAAACAAGCAAAATGCTGTGAAGAAGAAGCATCACCATCGCATGGGGTCAGGTGGCTACCTCGTAGCCCGGCCTAAGTGGGCCAAGACTGAGAATGATCTGGTTGATAAAGGGATCGAACCAGAGACAATTAACTGGCCAGACCGTTGCCGGACTTGGTTCTTCGGGGCTGGCGGAACCTTGGACCCTGTAACAGGGAAGTGCATTTGGACGAATGATCAAATGGACATACCAGTCATGAAGCTTCAGCAGTATATCGAAGCAGCACAGCAAGGGACGTTCTTTCCAGACAGAGAGAACGACGAGCTCACAATGGCCCTCGGGAATCCTGAGCACCCTGGACGGACACGAGGCACGCCAGGCTCCATTTCGTGGAAGGTTGGGTTTCCGGATGCAGGCGGTTACAAATCCCAGGAGAGGAGGAAAAAATTGTAGCAGACCCAAATGCAGGCGCTGCAAGCAAGGGTACAAGCGATAGAGGAACGAGAAGTAAATCGCAGCAAACGTACTGCCGAAGCTTCCCCCGAAGCTACCCCGCCATCTCAGCGAAGAAGCAGCGTGGCTTCCACCGAGCTGCTTCAGCCGGAGCATGCCTTGACGGCTCCTGCCAGCTATCCCGTGGATGCTATCACGGAGTCTCAAAATTGCCACCTTATGACGCAATGGATGAATTTGAAGGTCAAGGCGGCTGTTGGCTCTGTTTATCCTACTGAACTCGGCGCAACTTTTCACTACCGGCCGATTCCAGAAGGATATGCTAGGGTGATCGTGGATGAAATAACGGAGGGATTTGAGGACCTCTAGCTTGACCACCCTACCGGTGAAGGGGAGACTAGGCTAGGGTCTGCTCTGAAGACTCCATGCCTATGGCGGAAGGAGCTCATCAACCTTCCGAACTGGACGCCTCCGCCTCCTCCTCCTCCTCTAGCAAGTCAGGGCACTCTGCCTCCACCGCCTCCTCCTCCGGCGAGTCAGGGCACCCCGCCTCCTCCACCGCCTCCTCCTCTGGCGAGTGACGACCAGGGCACTCGACCGACTCCTTCTCCGGCGCGTGGCGACACTCCGCCTCCTTCTCCGCCTGCGCCGACGCGCCCGAGCAGCCAGCCTCCTCCTTCTCCGCCTCGTCAGCAAGGGCCGAAGAGACCTGCCGCCGCTCCGGCTGCTCCGGCGCGTCGTAGTCCTTCTCCTCCGCCTCGTAAGCAAGTAAAGAAGACAACCGCTCCGTCTGCTCTGCCAGCGTGTAGCAGTACCAGAGGCGGGAGGAAATACAGATTCGGTCCTTCTCTGAAGACTCCAGAGAAGTTACCATACAAGAGGACCCTGGAGGAGAACGCCGAGATCGCACGAGAAGAAGTGAGGAACTACTTTGAAGGGGTGAAAGCAAAGAAACATCCACCCCCGGAGGAGAAGGTAGATCCGGTGAAAGCGAAGCGCACTCTGGCTGCCCTGACAAAACCACCCAAGTCTCCGCCGAAAGGAAACTATGAGCGCATTATTGGAAAGGAATTTGCCGAAGCGGAGCGGTCGGGGAGTACTGTCAGTGATCAAAGGTTGAAAGAACGACGAGCTGGGAAACAAATTGCCCAGCTCGGCGAACAAGCGAAGTAATCGTGCCCCCCGCTCAAGGTGCCTAGCGACAACGTCACTAATGATCCAAGGATGGTGCCCGGTTATAGCAATCTTGGCGATTACCTGCCCGACGATGTACATTATGATTTCATGGAGGTGCAGATACAAAGATACGAGTACGTGAAGCCTCTCGTCAAAGATGAAAGATCTCTATCAACGATGATGCGAAGATTGCATGATTGGTACTTGAAAATCTGCAGAGACTCTGGGGGGAGGAGTACTTTGTATGTGAAAGTTAAAAAGGAGCATGACCTCGTTGGAATTGAACTGTTGCCTGTTCCATTTGAGGAGTTCTTTCAGTTTTTCAATCAATTGGCCTTCGATAAAACAACGGTCACCTGCTACTGTTTGTAAGTAGTACTACTTCTGTCATTAAGTCTCTCTATATAGCTCAGCTCTTTCATTGCATGTATTTATAATCATCCTCACTATATTATGCAGATTGAATATCGCCGAATTAAAGAAAAGACAAGTCGGTGATATTGGGTTCATTAACACATATCTCATAGATGCAACTCAGCTTAAACTTCATGCCACAGCTACCGAGGCCAACTTGCTACGATCGTTGGTAATAAATGAAAACAAAGATATAATACTCTTTCCTTACAACTTCAAGTGAGTGTTACTGTCTTGTGCGTATCCGGTTTCCCTTATATATTAGTCAAGGTTATAGTAATGTAATTGATGAGTTATGCATGCGTGTGCAGTTACCACTATATTCTCCTAGAGATTAAGCTTGAGCAGGGACTAGTAACCGTCTTAGACTCAAGACGAAAAGATCCCCAGGACTATGCGGACATGACTCAAATGCTCGAGAAGTAAGTTAAATCGATCATTATCCACCATATCAGCAACTTTGTTCATTTCCTGATATATCAAGTAATTGTTTTCTTTGTCTGGCAGGATTGGAAAAAATTCTCCAAAAAAGCTCCAGGACTCCCGAAGAAGCTGCAATTTAGACACCCGAAAGTAAGTACTATAGTAGCATGTTCCGCGCATCTCCTATTGATTCAAGCACTAGTTTCATCAATACCATTTGGCATTCTTGCTTATCAGTTTGATTGACCTTTATTTCTTGTAAAGTGGTTGTGGCAGGAACAAGGGAATGATTTCTGTGGATACTACGTTTGCGAGTCCATCCGCCACACGACCTGTGAGCGGGGCTACACTGACGAACAATATGAAGTACGTAAATAACAACATTCACAATTTTATTTTATTACCATCATTTGTGTTGAGTTTCGTTCATTCATATATATATGTATTGACCCTCTTCTTCAAATTAGATGTTTCGGAAGCGGGATGAACTCCTAGCACCAGCTCGCATGCGAGCAATTCAAGAGGAATTGGCGGCATTCTTTCTTGACCACGTGATCGCTGAAGACGGAGAATACTATGTGGACCATGAGTCCGTATGATTATATTTATAAGAGATAATTATTGTATATATGTAGCCAGTAGTGTCGAATAGATATACGAGAACTTGTTGTTCGACCAATCTCTCGGAGAAGGAGAGGTGGTCGATATCACTTATCTCTGTATGCATATATGTTCATGACGATCTTCTGTTTCCTTCGTTTGCTTACTAGCTAGCTAGCGTGTCTAGTCCTCTCTATACGTATGTATAGTACGTAGCGTCGACCAAGCACGGACATAAGAGAGGACACTTCTCTCTATTAATTATAGCTAGCTAACATAATATATGAAATACCTAAATTAACCCCCCAAAACCCCCAAACCCCCCTCCCTTTCAAAAAAAAAAAAAACAAAAACCCCAGCCACAGAAATGTTGACGTGTGGATGCTTATTGGTCCCGGTTGGTGCCACCAACCGGGACCAAAGGGTCTCCTGTCTGGGCTCCGCGCACATGCCACGTGGAGGCCCATCGGTCCTGGTTCTGGATTGAACCGGAACTAAAGGGGGAGGCATTAGTACCGACACTTTAGTCCCGGTTTAAGAACCGGGACAAAAGGCCCTTACGAACCGGGACAACAGGCCCTTTTTCTACCAGTGAAGTTTGGGGCCACAGGTACTCAAGAGTAGTATGTAGCATCAACATCGATGTGACCAACAGGTGATGATATGACAAACTAGTCTGAAGAGTGAAACACCAGTTTTACCCAGCCGATGCTAACATGCAAAAAAATGTATTTTGGGTACACTAGCTCGTGGAGCCACTTCCTCCCTCTGGAACAAGGGTCCTGCCAAACAGCTTGATTCCTCCTTGGGCTGTCGATGCTACCGGAGGCACAGTATCGGAGACTGCGCAGAGCAGCCAGAATGGCCCCTATCCCATCAATCACTAGTTCATCACAGAGGATTTCTGACAAGGAATTACGGCGGTTACCTGGAGACTGCGCCATGTAGTAGCCCCTGGTACGACTGCACCGATGGTGCCTCTTGCAATCACGCCGGACGCCGAGCCCTGTTGCTGAACATGCACCACCTCGTCCTTGGGTAGAAGGCGAACCGGCATGTCCACCTCCCAGTCTCTCTCGGCAGCGGCATCCACCACCGCTCGCGGCACAACGAACGATTCCACGCCGCGGCCTGGGTAGTACGTGACGGTACAGGCGCTCCCTTGGATGGCCAGCTGCGACGCCTGTGCCACCTCTTGACCTCCCCAGTCCCTGTTCACCGGCGTGGCGCGACGTAGGTCGACGAGGATCCGGCCGTCGGGGCAGCGGACGAACACAATGATGTCGCGCACGTTGACACCCTTCTCGCGCACAAGATTCTTCCAGTACCTTGACAGAGAACGCATCGTGCCCCGATGCGCATGCTCCATGTTCCACGAGTTGCCGCTGATGTCGTGCAGCAGCAGGTCCTGCTTGTCCCCCCCGGCCTGGAGCGGCGGGAACAGCAGCTCGCACTCCTTGGGCACGTGAAGATAGGACCTTGCCCAGTCGGCCTGCGGTATCAGCTTGGCGTACAAGACAAACCTGCCCGGCGCGGGGATGTCGATGGCCGCAGGCGGAGGGTTGTGGTGGGGGCGCAGGGTTCCTCGCCATCTGTGAAGTACTCGACGGCCGTGACCTCGCAAGGGACGCCGTGGGCGTGGCCCTCCGGCGCGGCGGGGAGATGCGGCCACTGCTCGGCATGGCCCCGAGCGAAGTAGAAGACCTCTGTGCCCGGCGGTGGGAGACGAGAGAGCGCGACCACGGATGAGACCCAGCGGCCGTCGACGGCGATTTGCGCGGCCATCGGTTGAAGCTGGGTGGACGACGGTCGGGTGCGCGGAGCAAATGAGTCTATGCTGCCTCACAAACGCAGAGAAACAGCTGCTTTCTCTTTTCGGCTCAGACCGGCCAGGCATGCGATTTTACAGAACAGCCCGCGCTGGCGCTGGCGCTGACAGACACAACCGGAAGCCTCTCGAACGATCTGGAAATGCGATTTGAACTGCTCCTCTATTTACTCATTTGTATTTTACTAATAAAGCTAATCCATTTACTCTTGTGCTAGTTACGTACTACTCCCTCTGTAAACTAATATAAAAACATTTAGATCATTATTTTAGTATTCTAAACGCTCTTATATTAGTTTACGGAGTGAGTACTTGTAAATCTTAGCCACCATGTTTACTAAGTTAACAGCACATCTTGACCGTCCAATTTATCTTATTTCGTTGCACAGCCACAATCAAAACGCCAGAAGCAAACAATTACCCAACGGTCACTACTTGTGGGTGGCATTTTTGTAGAAAACGCTCGCAGGC
Source organism: Triticum dicoccoides (assembly GCF_002162155.2). Classification (NCBI taxonomy): domain Eukaryota; kingdom Viridiplantae; phylum Streptophyta; class Magnoliopsida; order Poales; family Poaceae; genus Triticum; species Triticum dicoccoides. The sequence continues at coordinate 678,963,834 of NC_041392.1, forward strand.
GAGGGGAAGGGACACCCATCTTAGCTACAACTATAGTAGACAACTAAGACAAGAGTAGAGATGCTTGTGCACCGATAAAAAGGTGCCCCGGGCGCTTGCTTTGGGATTTAAGCCAAGTAAAATTGGAATAACTTAGTTGTCGATAAGCATCTATGTACCGGGAGTAAATTGCTCAAAACTATGATACGTGTGGCTAGAGTGCCATTGAGGTTTTGACAAGAATAACAAAACTATGATATGTGTGGCTAGAGTAACAAGTTGCCATTGAGGTTTTGACAAGAATAACAAAAGCCGCATGCTGGTGAAATAGTAGCTTCTCGAGAGACTGCCTCTATGGCGACTTCCGGCGATGGTCCGGTGAGTGGCATGATGCCAACTCCTCCCTTCCTCTGATCTCCTCTTTCCAGCTCCAAATGAATCGTTGATGTCCTATCTCCGCCTTCCCTTTTCCATGTTCTCTCAATCTGGTAACCTCTTAGTGATCTAGACCATGTTCCCCTTTTGCTATGGGTCCTCTTTCTTTTCAGTTGATTTGTCTGGATCCCTCACTATCAGTGTTCCTCACCTGGTTCTTCTCCTCTTCCTTTTGTTGTTTGTTGATCTCTAGCATATCTGCTTTCATAGGTGTATTCCCCTTCCCTGGTTGGTCCTGCTTGCCACTGGTCCTCCCGATTCCTTCTGTTCAAGGCTATCTTCCCTTTCCTACAACCCTCCTGGCGGCACTTCAATTCAGGCCCTTCTATCATAGGTAGGTAGACGAAGTGTGACCTAGTGCTTAAGGGCCCTCGAGCTTGTTAGTTATCAAGTCTCCACTCTGTAGCTGCCGATTGCTTTATCCCTTCCTCTGTTTCGCGGGTACCTGGTGGGCGTCCTCATCTAAGACAGCTATCCCAAGTAGCATCTTGTCTCTGCTGGTAATCTATTGTCGGTTGAAACAAGCTCAATGAAATTCATAGCCTGGAATTGCATAGGCAAGGGCAAGGGCACGAAGATGGTGTACCTTGACAATCTGATGAGATCGACGAAAGCTCGGGTAACCTTTATCTCAGAAATAAAATCTGAAGAAGTTAATTCTGGTGATTTAGTTAATCGGTTTGATATTGTTCAGAGGGTTGTTGTGCCGGCCAGGGGAAAATCTGGTGGTCCTTGGTTAATGTGGACAGATGAGGCAATATGATGATTTTCATATGATCCTAGCCTAAGTAGTTAATGTAGTTACTAAGATAGCCTTCTCCCTAGTATGTATGTATGGAGATCCGTATCATCGCTATACTAGTTAGATCTGGGATCGTGTTGCCTCTTTTGTGTATGACAATCGAGGCAAACCTACTCTTTGTATAGGAGATCTTAATGAGCTTCTCTATGATTTTGATAAAACACTACAAAAAATACACTTCTGTGATGATACGTGTTTGTCACAGTAGGTCACGTTTTATGTCATGCATGTACATCCATGACAAATTTATGACAGAATCAAGATAGTCATACCTGTGCTGTCGTAGAAGTGTTCCATGACATTACCAACATTATCATCACGGAAGTGTCCACTTCCATGACGATAAATCGCGCGTCACATAAGTGCTTTCGTCAAGGGTGACCGACACGTGGCATCCATCGTAATGGAATGCCGTTAAGCTACCGGGTCCGGTTTTGGATCCGATAACCCGTTAACAGCACCGACCAATGGGGATTTTCCACGTGTAAAATCATCATTGTCTTGAGGAAACACGTGCCGGCTCACCGTTGGGACAGATGTCATCCACTCATTGGACCCAAAGCGCCTATGATACGTTGACACGTGGCACGACCCAACAGAGGCCCATTCCTGTGAAAAGGCCGGCCCGTTTGACTTGGTCAAAAGGTGGCAGGCCGGCCCACGGCAAGCCTGTTAACGGTCTGTTCGCATATAGCCCATTTAAAGCCCGCTAACCCAGGGCCCGTTTACGGCCCATCCGAATTAGGCCCAGTAGCGTCACCTGGGACGTCCAATATAATTCCAGCCCGTTTTAACTTCCGGCCCATGTATGGCCCATGACGTATTTCGGCCCATATGAGTCCCTATGTAACTTTTGGCCCATTAATGGCCCATGATGTATTCCGGCCCATATGAGTCCCTATGTAATTCTTGGCCCATTTTTATGGCCCGTGGTGAAACCGGCCCGTAATGAACAGTGTATCGCTTTATACCCATTAGCGGCCCATTATTCCATTGGGTCGTTTCCAGCCCGTGTTACCTTTCGGCCTTCTGAGGGCCCATTTATTCTTGGGCTCATTCCAGCATTCGGTTACTTACGACCCATTACTGGCCTTTTCTGCTTGTGGACAAATTCAGCCCGTGGATACAGTCGACCCGTTTGTGGCCCGTTAATCTGTTGGGCCAATTTTATAGCATCATCAAATACAGCCTATTAACGGCCCGTTATGGTCAGCCCATAAAATGTACGATTTCCACTCTAGCCCATTTACAACCCCTTATACAGCCCGTACAAGGCCCATAGATGAGACGGCCCGTAGAAGGCCCATGGATCCTACGGGACGTAGAAGGCCCATTGACCCGACGGCCCATTGATCCGACGGCCCATAGAAGGCCCATGGATTCGCTGGCCCATAGAAGGCCCATGGATCCGACAGCCGATAGAAGGCCCACGGATCCGACAACCCATAGAAGGCCCACGAATCCGATGGCCATAGAAGGCCATGGATCGTCCGTCCCGTAGATGGCCCATGGATCGTACGGCCTGTGGAGGGCCATGGTCACTACAACGTTTGGGCGAGTTGGCCCCCGTTTTAACGATATAGCATATTCAAAGAATTATCCTACTCTATACTATCACCTCTAAAAAACATACACTATACAATAAAGAGACTAAGGCATAAAAACGTAGAATAATCCTACACTATACAATAAAGAAATTACAGCCGATTATACCCACTGGGCATTATGGTTCGGCACCAGTGATAATAAAGCATACACAAACAGCAAATTACATACACTGGGCAAATACAGCTCATACATCATGGACGCGCATCAACATAACTTACCATTTGAACTATAATCTCTTCAGAAAATAGGATTGGCCGGATTTAGATAGCACAAATTTCAGTCTGCTAAATCTCCAATTCCTTCGTTGTTACCTCATTGTCTTGTTTCATTTTTTGACTCCTGCATCTAATACCTGCATGTCCAGTCTCAACTTGTTGATTGTACATTCAGAATCATGTACATGTTGTCTTGCCACCTCTAGTTGATGCTCGAGAACATCAGCACATTCCAATTCCAATCCATAATTATTCGGTAACGGCCATGCCGCACTGCTCGCAGATCTTTGTGTTGATGTCACTTCATCCTGAAATGTTTCTGTAAGTACACATGACTAGGGAAAAAATATAGTTACAACAGTGAAGCGAGCAAGACAGACTATTTTGTACATGGCAAAACAGGACTAACAATAATGTTACACGTCATGAAGCATAAGCAGGTGATATTTTAAAAATTATAAAAAAGGTAGTCTATGCAGCCTGCATACAGAAATCTCTCTTAGCTCACCAGAGGAGCATGATGTTGGGGCCCAATCTAAAACACAGACAAGTTATAAATTTAGACAACACTTTGCGTAGAAGTAAGAAAGCAGTTGGCCATTCTGTAGATCAATTAAAGTCTTAGGGAGCATAATGAACAGCAGATGATTTCATACAAACATACTACAGCAAACAAAACTATGCAATCATTAGCCTAGTATAAACTAGATTGCGAGCCTCATTCAATAATAGTTGGTTAATAGACTTCAAAGCTTCAGGCACACTTCGGCAGAGTAATTAAATGGTAAGGCCTTTAATTATGTCAACTAATAGTTATACAAGTACCCAATATCAGGCATCATTCTTTGGGCATCTCATTAACAGAGGACAAATAAAGCAATTGAAAAGAGCAAATTAACTATGCCTGAAACAAACAAGGAATTGAATATTGAGTTGGATACAGTGACTTACCTTAACAGGTTGAAGAGGCTCAGTGCCGCTCCTACTTCTCTTGCAAGGCTCCTTCCTAACATCTTGTACTTGGAAATCCTCAATCTTATCTTCATTGCACCCCCTCTGCAAGGTGACACAAACTAGTTACTCATCTCCTTGGAAGATAAATATGCATACTTTCCAGTCTGTGAACACAAAAGGATGAGATTATAACAAAACAACACCACATAATGAAACATGCCGCATCTCTTGCACTTGCACACAATGAAATGAGCACTTACTATGTCTGCACTATGTAAAAACTAGGCATACCTTCGAACTGGATCTCCAGGTACTCTTGGAGAGCCTACTTTAGTGTACAGCCAAACCTTTATGTCAACTATGAGTTAGAAAAGGCCCCACTACAGCAGCCCTTAGGGTTTAAATCATTGACAAGCTCTGTTAGAGTGTTAGGTCAAGAACAACAAGTAATCAAAGCAAACAGTCCTAGTATGGCTGGCTGATGCAAACAAGCAATTGAATAGATGTGTGAGCAAATCTTAAATATCAAGAAAAGAAGCAAATAAGGAGGCTTAAAGACCATCACTTGACTGACCAGATTTAAGGGGCATTTAAACATCATGTGCAATGTATGAACTAACATAAACATTGCATATTCTAGATTCTACAATGGAATGCACATGTATTAGGTTATGTCATGTATGATGATGCCTAAATGTACACTATAGCAGGCAGAAGTGATTCATCATTGCACGCACAATTGAATTGCAGGTTAAGGGCTAGTTCTATTCCGCCTTTTTAGGGCTTATTGTCAAAATAAGTCATAAAAGATGTAAAGAAGTCATTTTTGAGTTATGGGCTTGGGCTTAACTAATTTCGCTTTGGAGGGGGGTGTTTCGGGTAGAACCTCACTAAAAATTGAAGGGAAGGGGAATAGTGAAATGACTCTGTTGTCTGCCTATATTACACTCAAAATGCAACTGGTGACGCCTGCGTCACACCTCACCCTCAAGTAAAAACAAACACGCAAGCATTCATTGCCCTGCCCGCTTGCATCTCCTCTCCCCTTTCCCTCTACCTCGATCCCCTGCCTGCAGCACTAGGGTTCCTCCAGCAAGTCGTCGCCACTGGTCCCATCTGGCCTGGTCCTCGATGATGCTCTGTCCAGCTAGGCTACATGGCCGGCGGGTAGGGGAAAATCTCCCTGGCTGCTCCTCCCTCTGGTGCCGCCCCTTATTCTCATGGTCTCTAGCAGCTGCTCCACTGTGGTTCGTCCAACGCACTACTCCAGTAGGCACTGCACAACTACGGCTGATGCCACACTGCGGCAGAAGTGTCAGGACCCCGATTCCAAGTCACATCGATCTAGCCGGTAACACCTCATATCACATTGCGGCCTCACGCACGGTATCCCACGGGTGTCGCCTTACCATGGCCCGGGACCGTTTGCGCCTTTTGGCTCACGTATATGATAGTGTCGCTAGCATCCATATGACAGAGAACCCAGGCCGACATGGCTAGTCGTGAACCCAAAGCGGCACAGACCTATGGAGACAGGCATACATGAATCACATCGAGCATGTCGGTCATCAGCGAGTGAATCCGGGCTGTAGCACTGGGCTAACAGGACTCCGGGGAACCCGAGTTGTAGCAGGCTAGGCATGACTCCAGATGTCACCGCGTGACATTTCCCCGAAGGGACAGACATAGGAACGAAGTGAAACACATGCCGACCAATCAAGTGTCCTGAGCAGTAGTGCTGGGCTAGCAGGACTCCGGTGAACCGGGCTGTAGCGGACTACTATGGCTCGAGGAACACTAGACTACATTTCCCCCTAAGAAAGGCTGCCAAGGATAAACAACTAGATTGTCGGATCCCACTCATACCAAGCATTTCAATCATACACACAATATGCCCGATATGAGTACATACAACATGGCATCACAACAAAACTCTACAACTCAAGTACTTTCATTAAAGGCTCTAGAGAGCCATATATAACAAGTTCATACAGGTAGGGGTCACATGACCCGACACTCAAGTCATACAAGCATACAAGCACAAGCGGAAGTAAATAGTCTGAGTACAGACACTAGAAAGCAAGAAGGCTTCCGAAGCCTGTCTATCTACATAGGGCCCTCCATGGCTAGGATCACCACCTGGGTGGCTAGTCACTCGTCGACATCAAGGTCTACGTAGAACCCATCGGAGGGGGCGGTGTTGTCGTCTGAAAACATTAATTAAGCAAACATGATTACAAACGTACTCAGCAAGTCTTACAACAGAACCTACTATACATGTTCATTCTCAAGAAGGTGGTGGGGTTGTTGTAGCAAGCCAGCTTTGACTCTTGGCTAGGCTATCCTACGGAACTCCACTAGTAAAATAGTTTTCGCACACGAGTCCACTACTCACCAACACAATACTCCACCGGGGATCCTCCCTCGTCATCCTACGAGAGGGTCATCCTCAGTACTCACACTTATCTTGAGTCTTTTAGTAGTAACCATTAACTTGTCTATGAACTGTATAGGCAACCAAGTAGTCCTTTACCACGGACGCGGCTATTCGAATAGTTTATACCCTGCAGGGGTGTACTTCGTCACACATGTTTCCACCACTTAGCGTCTGCACACGACATGTGCTCGGCAGACTTCAAGCGAAAACCGACGTGGGTGTAGACCATGACCTGACTAACCGCACAAGTCTCTAGTCCAGGTTTATCGCCTATTCAGGTTCCATCCCCAAGGAAATCCGGCCGGGGTGTCCTCAACGGCCCCAAACGATGTGTACAGGGTCCCGAGATGCCAAACGGGCTCCCGGCATACCCGGCCACAGTGTATCTACCGCATCATAGCCCACCCCTAGGGTCAGCACTACGCACGGCTGCCAACACATAACCTACAAACACCAGAAACTAGTTGCAACTCCTGGACAGAGGGCGAGAGGGGTCAGTAAGTCGAGCGGGGTCATATTTCAGGGCCCAATATGTGGTACTAGCTAAATCTTAAATCACGCATACAGATCTCAGTTCTTATGGACGGCCTCAATGAAACAACCCACCATGTACTCCTACATGGCCTCTCATCGATACCTTTACCAACACATGTTCAACACATCCCTCATATTACCGACATAATCATTTCACTCTAGCCCATCACCCAGATGAACCAGACCTGACACAACTCTAAGCATAGCAGGCATAGCAAGGTAGGAATCACATACATGTCTCAATCAACTCCTACACATGCTAGTGGGTTTCATCTAGTTACTGTGGCAATGACAGGTCATGTAGAGGATAAGGGTTCAACTACCGTAGCACACAACAGTTTGAATCGCGTTGTCTTAATGCAGTAAACAAGAGAAGAAGCGAGAACATGGGTTTGTATCGGAATGATCAATGGGTTGCTTGCTTGTTGTAGTGGTAGTAGGGTACTGCCCTTCAGACGGATACTCGGGGTTATCCTCGGAGGCAGAACCTACCACGAAAGACACACCGAACATAATCAACACATGGCAATATGCAAGAATATGATGCATGCTATGACATGGCAAAATGAATGTGTCTTGGCATAATGCAAGCTAAACAGAAAGGTATGAACCTATTTGAATAAAATATTCAAATGATAGCTCATTTAACTTAGCCTTATTAGTGCATTATCTTATATTGCTTAAACAGCAAGGTTATCTTGTTATGTCATGCATGAAACCATTACAGATGGATAGATTGAATTTTTCTGATCATTTTTCATATATAAATCTTTGCATTTGGAGCTATGGTTGATTTTCTATGATTTTTAGAAGTTTTGGCTATTTTCTGGAATTTCCTATTAAAGAATAAATCCAGTAATTGAATTAATGCGTCAGCATGACATAGGTGTGACGTCAGCGGGTCAACTGGGTCGGCCAGGTCAAACCTGACTGGTGGGCCCTGTCTGTCAATGACTCAGCTAATTAATAGAATTAAATTAACACAAATTAGCTGTCAGTGGGGCCTGGGCCCACATGTTAGTGACTGAACTAATTAAAATTAGTTAAAACTAATCCTAAACTAATTAGCAGACTGGCCCCACCTGTCATAGACTCAGGGGGGTCAACCTGGGCCCACACAGGGTCAAACAGGGTCAACTCGCCGGTGTCTAGCCGTTGGCGAGGCCAGACGCGGCGGAGCAGTGCGGGATTTGCACTCCGGCGACCAAAAGGATGGCGGAGACTATCTACGTGATGCGGGGAGGAAGCCGCGTCGAGTGGTGGCAGTGGGTGGAGCTGGGGTGGCCGGAGACGTCGCCGGCGACGAGTTTGGAGGCGGCCGGAGCTCGGGTGAGGTCGAGCTAGTCGCTAGGGGGCACGGGGAGGCGCGTGGTTTGGTGCGTTGAGCTCCTGGAGGTGCGGTAGGACTAATGGATAGGGTGGCGCGGCCATTGGGTGGCCGGAGCCTCGTCGGCGACGAGCTCTGCGGCGGTGCGTGCGGGTGAGCTACGTGCGGTCGCTACGGGGCTCGAGAGAGAGAACGGAGAGGGTGGGGAGGTGGCTGAGCTAACGGGGTCTCGTCGAGGCAGTCGGAGAGGTCGGGGATGAGCTGATGCGGCGGGGACGGCGAAGGGGATCTCCGGTGGCCGGAGTTGAGGACGAGCTCGGTGCAGCGTCTCCGGGGCGAGCGAGCGCTCGGGGCTTGGCCTACTCGATGTAGTCGACGATGGCGGAGCTTCCTGGCATGACGAGGCAACGAATGGACGGCCGTGGCTGCGGTGGAGCTTGTCGGCGGCGATGGCTGCGCTCGGCAGGAAGATGGGGAAAGAGCCAGAGAGGCGGAGAGGCCACGGGGAGAGTGGGAAGAAAGAGAGGGAGACGTGGGGGTCGGCGTGGCACTCATAGATGCCTCCAGGGTGTCGGCGGAAGCAGGAGGTGGCCGGCGTGTGGCCGCGGGTGCGGGCCACGCTGTCAGGACCCCGATCCCAAGTCACATCAATCTAGCCAGTAACACCTCATATCACTTTGCGACCTCACGCACGGTATTCCCACGGGTGTCGCCTTACCATGGCCCGGGACCGTTTGCGCCTTTTGGCTCACGTATATGATAGTGTCGCTAGCATCCATATGACAGAGAACCCGGGCCGACATGGCTAATCGTGAACCCAAAGCGGCACTAACCTATGGGGACAGGCATACATGAATCACATAGAGCGTGTCGGTCAGCAGCGTGTGAATCTGGGCTGTAGCACTGGGCTAACAGGACTCCGGGAACCCGGGCTGTAGCAGGCTAGGCAGGACTCCGGATGTCACCGCGTGACATTTCCCCGAAGGGACAGACAAAGGAACGAAGTGAAACACATGCCGGCCAGTCAAGTGTCCTGAGCAGTAGTGCTGGGCTAGCAGGACTCTGGTGAACCGGGCTGTAGCGGACTACTATGGCTCATGGAAGCACTAGACTACATTTCCCCATAAGAGAGGTTGCCAAGGATAAACAACTAGATTGTCGGATCCCACACATACCAAGCATTTCAATCATACACACAATATGCTCGATATGTGTAAATACAACATGGCATCACAACATAACTCTACAACTCAAGTATTTATTCATTAGGCTCCGAGGAGCGAGATATTACAAACATGGGTCTCATGACCCAACAATCATCGCATACAAATCAAAGCACATGCGGAAGCTTAACATGTCTGAGTACAGACATCTACAAATGGAAAAGGCTGAGAAGCCTGACTATCTACCAGATCCTGCTGAGGGCACAAGATCGTAGCTGAGGTATCAAGCTAAACATCGAAGTCCACGCGAAACTACTAGCGAGACTGACGTCTCTCTGCAAAAACATAAAATAGGCAAATGTGAGTACAAATGTACCCAGCAAGACTTACATCAGAACTAGCTACATATGCATCGGTATCAATAAAAGGGTGGTGGAGTTTGACTGCAGCAAGCCAGTTTGACTCGGTGGCTATCCTAAACTATGACCGCAAGTAACTCTTTTGAAGTGGCGCACACGAGACCACAAATTCCCCATATCAATACACCACTATGGATCCACTCCCGTCTCCCTACGAGAAGGCCATCCATAGCACTCACCCTTATCTTGCGAGTTTTAGAGTATCCACTTTCACTTGTCTATGAACTGTTATAGGCAACCCAGAAGTCCTTTACCGTGTACACAGCTATTCGAATAGATCATATTAACCCGGCAGGGGTGTACTTCTGCACACACGCTCTCGCCACTTACCACCATGTACACGTCGTGTATCTCGGCAACCTTCAAGCGGAAGCCTGGCGAGGGAGTCGGCCACAACCTGACTAACCACACAAATCTCTAGTACAGGTTTATCGCCTATTCGGGTTCCATCCGCGAGGAGATCCGGCCAGAGTTTCGCTCACAGCCCCAAACGATGTGTGCAGGGTTCCCGAGACACCAAACGGACGCCCGGTACACCGTGCCACGTGCCTACTGCAACACAGCCCACCCCTCAGGTCAGCGCTGCATACGGCCCCCTGCATACTGCAAACACCAGAAACTACTTGCAACTCCTGGACAGAGGACAAGGGCAGTTAATAAGTCGAGAGGGTCCATTGGTTTCGGGCCCAATGCATGGTAGTAACTGTTTCATGGATCACAAACACAGAACTCAGTTCCTGAGGATGGTTTCAATGAGACAACCCACCATGTACTCCTACATGGCCTCTCACCGCTACCTTTACCAAATCGTGTTAACACACTTAGCTCACACACAGTAGGACATGTTTACACACCTCCAACTCATCCCCGATGAATCAGCCCTGACTCAACTCTAAGCAGTAGCAGGCATGACAAACAAAAATGAATGAGTAGGCACATCAGGGCTCAAACAACTCCTACTCATGCTAGTGGGTTTCATCTATTTACCGTGGCAATGATAGGTCATGCAGAGGAAAAGGGGTTCACCTACCGCAGCATGTAACAGTTGAATCGTTGTTGTCCTAATGCAGTAAAAGAGAGCAGGAGCGAGAGAGTGGGATTGTATCGGAATGAACAAGGGGGTTTTGCTTGCCTGGCACTTCTGAAGATAGTATAACTCTTCATCGGTGTCATCGATCTCATCGTTGGAATACATCTATCGAGAGGGGACAATCACCGACAACAAGGAAGAAACACAATCAATGCAATGCAAAAATATGATGCATGCTCATGACAAGTCAATATGAATGTGTTTTGACTAATGCATACTAGGACAGGTTGATTTGAACCCATTTGAATCAAAGATTCAAATGTAAGCTCATGTATATAATCATAATGGTGCATTATCTTGTTTCACTTGAACAGCATGGTTAAATTGTTCTAACATGCATGCAAATGGTACAGATGGATAGATTGGATTTTTCTGATCATTTTTCATATATAAAATATTTCATTTGGAGTTACGATTGATTTTATATGAATTTTAGAAGTTTATACTATTTTCTAGAATTTCCTGAATAAGAATAAATCCAGAAAATGCTTTACTGCGTCAGCATGACATAGGTGTGACGTCAGCAGGTCAACTGGGTCAGCCAGGTCAAACCTGACCTATGGGATCCATACGTCAGTGTCTCAGGCTGGTTTGGGTGGATGACAGGTGGGACTGGTCAACGGCCATGTCAGCAAGGTCAACGTTGACGCGTGGGGCCACTGGACTTAGATTAATTCTAACTTATTTCATTAGCTGGTTAATTAAAATGGTGGGGTCCATGTGCAAGTGGCTGTGGGGTGGTTAGCTGGCAGTGATTAGCACTAATCACGCGGCCACGTCGGCACGGCCGGGGATTAGCCGGCGGCGACCTCGACAGACGGTGGAGGCACGCCGGAATCGCTACTCCGGCGACGGTTTGATGCGCGGGAGGGATCTACGGGTTCCTGGAATTGCGGAGCTTCTAGTGGCGGTGGCGGATGGTGCTGGAGTGGCCGGAGAGTGCCCGGCAACGAGCTTTAGCGGCGGCCAGAGCTCGGGCGAGCTCGGGTTCGGCGATGCGGGGCACGGAAGGAACCATGGGTGGTCGTATTAGACTCACTGGAGTGCGGTGAGTGCAGCCGTGAGCTCGGATGCGGGCTTGCACGGCCGTAGCCATGGCTATGCCATGGCCGGCGGCGAGAGGCTTCGGTCATGGTTGGGGATCGGGGCTAGATCACGCGAGGGACGATGGGGCAAGGGGGAATCGGGTCAACGGCTCACCGCGGAGCTGCAGGGATGGTTAGCGGGCTCGGGGGCGCGCCGGAGTGGCCGAATCGACGGAGAAGGGCGCCGGAGCCGAAGCTTGAAGACGATGATGATGGCGGCTGCTCGGGGCCTCCGTGCTTCCTTCCTTCGGTGCAGAGGTGAAGCGAGATGTGGCGAAGGCTCTGGATAGCTCGGGGAGGCAAGGCGACGGCGGTGGGCGCGACGGCTCACGGCGGCGTGCTCAGGCGCGTGAGCTGATGAGCGACGGAGAGAGATAGAGGAAAGGGGAGGGCACGAGCAGAGAGTGAGAGGGCCTGGGGGGTGCGTGGCGTCTCCAGCCAGCTCCAGGCGGTCGGCGGCAAGCAGGAGGAGGCGTGGCGTGCTCCGCGGTGTCGCAGTGTCCCTCCTCTGCCTACTGGCAGAGGTAGGCGATGACTGGCACCAGGCCAGTGGGCTGGGCCGGTGCGGATGGACCGCCAGGTAAGTGGCCCAGGTAGGTTCTCTCTCTCTCTGGTTTCTATTTATTAATGTTTTCTATTATTCTGTAAACTTTAGGGCTTTAATAAGAATGCCAGGGCATTACCAAAAATCATGAAACTAATCATGGCTACTGTTTAGAATATATCCAACAGTAAACATTTTAGTTTATGATTATTTGTGCATTTAAAATATTTTATAGCATTTAAATGCACAAATGCAAATATAATATGAATTAATTCAAAAATCCAGAATGGCCTAGAAATATCTGCATGACTTTTGGCAGAGGTTTTCACCTTTAACAAAAATCATGAACTTTTCGAATGGGCATTTGGGATTATTGAAAATATTTTTATTGAACGTAGTTGAATTCATTTGGTGCTACGGTTGCAACAATCCCCATTTCAAGTTTTTGAGAAAATTAAACATGATGATATGATGATCATGCAAGGACAAGCAAAGGCTAAGCTAGGGCTATGACAACTCACCCCCACTAAACAAGAATCTCGTCCCGAGATTCAAGACGTGAGGTAAGAAGACAGAGGGGGCACAAACTAACACGGTCTTCATGATCCGGGTTGCACTGCATAGGATCGTTGACACGATCACCGTTTTTGTCTTGATGTCTTGCTCTGAGAACTCCAACTAACATGACAATGAGAGGAAAGGGAAAACTCCAGAAGAATCGATCTTCTCGAAGATCGAACAACTCAGGGTCACTCATCGAGTGAGACATTGAAACATCTCTCGAGCTGAGACACGAAACATACATTCAGAGGGATGGGGTGTAACAGATGACGAAGGTTCACTATGTAGACGACAATTCCACACTTAAGAGGGTGGTGAACGGTTGTCAACACAGCGAGGAGTTGAGTTGCCACGATATCATAACGAGACATCTTAAGGAAGGTGACTCACAGAAATATTCCCTTAAGTGGCAAAAAGAATTACTTTTGATTCAGAGATCATTGAAACTCTTCATACCAGCTTAAGGAAATTTACAATTGATCGTTTGAGATAGCTCGAAGAGATGTCATACTTGGACTAGGATGGATGATGTGGACTACCTTGTTGAAGACAACGCAATGGATGATTTTTGCTTATTATCGGAGATGGATGGAACCCGTGGTAGGACCACTTTGAAGATGATCCTGATCAGTAATTTCTGAGAAGGGTAGTCCGTAGTAGGATGACACAATGGCGGTGCAAGCTGGGAACAAAATGCAAATGCTAGGAATGATTCTAGTAACTGGAGAGAAACCCAACAATAGAGAGAGATTCCACTGTTTGAAAGGTTATGGAATAATCGAAGAAACTGAGAACGGATCCCAATTAATGCCGACGATAAATCCTAGTGCTTGCGCGTGCTCTCAAGAACTTGAGCATTTTCGTATTCATCAAGGTTCTGCTAATATCCGTGTCAAGGATCCTGGCAACACAACATGCTACCATGATGAATAATGGTGGAAGATGCAGATGCAAAGAAAGATAACACTTTCTCAGATTTCACCTTAGCGAGGCCAAGGGATCAAAATCTGGATGATCGACCAAGAGACAGTTAGCACTCCGCTTCTAATGTTCTCCTTGATGTGCTAGCGTAATCCATTCATAGATATGGTTTGATATCTAGAACATCAAGTAAAAGGTCGGACTTCGAAAGCTCAAGAATCCATAAGGAATAACTACGGAGGCAGATCCTGCGAGATCCTTATGGGGAGGTGGCCAACTTTCTAAATCAAGATACCACAATAATAGGTCTTCCGGTTGGGTTTGTTGGCCAGGACATCCACTTTACCGGTTATGGTGAGACCAATATTATAGTTCTTGGGAAAACGTTCCAACCATCACATCTGCCTGAGATTCAGATCTGGTTGGTGTCAGGATATTTCAGACTCATCGAGTCTAGAAAGATAAATGAAAGTTCGCAACACAAATAGACAAGATGACATTGCGAGATTCTCGGGAAAATGAACTACGATAGCAAGCTCCAAAACATGAGCTGGTTCTGCTACACACCTGTGAACATCTTGTCCAAGACAGGAATGACCACATAGTAGTCTTATAATAAAACACTACCGAGTTTAGGTGGGGAACCATCATCGAGGATATCGAAGTCCTTGCGTAAGTCTAGCTCTTAAGAAGAAACTTCTTCTCCTTGAACCAATCAATCAGTGGCTTGGTGTGCTAGGGATTTATATAGAATGAAGGTTGCAAGTCTCCAGACCACAAAATACTTCGCGCGTATGCATGACTGACTTGGGATGATTCCAGAGGAAGCGAAACAAACTCTCTCAAATTCACGGCAGCAACTTGCATCGAATGCACGTGAACTTAGAGGAAGTCGCTACTTTCATCCAAACACATGCTTCATGAGCGGAACATGAAAGCATTGTTTACCAAGTTTCCAACACTAGCTTAATGTTTAACACGAATCATGGGGGATACAAGATGCTACTGATGGGCTCAACAGCAACTCATCGAAATTTCCATATCACTGGACTTCCACCATTATGTGAACAATGTGATAGTATTGGTCAGACCAAAAGATATAATGGTGTATGCTCGAGGAATCGACCACGAGTAAGACAACATTACGAACATCGTTGGTTCTGATTTGACTTGACGAAAGCCCATACTCAGGTCAAAGTTTTGACAAGGCAATAGATTCAACAATTGATCACGAGGACCAATCAATGAAGATATCATCTTTCTTCAACACACACACAAACGCAAAGATATCTCTTCAGAATGATCTAAATTCGGCAAAGCTTTTATCTTCCAACTCTCCCAGTTGTTGTTTAGCTTAACCAACCAGCTCAGGGATATCCAACACAGATTCTTGGAGAAGGGGTGGTTTACGAGAAACCAACTTGATCACGAGCTCAACATAACAGTCAGGGGGCAACCTGGTGATACTTCTGAGGAAATATTCAGAAAATCACGAACCACCGATATGTTTCTAAGCTCGGGAACAATCTTGCTTTTCAGAGCAAGACGATATGATCAAGAGAGCGAGGGACTGACACAATCCTAACTCATTGATCGAAGAGTGCGCCAGGAAAAATGGACTAGGTAGCACGATCAATCTTAGGATGATGATACAATAACCAACATGCTAAGAAAGAAATTATTGTCCATTAGCTACCTAGCAACTAGTTGCTAGGAGTATTGATTTCACACATCATGGTTCACTTGTCGGCATTCTGGTTGCGACAACACGGGACCGAGGAATGAAAAATGATGGTAAGAAGTATCACTGCATCAAGAATTCATGAGAGAGGGTGCAATTCTCATGACGATCCTGACATAAAGGGGGTAATACTCTAGGGTAGAACAGAGCAAAAGCTGGATTGGTATTTGATCTGCAGAACACAACTACTTTGACCCAATCCTGGATATGGATGAGGTACTAGAGTTTGTTTCTCCTAATTATTCTGAAATGGAATGGCTTAATGTACCACGAGAATAATAAACAACGATAACACGGGTGCACAATTACTCCTGACTATCAATTGATAGACGATGGTCGGAATAACAAATGAAGATGGACAACTCAAGGGGGCATATATCTTTCTGAGTTGTGGATGCATAGATTAGTATGTCGAATCAAGTTCAACAGGTTTCTTCCGGATAACCCATGCAGAGAGGTAGGATTGGCAGAGTCACAATATAGAATGGGGAACTCATCGAGAGCCCTCCTGTTGTGATCTTTTGATCCAACAAACTTCTGCCATAAGTGGTTCATAGTATTTGGAAGAAGGAAAATACCACGGACCTCGAGGACTAATGCAAAGGTTACTAATATCCGAAAGGAACTAGCAACACTATCAACATGAAGTAAGTAGGGTGAATCTCGGGTTCAAGAACCCAGGAATAGAATACCTACTACTAAATGGCATCACGGGATGCTTTCAAGAATGGTGGCCAGAATCATCACACTGGGAACACAAAACATGGCTAGATTACTAGGTGACTCCCTAAAACACCTAGGGTCATAATAATAGCTCAAACATATATGTCAAGGTAGTAGAGTACCTCAACAGACCGTTAGTGTGCTTAATCTGGCCCAAAAGGACATCGGAAATGGGAAGAAGGGATTTGCAAATGCATCAGACTATTTAGAGACCTGGGATGACTCGGACAGCATAACGGTTGTAAATGCTCAAAATGATTTGAGACATCCTGCAAAATGGTGGCATAACCACTTAACATCACAATATCAAAGTTCTGAGATGAACTACCAACACACAGAAGTAGTAGGAACCGAACTCGGGCTTAAACTCAACAATCCTAGGCAACTACGGTTTAGTAACATGTCATCCTGATAGATAGATGAGAAGGCCTAGTTCTTAATCCCCGTAGAAAAGAAGAGGTTGACTCAGACCAGAAGGACATAAGGTAAAGGAGTAAAAAGAGCCTTACGTTCCCTTCCACAAACAATTCTCTTACATAGCTAAAGCATTTCTAGACACGACTTCGACCAGTTTGGCTTGGTAATCCTACAGGCAGTTAGGCTCTGATACCAACGCTGTCAGGACCCCGATTCCAAGTCACATCGATCTAGCCGGTAACACCTCATATCACTTTGTGGCCTCACGCACGGTATTCCCACAGGTGTCGCCTTACCATGGCCCGGGACCGTTTGCGCCTTTTGGCTCACGTATATGATAGTGTCGCTAGCATCCATATGACAGAGAACCCGGGCCGACATGGCTAATCGTGAACCCAAAGCGGCACTAACCTATGGGGACAGGCATACATGAATCACATAGAGCGTGTCGGTCAGCAGCGTGTGAATCTGGGCTGTAGCACTGGGCTAACAGGACTCCGGGAACCCGGGCTGTAGCAGGCTAGGCAGGACTCCGGATGTCACCGCGTGACATTTCCCCGAAGGGACAGACAAAGGAACGAAGTGAAACACATGCCGGCCAGTCAAGTGTCCTGAGCAGTAGTGCTGGGCTAGCAGGACTCCGGTGAACCGGGCTGTAGCGGACTACTATGGCTCATGGAAGCACTAGACTACATTTCCCCATAAGAGAGGCTGCCAAGGATAAACAACTAGATTGTCGGATCCCACACATACCAAGCATTTCAATCATACACACAATATGCTCGATATGTGTAAATACAACATGGCATCACAACATAACTCTACAACTCAAGTATTTATTCATTAGGCTCCGAGGAGCGAGATATTACAAACATGGGTCTCATGACCCAACAATCATCGCATACAAATCAAAGCACATGCGGAAGCTTAACATGTCTGAGTACAGACATCTACAAATGGAAAAGGCTGAGAAGCCTGACTATCTACCAGATCCTGGTGAGGGCACAAGATCATAGCTGAGGTATCAAGCTAAACGTCGAAGTCCACGCGAAACTACTAGCGAGACTGATGTCTCTCTGCAAAAACATAAAATAGGCAAATGTGAGTACAAATGTACCCAGCAAGACTTACATCAGAACTAGCTACATATGCATCGATATCAATAAAAGGGTGGTGGAGTTGGACTGCAGCAAGCCAGCTTTGACTCCGTGGCTATCCTAAACTATGACTGCAAGTAACTCTTTTGAGGTGGCGCACACGAGTCCACAAATTCCCCATATCAATACACCACTATGGATCCACTCACATCTCCCTACGAGAAGGCCATCCATAGCACTCACGCTTATCTTGCGAGTTTTAGAGTATCCACTTTCACTTGTCTATGACCTGTTATAGGCAACCCAGAAGTCCTTTACCGCGGACACGTCTATTCGAATAGATCATATTAAACCTGTAGGGGCATACTTCTTCACACACGCTCTCGCCACTTACCACCACGTACACGTCGTGTATCTCGGCAACCTTCAAGCGGAAGCCTGGCGAGGGAGTCGGCCACGACCTGACTAACCACACAAATCTCTAGTCCAGGTTTATCACCTATTCGGGTTCCATCCGCGAGGAGATCTTGCCGGAGTTTCGCTCACAGCCCCAAACGATGTGTGCAGGGTTCTCGAGACACCAAACGGGCGCCCGGTACACCGTGCCACGTGCCTACCGCAACATAGCCCACCCCTCAGGTCAGCACTGCGTATGGCCCCCAACATACTGCAAACACCAGAAACTACTTGCAACTCCTGGACAGAGGACAAGGGCAGTTAATAAGTCAAGAGGGTCCATTGGTTTCGGGCCCAATGCATGGTAGTAACTGTTTCATGGATCACAAACACAGAACTCAGTTCCTGAGGACGGTTTCAATGAGACAACCCACCATGTACTCCTACATGGCCTCTCACCGCTACCTTTACTAAATCGTGTTCACACACTTAGCTCACACACAGTAGGACATGTTTACACACCTCCAACTCATCCCCGATGAATCAGCCCTGACTCAACTCTAAGTAGTATCAGGCATGACAAACAAAAATGAATGAGTAGGCACATCAGGCTCAAACAACTCCTACTCATGCTAGTGGGTTTTATCTATTTACTGTGGCAATGACAGGTCATGCAGAGGAAAAGGGGTTCAGCTACCGCAACATGTAACAGTTGAATCGTTGTTGTCCTAATGCAGTAAAAGAGAGCAGGAGCGAGAGAGTGGGATTGTATCGGAATGAACAAGGGGGTTTTGCTTGCCTGGCACTTCTGAAGATAGTATAACTCTTCATCGGTGTCATCGATCTCATCGTCGGAATACGTCTATCGAGAGGGGACAATCACCGACAACAAGGAAGAAACACAATCAATGCAATGCAACAATATGATGCATGCTCATGACATGTCAATATGGATGTGTTTTGACTAATGCATACTAGGACAGTTTGATTTGAACCCATTTGAATCAAAGATTCAAATGTAAGCTCATGTATATAATCATAATGGTGCATTATCTTGTTTCACTTGAACATCATGGTTAAAGTGTTCTAACATGCATGCAAATGGTACAGATGGATAGATTGGATTTTTCTGATCATTTTTCATATATAAAATATTTCATTTGGAGTTACGATTGATTTTATATGAATTTTAGAAGTTTATACTATTTTCTGGAATTTCCTGAATAAGAATAAATCCAGAAAATGCTTTACTGCGTCAACATGACATAGGTGTGACGTCAGCAGGTCAACTGGGTCGGCCAGGTCAAACCTGACCTGTGGGACCCATACGTCAGTGTCTCAGGCTGGTTTGGGTGGATGACAGGTGGGACCGGTCAACGGCCAGGTCAGCAAGGTCAACGTTGACGCGTGGGGCCACTGGACTTAGATTAATTCTAACTTATTTCATTAGCTGGTTAATTAAAATGGTGGGGTCCGTGTGCAAGTGGCTGTGGGGTGGTTAGCTGGCAGTGATTAGCACTAATCACGCGGCCACGTCGGCACGGCCGGGGATTAGCCGGCGGCGACCTCGACAGACGGCGGAGGCACGCCGAAATCGCTACTCCGGTGACGGTTTGATGCGCGGGAGGGGTCTACGGGTTCTTGGCGTTGCGGCGCTTCTAGTGGTGGTGGCGGATGGTGCTGGAGTGGCCGGAGAGTGGCCGGCAACGAGCTTTAGCGGCGGCCGGAGCTCGGGCGAGCTCGGGTTCGGCGATGCGGGGCACGGAAGGAACCATGGGTGGTCGTATTAGACTCGCTGAAGTGCAGTGAGTGCAGCCGTGAGCTCGGATGCGGGCTTGCGCGGCCGTAGCCACGGCTACGCCATGGCCGGCAGCGAGAGGCTTCGGTCATAGTTGGGGATCGGGGCTAGATCACGCGAGGGACGACGGGGCAAGGGGGAATCGGGTCAACGGCTCACCGCGGAGCTGCAGGGATGGTTAGCGGGCTCGGGGGCACGCCGGAGTGGCCGAATCGACGAAGAAGCGCGCCGGAGCCGAAGCTTGAAGACGATGATGATGGCAGCTGCTCGAGGCCTCCTTGCTTCCTTCCTTCGGTGCAGAGGTGAAGCGAGATGTGGCGAAGGCTCTGGATAGCTCGGGGAGGCAAGGCGATGGCGGTGGGCGCGGCGGCTCACGGCGGCGTGCTCTGGCGCGTGAGGGGATGAGCGACGGAGAGAGACAGAGGAAAGGGGAGGGCACGAGCAGAGAGTGAGAGGGCCTGGGGGATGCGTGGCGTCTCCAGCGAGCTCCAGGCGGTCGGCGACAAGCAGGAGGAGGCGTGGCGAGCTCGGCGGTGTCGCGGTGTCCCTCCTCTGCCTACTGGCAGAGGTAGGCGATGACTGTCACCAGGCCAGTGGGCTGGGCCGATGCGGATGGACCGCCAGGTAAGTGGCCCAGGTAGGTTCTCTCTCTGGTTTCTATTTATTAATGTTTTCTATTATTCTGTAAACTTTAGGGCTTTAATAAAAATGCCAGGGCATTACCAAAAATCATGAAACTAATCATGGCTACTGTTTAGAATATATCCAACAGTAAACATTTTAGTTTATGATTATTTGAGCATTTAAAATATTTTATAGCATTTAAATGCACAAATGCAAATACAATATGAATTAATTCAAAAATCCAGAATGGCCTAGAAATATGTGCATGACTTTTGGCAGAGGTTTTCACCTTTAACAAAAATCATGAACTTTCCTAATGGGCATTTGGGATTATTGAAAATATTTTTATTGAACCTAGTTGAATTCATTTGGTGCTAGGGTTGCAACAATCCCCATTTCAAGTTTCTGAGAAAATTAGACATGATGATATGATGATCATGCAAGGACAAGCAAAGGCTAAGCTAGGGCTGTGACACATGCGCTCCTCGTCCTCCTGGTGAGAGGAGGACGACTGGCATGAGCCAGTGGACTGGGCCGAGCCGGGTGGGCTGGTGGGCTGCGCCAGGTAAGTCCCTGTTCTTTCTCTCCTTTTCTGTTTTTTTATTTATTATTTCTGTAACTTCAGGGCTTTATTAAAAATGCCAGGGCATTACCATAAATCATAAAATTAATCATGGCCACTGCTTAGAATATATCCAACAGCAAACATTTTAGTTTATGATTATTTGAGCATTTAAAATATTTTATAGCATTTAAATGCCCAAATGCGAATACTATAAGGATTTATCCAATGACCTTAGATGTCCTAGAAAAATGTCCACCATTTTTGTCAAAGGTTTTAACCCAAAACGAAAAAGGTGGGCTTTTTAGAAGGGCATTTCAGATTCATTGAAAAAGTTTTTAATAAACCCTAGTTGTTCCAGGGGGGTGCTGGGGGTTCTGTCATCCCCATTTCAAATTTAAAAGGAATTTAAACATGATGCACACTCTAATGCTTGAACTAGCTAGGGTGTGACAACTCACCCCCACTCAAAAGAATCTCGTCCCGAGATTTAGGATCCTCCGGAAAGAAGGTGGGGTACTCGAGTCGAAGACGATCCTCCCTTTCCCAAGTGGCTTCTTTCTCGGAATGGTGTGACCATTGAACCTTGAGAAACTTGATAATATGACGTCGATTGGTACGCTCGGCTTGATCAAGGATACGAATGGGATATTCCCGATATGAGAGGTTATCTTGTAGATCAAGCGTTTCGTGGTCCACTCCATGGATAGGATCCGTGAAGCAACGCCTGAATTGAGAAACGTGGAAGACATCGTGAACTCTGGAAAGATGCGAAGGTAGTTCCAATTGGTAGGCAACTTCTCCCTATTTGGCAAGAATGCGAAAGGGTCCGATGTAGCGAGGAGCCAATTTGCCTTTGATACCGAAATGATGGGTTCCCTTTAACGGAGTAACCCGAAGGTAAGCCTTCTCGCCGACTTCAAAAGTCATGAGCTTATGTTTACGATCATATTGGCTCTTTTGACGAGATTGGGCTGTTTTCAATTTCTCACAAATAATGCGAACCTGCTCTTCTGCTTCCTGAATCATATCCGGGCCAAAGAGTTGTCTTTCCCTGGTTTCTGACCAGTTAAGAGGCGTTCGACATTTTCGTCCATAGAGAACTTCGAAAGGAGCCTTGCCCAAGCTAGCTTGATAACTATTGTTATAAGCAAACTCCACGAATGGAAGGCAATTCTCCCAACCCATTCCGAACGAGATGATAGAAGCTCGGAGCATATCTTCCAGAATTTGATTGACTCGCTCTACTTGAACACTTGATTGAGGATGGAAGGCGGTGCTAAAAGAGAGACGAGTTCCCATAGCATTTTGGGAACTTCCCCAAAATCGAGAGGTGAAGAGACTCCCACGGTCTGAGTTAATTTCCAATGGAACACCATGAAGAGACACTATTCGGGAGATGTATAAGTCAGCTAGCTGGCTAGCGGTGATACTCTCACGAACAGGTAGAAAGTGGGCTACTTTGGAAAGACGGTCGATCACGATGAAGATGGCATTATTCCCTCTCTTGGTCCTGGGAAACCGAGTGATGAAATCCATACTGATTTTATCCCATTTCCACTCAGGAATAGCCAAAGGTTGATGGGTGCCAGCAGGCCGTTGATGCTCTGCTTTAACACGACGACAGACGTCGCAGCTAGCAATGTATGGAGCAATTTATCTCTTCATCCTAGTCCACCAAAACCTCTGACGTAGGTCTTGATACATCTTGGTACTACCGAGATGAATGGTGAGAGGGGAGTCATGAGCTTCCTTGAGAATCAACTGGCGTAGATGTTGTTTCTTGGGAACCACCAAGCGATTCTCGAAGAAGACAACACCTCGCTCATCCATGGAAAAACATTTAGCAACTCCGCTAGCAATGTTTTCCTTAATCCAGAATATGCCCTTATCACACTTCTGGGCAGCTATGATTTGATCCATAAGGGTAGGTTTCGCCACCAGGGTGGATAGAAAACCTTGAGGAACAATGTGAAGATTAAGCTTACGAAATTCCTCATGGAGAAGTGGTTGACTTTGTTGTAACATCAGGTTGTTACAATAGGACTTACGACTTAGTGCATCAGCCATGACATTGGCTTTGCCCGGGGTGTAAGTTATTCCTAAGTCGTAATCCGAGATCAACTCGACCCAACGTCTTTGCCTGAGATTCAAATCTGGTTGGGTGAAGATATATTTCAAACTTTGGTGATCGGTGAAGATCTCGCAACGATTACCGAGGAGGTAATGTCGCCAAGTTTGAAGTGCATCGACTACAGCTGCAAGCTCTAGATCATGTGTGGGATAATTTTCCTCATGTGGGTGTAATTGCCGTGAAGCATAGGCAATTACCTGACGATTGCATGAGTATGCAACCTAGTCCTTGTCGTGAGGCATTGCAATAGATAATAAAGTCCTTGGAGAAATCTGGTGGTACCAGTACGGGAGCAGATGTCAGGCGTCTTTTCAGTTCCTGAAAGCTGAACTCGCACTGTGGAGTCCACTTGAACTTTTTATCTTTCTTGAGGAGTTCAGTTAGAGGTTTAGCAACCTTGGAGAAATTCTCGATGAAGAGGCGGCACTAGCTCGCTAAGCCAAGGAAGCTCCGAACTTGCTTGACCGTCTTAGGTGGAGTCCAATCAAGGACAGCTTGAACTCGCTCGGGATTGACATCAATACCCTTAGCAGAGATTACATGGCCTAGATAGGTCACTTCTGGCAACCAAAATTCACACTTGGAGAATTTAGCATAAAGGCGATGCTCTCGAAGTTTCGTCAATACCAGCCTTAGATGTTCGGCATGTTCCTCTTCATTCTTGGAGTAGATGAGTATGTCATCGAGGTATACTACGACGAATTTATCCAAATACTCCATGAAGACCGAGTTCATTAACCGAGAGAAGGTGGCTGGGGCATTGGTTAAACCGAAGGACATAGCGGTGTACTCGTATTGGCCATAACGAGTAACAAAGGCCGTTTTGGGAATGTCCCCGTTTCTGATTTTGATTTGATGGTAGCCCAACTGTTGGGGATATTACCACTAGGCGTAAACCGGCTTACTTGGGCCGGGTTAACTTCATTAGTGGCATAAACAGATGAAGGCCCAAGGCCTGTAGTCGATTAGAGCATGTAGCCGTAAACCGGCCTGATGTATGACTTGTATTGTAAGTAAGGAACAGGGAGATAGCAACCGGAATACGAGTATGAACCGGTTAGGACTCTATGGACCGACGGGCGTCACCCGTGTATATAAGGGGACGACCCGGTGGCGGTTCAGGACAGACAACCACAACTCGAGCCTAGGCGAAGCTTGTTTGCTCCCTAGCCATCAAGATCATATCAATTCCATCACAACTAGACGTAGGCTTTTACCTTCATCGAAGGGGCCGAACTAGTATAAAACCCTCGTGTCTTTGTGTCCGCTTTAAACCCCTTCAAGTAAACTCATAGCGATGGCTCCACGACTAAGTCCTTTCGCTAGGACATCTGCCGTGACAAATCCACGACAGTTGGCGCCCACCGTGGGGCCATCGCACGATGGTTTGATGATCTTGGAGGGCAAGCTCAAGGGACTCGAAGGCTATGTTGTGGGCCGGATGACCAAGAGTCGTCGGGGCAGGATCTACATCGACGACGCAGGATGGGGTCCCGAGGCCGAGTCAATCGAGTACGGGTACCGGGTCCCCTTTGGTGGCATACACGTTTTCATTGGCAAAATCGGTGAGCCTGGGCCTGAGCCGGTCATCTGCACCAACCTCATTGAGACGGCTCAGCGTGCGAGATCTACCCGGGTTAAACCGGCCGTGAAGCGTGTCTTCGTTGGAGTCGTCCACGAAGGTGAGCGTGGGGACGAGTCAGAACACGGTAATGAGACCGTCGTCTATTCTGATAACGAGTCCTCGACCGGAGATACCTAATCGCTATACCAGTTGCAAGACGACCAAATTAGGGGCTGTTCCGATGGCGACAGTATTCCGGACCCCCCAGGCCAGGTCAACCGGGTTGGAATATTCATGGCCAGCACACAGGCGGCGAATCACTCTTCGACCGTCGCAGCAATGTTCTCCGGATCAGCAGCGGTAGCCGCAGCAGGGGCAGGAGGCCTTGTGCGCCCGCCGGTTCAAGTTCTGACTGATCTGTTTGATGCACTAGCTGCGCTTATGGCAGAGGACAATCCGGCGGATCAGGAGGCCCATAATGCAGAAATCGCAAAGGTGAAAGAGCAGATCGTGCAAGCCAAAGCGGATCTGGCAGTAGAAAAAGACAGGATGACTGCAGAACGGGCCGCTTTGGACGCCCAGGCCTATAAACTCATGCTTGACCAGAACGCATCACAGGAGGTTTTGAAGCGGAAGCATAGATCACGCCTGCCATCGGGGTTTGACCGCCGAAATCTCTTTCACACTCCAGGGGCTGGGCCCAGTAATCCGCCGCAGTACCCGGAGACAAACCGGATTGAGGCACCAGGACCAGGGGAGCCGGTCCAACCTCGCCTGATGGAACCCCCTCAGCAGAACATTATGAATTTTCCGCCGGTCCAGACGCCCCCAGGTCATTATTCTAATCCTATGGACAACCTTGTTGCGGCCGCTGCACGGTTAGAGGCCATCCCAGTCGAAGGGGATTCTTCGCAAGCGATAGAGACACGCCGGGTTAAGGAGCTTCTCCGGACTGCGCTGATTCAGCAGAAGGCATACTCATACAGCCGTGATCGGATTCATTCTACGCCCCGTCCGGGCCGGAGCTATAGCAGGCGCATGGAGGAACCGGCCATATCAAGCAATGCGCGAGGCCGTGAAGCGGCCCGCGGTAATGACCCGGCAGGGGGTGTTCGAGATGTTCAGGATGTGGTGGACCGGGCCCGGGCACAAAGGGAGGCCGAGTTAGCAGCGCAGGATAATGCGGGCCAATTTACACCGGTTCGTTCTGCAACCTTTGCCGGACCAGGGATCACATCCGCTTTGGGAGTGCCTTGCTTAATCCCAGCTTTACGTAATGTGCGCCTGCCCAAAGATTTCAAGGGTCCACGCAAGGTGCCGAATTACACTTCTGATTTACCCCCTGAAGCATGGTAGAGAGTTATGAGATGGCCATGGAGATGCTGGACGTGGATGAGGCCGCATGTGCGAAATACTTCACCATGATGCTTGAGGGCACGGCTCGTACTTGGTTAAAGAGCCTGCCACCCAATTCTATCAGCTCATGGGCCCAGTTGCGGGCCCGGTTTATACAGAATTTTAAGGATACATGTAAGCAGCCCAAGTCCATAGTAGACCTGGCGGCTTGTGTCCAGGAGGAAGGAGAATCAACGACCCGTTGGGTGCGCCGCGTTTCGGAAATTTTGCACTCATCTGACAGGATTAATGCTGACTCTGCGATCTTAACTCTGGAAGGCAACTGCCGGTTTGAGCCTCTGAAATTGAAATTGGGACGCATGAAGCGGTTCTGTAATGACATGGGAACCCTCATGGCTGCTTTAGTAAAGTATGCCGATTCGGACGGTACCAAGGATCCCGAACCTGATGATGATGAAACAGGGAAGGGAAGGAAGAATAGCAACTCTAAACAGCAGCAGTACAAACCGGCGGGTCATGGAAACGGAGGCAAACGCAAGGCGGAGGGTAGCATGGATTTTGTGGCCAACGCTAATGCACAGGACAGGGGGCAGCGGCGTAGAGGTAAAGCGGCAGATCGTAATGGGACCCCCAATCCTAATGCAAGCCGTTTGAATTATTTGTTGAATCAGCCTTGCCCAAAGCACGGGACGAAGGAGACACCAGCTAACCACCTTTGGAAGGATTGTTATATTATGCGGGAGTTTAAAAACTCTAATGCCTTCCGGTATGACCATGGGTCAGGTGGCGGTTCAGGATCCGGTTTACACGGCCCGGGTCACAATGGAGCTTCGTGTTCAGGTTTCAATCAGGGCGGTCACAATAGCCAGAATAATCAGAACGGCCAGCAGCAGCAGCAGTCAGGTTATCAGAGCCAGCCAAAGCAGTTGAGCAATGGGCAATACCATGTCTTCACAACTGGCTTGGATAAGCGCGACCAAAAACTCCACAAGCGAGCAGTGAATTCTATTGAACCGGCCTTACCGCGTTACTTACGCTGGTCAGAGCAGCCCATCGTGTGGAGCAGAGAAGATCACCCGCCCCGGGTTGATAATCCGGGCCAGTTAGCATTAGTAGTGGACCCTCAGGTGGGGGGTTATAAGTTCACCAAGGTGCTCATGGATGGAGGAAGCAGTATTAACATACTATACTATGAGACATTCCGGCACATGGGACTAACAGACAAGGATCTCAGACCGTCGAATACGGTATTCCATGGTGTTGTGCCAGGCAAATCTGCATATCCTGTTGGCAAGATAACCCTAGATGTGGCTTTTGGGGACGAGCACGATTCTCGGTCGGAAAAATTAAATTTCGAAGTGGTGAAGATCCGGAGCCCGTATCACGCCCTGTTTGGGCGGCCGGCTTATGCCAAGTTCATGGCGCGGCCTTGTTATATCTATTTACAGCTCAAGATGCCGGGTTACAAGGGGACGATAACAGTTCACGGGAACCGTAGGATCGCTTTGGAATGTGAAGAGGGTGATGCGGCTTATGCAGAGTCAGTCTGTGCCATGGAGGAGTTGAAGTATTATAAGGACAATGTTGATCCGGCGGATATGACCCCTTTAAAGAAGCCAACTACAGAGCATAATTCAGATCTGAAGTTCAA
Organism: Triticum dicoccoides; assembly: GCF_002162155.2. Lineage (NCBI taxonomy): Eukaryota > Viridiplantae > Streptophyta > Magnoliopsida > Poales > Poaceae > Triticum > Triticum dicoccoides. Next base: position 678,991,971 of record NC_041392.1, read on the forward strand.
ATCGGCAGCTGAGACCAAGCTTGTTGACTTCGTGCCCGGCGATTCGTCCAAGCAGTTCACTATCAGTGCCAACCTGGATCCCAAATAGGAAAGCGCCCTCATCGAGTTCATCCATGAGAATCGGGACATTTTTGCATGGAAGCCGTCTGACATGCCAGGTGTACCGAGGGAACTCGCTGAGCACACTCTTAATGTGGATCCTAAGTATAAACCGGTGAAACAGTTCCTCCGCCGGTTTAACAAAGAAAGACGCAAAGCCATTGGAGAGGAAGTGGCCAGGCTTTTAGCAGCTGGTTTTATTATTGAGGTGTTCCATCCAGAGTGGCTTGCTAATCCGGTGTTGGTTCTTAAGAAAAACGGCACTTGGCTGTTTGCAACTTGGGGGCTGGATATGGTTGGGCCTTTTAAAAGATCGAAGGATAAGAAAACCCACCTTTTGGTGGCAGTTGACAAATTTACCAAGTGGGTTGAAGCGGAGCCTGTCAGTAAGTGTGATGCAGCAACAGCGGTGCAGTTCATCAAGAAGGTGATTTTCCGGTTTGGTTTCCCACACAGTATCATTACTGACAATGGTACCAATTTATCCAAGGGTGCTATGAAGGAGTTCTGTGAATGTGAGCACATCCGACTTGATGTGTCATCAATAGCACACCCCCAGTCCAATGGACAGGCAGAACGAGCTAATCAGGAAATCTTACGAGGCATCAAACCCCGGCTTTTGGTCCCATTGCAAAGAACACCAGGATGTTGGGTTGAAGAGCTACCATCTGTATTATGGAGTATCAATACTACGCCAAACCGGTCCACATGATACACGCCATTTTTCATGGTCTATGGAGCAGAGGCAGTTCTCCCTAGTGACATCCGGCACGATTCGCCTCGTGTGGCAGCTTATGTTGAAGCGGACAATGGGATAGCACGACAAGATGCTTTGGACCTATTGGACGAGGAGCGTGATATAGCGGCTGCCCGTTCGGCGATTTACCAGCAAGATCTTCGTCGCTATCACAGTCGCCGGGTTAGAACCAGAACTTTTCAAGAAGGAGATTTGGTGCTTCGACTCATCCAAGATCAAACGGATATGCACAAGTTATCCCCACCTTGGGAGGGACCTTTCGTGGTCAGCAAGAATTTGCACAACGGGTCGTACTATCTGATTGATATTCGAGGACATCAAGACTCACGTACATCAGAAGAGGAGACCAACAGACCGTGGAATATAGCTCATCTTCGGCCTTACTATACTTGAGCCATCGGCTCTATCTATGTACATATCATGACAATGTATATATTATCTTTGATATATCAAACGGGAGCCTCAGCTAAAGCGGGGTCTCTGTCTTTCTCATCATGCGAGGTTACACGGAGTGATTCTGTTTAAAGCAGCCTCCGGTTTACCCCTTGACATTTGTCTTTTATATATCACTGGGGGCCTTGGTCGTGTCCGAACCAACGAACACCCTTTGATAGGCGACAGCCACCAAATCATTTGGGGACTTGGTCAAGTCTGAACCAGTCACGCCTCTTGGTCGGCCTAAGGCCACAAAATCACTTGGGGGCATGGTCGGGCCCGAACCATTGCCACGCCTCTTGATCTGGCATATATGCCACGAGTCATTTGGGGACCTGGCTGACTTGAATCATTGTCACTCCTATTGGGGGCCTTGATCTTGTCCGACCATGGTAATACCATCTGAACAGCTCAGTATAGCATATTTTTGCAAATGGTTTTTATCATTACTTTTGCTTCCATGTTGTTTTCATGGTTTGTTCGTTCTTTGCTTTTGTTGGATTTCTTTGTGTCAACAAGCATATTTTTTCCGGTTCAGCCAATGATTTTTGATCCCCCTTTTAATCCGGAGGAGTCTGCCTGGTTTACCTTTTCCCTGTTAACATCATGGAGTAACCAGGGGGCTCGTATTAAGTCAGTACGGTCTGTACGGGCGCTACTTTCTCCCTTTTTGACGGTAATGGTTTAGAAAACCATCGCTTCAGGCTTGGTTAAAGCCAGCTTTATGATCAAACATGGCAGGTATTTATGTATCATCTATTTGTTGTATTACTGATACACATATCAAGATCATAATCCGGCTGACGGTATAACCACTATCGAAGTTCAAATTTTTCTGATTGCAGGAAATATGAATTAAAGTTTTTCAAGCAAAAGCTCCAGTACTTATGCACGAAGGCATATTCCAGACAGAATTTTTAATTATCCTATTACAAGGCGGCATGGTGCTCAAACAAAATCATTGTTTTGCGGAACGATGTTGCAAATAGCTCTTCGAATCGGCTTCCGGTTCAAGCCTGCTCCTCATCCTCCGCCGCTTCAGCTTCCTCGTCTCTACCCATTGGCTGGAAGTCAACAGTGGTCCAGTCGATTCCCATTAAAGCTTGGAAAACAGCTTCTTCATGGATCAGGGAAGACGGTTCAATATCAGGGGCGTAAGTGTGCTTACGGGTTGGAGGAATCAGATTCTCCGCTTCAACAGTTGGGGCCGGCACTCGCTTGTTTTGATTATTATATTCCGCTTGATAATACGTCAAATCTGCCTCTTCAGCTAGCTGGCAAGCCAGCGGGCGCACTGCACGGTTTATGGCCCTTAAATCCTCTTCGTTGAATTCAGAGCCATCTTCTTTCAGACTGGGATAGCCTTGAGCTGCTTCCACAGGATCAAAGTCAGGCACCCATGCCTTTGCCCGGATTAAGGCATTGATGGCTCCGGTTCGGGCAGCGTATTTTTTCAGCTCCTCAATCCGGCTGGAAGCATTGAAAGCTTGCTAAGAGTGTCCTGGATTAAAGAGGGCGCCGGGTTGTTGTAAGAAGCTGTGGTGAGGATCCGTTGGGCTCCGGTATACAATTGTTCCACCAGGGTGTAGGCAGCTTTCAATTTCTTCCGCACATCATTTCCTAAGTGCCCAATACGTGTGCCTACAAACAAAATTGGAATGGTCTCAAACCGGATTTATAATACAGCAGATTCAAATTTATCACAGAAGTTACAAGGAGCTTACCAAAGATTGCAGCAGTCATAGAGTGTATTTGCCGTTGTACGGCCGTCAGTTCATCCACCACCGGTTTAAGGGCCGCTTCAGCGTTTTCTACTCTTTTGGTTAAACCGGACTTCTCAGTGGCCCAGTCAGCCCGCTCTTTCTTGAAGCCTTCTTTTAGCCGTTCAGCAGTGCTCAAAGCGCTGGTCAATTCTTGCTTTGCCTTATCTGTTTCAGCCTGCTGGGTCTTTAGGGCCTCCTGCAAATCGGCAATCTGGTCCTCCTTGATTTTCACTTCAGCCTGCATACAGATGGCATTTTAAGCTTTGCACAGACGATCCAAGAAATGGAAGTATCAACCACATAACAAAAGTTATATGCCTGATACTTGGGGGCTAATGCACCTTCAATTTTTTTTGTATATTCCTAGATTACAAAGTCCCAAGCTCAATACAAGTATTCAACTTGGCACTTGGGGGCTAATGGCTATTTGATCAAGTTATGTTCTAAGGACAGCTTTTTATTTTTGAGCCCCGGTTTACTTATGCTAAGTTAGACCGGCCCTCATGCCGACGGATTTCAAAAATGTTCAGGATCAAGTCCCGGTTTGACCAAGGTCACAAACCGGCCGTTGGGGGCTACAAAGATGAATGCAATGGCGGAAAGGAAAGAAGGAATTTACCTCAAATTTATCCCTCATCATTTTGACCAAGCCAGCTTCACAGTCACGGCTAGTATAAAGCCGGTTTAAATAGCCAGAGTGAAGATCTTGAGCATTCAGATTGGCGTATGTCTCTAATTCAACATCCCATTTTCCTTTGTTCAAAGGGGAAGAATCCTCTTTGATGGTATGCCTGGTAAGGGTGGCAGGATTCCCAGGTTCAGAGCGGCCTACACCGGTAATCACAACATCATCATCTTTTGACTCGTCGGTTTGGGTTGGTGCGGCCGGTTTGTCAGCAGGAGTGTGGGATTTCTCAATCTGGACAGAGCTGGCAGGCGGATCAGCAGAGGCTGGAATATGAATAGGACCTTCTTCATGGATAACGTTGTCTTGCAGAGGAGGATCATTGGGGATATCTTCACAAGTAAACACTTCATGATTAGGTGCTTGGTCATGTTCTGGGGCCACATCTTCTTCAGCCGCTCTATCCAGGTGGGCCTTCTTGCTTGGTTTCGGTTTAGCCCTGAAAGAAAAAATAAAAAGTCAAGGAAAAGTGTAAGCCATTGCGCAGTATACTGGAAGCATATGTTCGGTTTAACTTACCCAGCAACTGTTTTCAAAGGTGGTAGCTGGGTGGCCGATGATTCACCAGACGATGAATGAGAAGTGACCTGGTAATCGGAGTCGGATGGATTAAGAGGTTGACGGAAGAAACCCGCTTTAGGATTTAAATCAATAAAAAGGTCAGAGACCTCGGAGCGGCGTTTTCGAACCGGACTGTTTGGTAAACCGGCAGAGGTAACTACCTGGCCACTGTGCCGGGTTGTGCGGCGAGCTTCGTGTTGCTGGGTCTTCATAAGAAATTGGGAATCCAGATAAGCAAAAGGATGAGAAAATTTAACTTTCCGGTTTGCCCGGCGAAATTTTTGCAAAGGCAGGATTTCTGAATCGGAAGAGAGAATGGTTACCTCAACAAAACCCGCATTGCTGGCTTCAGCATCATCCTGACAAGCATTATCATCAATAAGGCGTGTAAAAAGCAAGCCAAGTGAATCAAGTTCTACCTCAAGATCCGGATTACCCACATCATCGTCAATGGCTGGGTCAGATGAAGCGGTGGTTTTTCTCTTATGAGCTGGCTTCTTGATAACCTTGGTCTTGGGCCGGGTTGGCCGTCCTGCTTTCTCCGTTTTGTCTTGAGGAAGTTTCTTGCTCCAAAATGGATTATCACCCTGGATCAGCAGTAATTAAATGTTGAGCATATAAAATGTAACCGGTTCAACAATAGAGCAATTAAAATATTACCGCTGGCGGTTTGTTGGTGGTGCAGTAAGGAGGCAGACCGGTTTGAGCACAGAGGTGCTCCGGTTCATTCAGCATCTTTTTCACAGATTCTGTGACTTCGTCATCAGGGAGCTGGATTTTAGTGTGTCGGAGTGGGTCATCGACACTATCAGTATACTCGCACATCAAATTTGGGCGCCGGCTTAGAGGCAAAATTCTCCATGATATCCAGCAGCGTGCAAGGTCTATTCCTGTTAAACCATTGGCCATGAAGGCCCGGAGCTTGGATAGTTGAGGAGCGTATTTAATTCTCTCCTTGGCGCTTAGCCTTTGTGGAAAAGGGTGAGTGTTGCTGGGCCGTTCCGGACGGAAGCCAGGCAAGGGATTTTCATTGTCAGGAGAGGTATCCTTGCAATAAAACCAAGTTGCGTTCCATTCCTTGGGGTGAGTATGGAGTTTGACGTGGGGATAGGTGATTTCTTTCCTTTTCTGAATGGCCATACCGCCAAGTTCGGTATTAGGGCCGTCAGTGAATTTGGTACGGCGGTTCAGATGAAAGAGATCTCTAAATAACTCGATTGAAGGCTCCTCTTGAAGGTATGCCTCAGAAAGTACTTGAAAGTGACATAGATTGGTGACGGAGTTGGGGCCAATATCCTAGGGACGGAGTTGAAAGTTGGCTAACACATCCCGATAAAATTTGGAGCCGGGCGGTTTGAAGCCCCGGGCCATGTGATCTGCGAAGACCACGACCTCTCCTTCCTGGGGCGTAGGAGGACATTCATCTCCAGGAACCCTCCAGTGAATCGTATCTTTGTTATCTAAAGCGCCGATCAGGACTAGATCATTCAGCTGTGATTCTGTGACACGGGAGGGAACCCAGTTGCACTCGTACGCTTGTTTGGCCATGACGAGATCTACAAGAAATAAGTGATCCGGTTCAAGGACATGCCGGATAAAAAGGTGCTGATCTGATTACGGTAAACCGGAGGCAGTACCAATAATCCGGTATTCTACAACGCAGCATCAGATGGATTCTGGCGGTTCAACCAGGGGACTAATGACATATATACCGGTTTAGCAATTTTTTCTCTATGGTGAAGTTAGACCGCCTGGCCTAAGCATCGGAAGCAATTGAAACTATGGATAACTAGTTATGCAGAAACAAGTTTCACAAAATCATGTTACAGCCGCGGATCTACAACAAGCTCATAAAAACAGGAAATATTTCGAAGACTAAGGCGGAAACAGAAGTGAACCATTGAGCGGATATGTGCGGGAGATCTATGCGCTTGGAGGAGAAATAGCAGGCGGATGCTAAAGGGATCGCTACTAAGCATGGCAAGAGTCCACAGATGCATTCCAGGTCAGAGAACAGCTATGAACGCGCAATGAACATAGCAAGAACATGGAACCCTAAGAACAGATCTAGGTTAAGAAGGAGAGAGGACTTACCGGGAACGGAGAAGATGCGGAAAGACGCCGCAGCACTCTGGTACGTTCAGGTTGATGCAGCGGCCCGGGATGAGGCAGAGGTCGACGGTGGTGGCGGAGCTGCAAAGCCGACGACGTGAGGAAGAAGAAGAAGAAGGGACGAAGGGGAAGAGAAAGGAAATGACCCTTCGGTCTTATTTATAAGGCAACCGAGCTAGGTCAAACGCGTGAATCCAGGAGCTGTCATTAAGAGGGCGTTATGAACTTCATAATGACGTCATGCCGGTTTATAGTAACCAAAACTGATGACGTCATGCCGGTTTACAGCAACTAAAAATAATGACGACATGGAGATTTGCCAATTAAACAGAAGATATCCAAGACGCAAGATGGTGTGAAGGATTGACATGAACCAGTTCAAATCAATCTGGGGCCTAATGTTGGGGATATTACCACTAGGCGTAAACCGGCTTACTCGGGCCGGGTTAACTTCATTAGTGGCGTAAACAGATGAAGGCCCAAGGCCTGTAGTCGGTTAGAGCATGTAGCCGTAAACCGGCCTGATGTATGACTTGTATTGTAAGTAAGGAACAGGGAGATAGCAACTGGAATACGAGTATGAACCGGTTAGGACTCTATGGACCGACGGGCGTCACCCGTGTATATAAGGGGACGACCCGGTGGCGGTTCAGGACAGACAACCACAACTCGAGCCTAGGTGAAGCTTGTTTGCTCCCTAGCCATCGAGATCATATCAATTCCATCACAACTAGACGTAGGCTTTTACCTTCATCGAAGGGGACGAACTAGTATAAAACCCTCGTGTCTTTGTGTCCGCTTTAAACCCCTTCAAGTAAACTCGTAGCGATGGCTCCACGATTAAGTCCTTTCGCTAGGACATCTGCCGTGACAAATCCACGACACCAACCTCAAATCCATCTTGGAAAAGACTGAGGATCCAGCGAGCTGATCATACAGATCGTTGATCCTGGGAAGCGGATACTTGTTATTGATAGTGACCAAGTTGACAGGTCGGTAATATACAACCATTTGATCCATTCCATCCTTCTTCTTGACGAAGAGGACGGGGCAAGCCCAAGGAGAGGAACTAGGACAGATGAAACCCTTTTTCAAGGACTCATCGAGTTGGTTCTTAAGCTCGACTAGTTCTAAGGGTGCCATCTTATAGGGTCTCCTAGAAATTGGAACGGTTCCTGGAACAAGGTCTATCACAAACTCGACATCCCTGTCAAGTGGAACACCTGGCAGTTCTTCTGGAAATACATCTGGAAAGTCTCGAACTACCGGAACATCTTCAAGGTCTGGAAGGGGGTTGTCATTTAGGGAGTAAAGCTGGCGCTTGGCCACTCGAGTTAAGACATTGACTGTCTTGCCCGATGGGTGGGTAAGTTGAATGGTTCTAGTGGCACAATCAATCTTAGCATAATGAGCTAACATCCAGTCCATACCCAAGATGATGTTTATGTCCGAGGACTTGAGAGCTATTAAGGATGCAAGGAACACAAGTCTATCGACGAGAATTTCGTTCCCATGGCTTACTCTAGAAGTTTGCCATCTAGAGCCATGGGTTTGAATTTCCATGGTAGAGGGCATGTCACAGAATGTCGTGTTATGCAATCGAGCATAGTTCTCGGATATGAATGAATGAGATGCTCCAGTATCAAAAAGAACAGATGCCGGATGGCAATTAACAAGGAGAGTACCAAGGACGACGTTAGGATCCTCATGAGCCTCCTCGGCTGAAACATAGTTGACATGGCCACGTGCAGTGGTGACCGGCTTGGCGTAGAATGTCTTTCCCGCTGGCTTACCACAGCCAACAGACTTTCCAGCCTGATTGGGGTTGTTCTGGGGACACTCTCGACTATAGTGACCCGGCTCTCCACACTTGAAGCATGTCACGACATTGGGGCGTGGAGCAGCATTAGCAGCGGGGCCACCATAGGGCTTGGGCGGTGCAAACTGCTGGTTGGGACGAGGCGCCTCAAAGGATGGCCTCGGAATGAACCTGGGTGGCAGTGCCGTGCTTGGGATCCACACCCGGCGCTTCTGAGCTCCAGAGCCGGATGAAGAGCCAAAATCACGTGAGTGCTTGTGTGAAGCGTCATAGTCAGACTGGCCTGACTCAGCACTGATGGCTTTATTGACCAACTTCTGAAAGGAGGTGCACTCGTGCAGACGAAGATCGCGGCGAAGCTCAGGGCTAAGTCCCTTGCGGAACCTTGCCTGCTTCTTAGCGTCGGTAGATACTTCTTCAGGAGCATAACGTGCCAGATTCCCAAATTCACGACTATAAGCATCCATAGTCAGTCTTCCTTGGGTGAAATTGTAGAACTCCTCCCTCTTGCGATCTATGAGACCTTCCGGAATATGATGCTCACGGAAAGCCTCACTGAATTCAGCCCAAGTAGTGATTTGGCCGGCCGGGCGCATAGCTTCAAAAAATTTCCACCAGAGGCTAGCAGGGCCTTCGAGATGGTAGGCAGCATAAGTAACCTTACCAGCTTCGGCTACATTGGCAGAACATAGCTTGTGGGTGATGCTGCGAAGCCAGTCATCTGCGTCGAGGGGCTCGACGGAATGGTTAAACTTTGGTGGGTACAGCTTGATAAAGTCATTGATTGACACCAAGTCATTTCGCGGATGGCGTGCAGTGTTCTGCTCAATCCGCTCCAGTAAGCGGTTAGTCTCACGCTTGTTTCTTTCTGCCTCCAGCATCACTTCGGCCAGAGAATGCAGGTGAGGCAGACTTTCACCCCTAGCTGCACTGGCTTCCCCCTGCTCCGGGGCAGTAGGGTTGCTGCGGGTATTGACCATCCTAGGAGAAAACAAGACAACGGTTTATGGAAGGATGGCTCAAACTTAGCAAGGAAGTGCAGAATGTAATGGATAACACGAAATGCAGAGATGTTCATCCGTATGTCATGGTAATATAAAACTGCCATATATATACCAACGGTCATACACACCATACATAGTTTAGTACAAGCCCAGGCTATAGTACAACTATGATGAAAGACGTTACATCTCATCGGAGGCATTCCAAGCTCCTATACATTATTTGTCTACACCTCCGGAATTGATTACACACAAAGTCATATTCCACAAGTCACGCAGGACAGTGGAGATACAACTATTACAATACTGGTGATACTACTACTAACTCAGACAGCTCCGTAGTAGTCCTCATAGAAGTCACCTCCATAGCCTGGAAGTTCAACGTGATCATCCGGGAACAGACGGTCCTGAGGAGCTTGTGGACCAAAGGGGCTAGGATGAGGTCTTGGACCAACAAACGGTGGCCTGCGGGGACCACGGGGAGGGGTGATGCCTCCCACATCACGCCAATCCACCATGTCTGGCAGATCAGATCTCACAGGATACAGATCCCTTGTATCCATACATCCTTCTTGCACCGCAGGTGCAAACCGAGTCAATGTGGCCCAATGATCAGCACGGGTATTGAAAAGCTCCAGCCTGTGGCCCGATTCTCTCGGTCCTTATCCTCGAGCATCTCGGCAGTGGTACGAGTTAATGAGTCCTCCTGAGTGGAGTCAGCATAGATAGCCTGAAGATACCCTTGCGCTCCCGGAAGTGAAGCTGGCATGTAACGGAAGTCGGTGTTCTGAAGCAGGCCAGTCCGGACTCGCATGATGGTCATCATGGAATAGGTAGCATCCTGCACAGCCATCTCAACAGTAACCCCGAGTCCATAGGAATAGTGGAGGGGCTCGGTAGATCCAGGATAAGAAGGAAATATCCTGACAGTGCAGAAATATTGGCTTTGATTAAAGTCTCGGAACTGCTCTTCGACAATGTATTCGGGATACCAACGGTAACCCATCTCGATCATTACCCGGACTAACATAGCAGTATGACCGGGCACATCAAGGCACCGGGTCAGGCGAACCACTTGGTTTTGAGCACGAGTGGCCATCTAAAAGCACAACCACAATGCAAAGACATTAGACTTTCTAGGAAAAATTGGACAGCATAACAGCTGTAAATGCTCAGAAAAAGATTTGAGACATCCACAACAGTTTGCAATACCACTCAACAACATCATATCAAGGTTCTGATTCAACTGGCAACAAATTAAAGGTAGTAGAAACTGTACTGAGGCTTGTAACAACAATCCTATAAGCTACTACGGATTAGTAACACGTGAACCTGACAGAGGAAGAGAGCCTAGTCCTTAACCCACGTTGAATGAGAACAGAATGACTCAGATCAGAGGGCATAAGGTAACGGAGTAAAAGAGCCTTACGTTCCCTCCCACAATCAATTCCCCTACATATAACTAAAGCATTTCTAGACTCAACATCGACCAGTTTGGCTCAACGAACCTACAGGCAGTCCGGCTCTGATGCCAACGCTGTCAGGACCCCGATTCCAAGTCACATCGATCTTGCCGGTAACACCTCATATCACATTGCGGCCTCACGCATGGTATCCCACGGGTGTCTCCTTACCATGGGCCGGCACCGTTTGCGCCTTTTGGCTGACGTATATGATAGTGTCGCTAGCATCCATATGACAGAGAACCCGGGCCGACATGGCTAGTCGTGAACCCAAAGCAGCACAGACCTATGGAGACAGGCATACATGAACCACATCGAGCATGTCGGTCATCAGCGAGCGAATCCGGGCTGTAGCACTGGGCTAAAAGGACTCCGGGGAACCCGGGCTGTAGCAGGCTAGGCAGGACTCTAGATGTCACCGCGTGACATTTCCCCGAAGAGACAGACATAGGAACGAACTGAAACACATGCCGGCCAGTCAAGTGTCCTGAGCAGTAGTGCTGGGCTAGCAGGACTCCGGTGAACTGGGTTGTAGCGGACTAATATGGCTCGAGGAACACTAGACTACAGTTTCCCCTAAGAAAGGCTGCCAAGGATAAACAACTAGATTGTCGGATCCCACTCATACCAAGCATTTCAATCATACACACAATATGCCCGATATGAGTACATACAACATGGCATCAGAACAAAACTCTACAACTCAAGTACTTTAATTAAAGGCTCCAGAGAGCCATACATAACAAGTTCATACAGGTAGGGGTCACATGACCCGACACTCAAGTCATACAAGCATACAAGCACAACGGAAGTAAATAGTCTGAGTACAGACACTAGAAAGCAAGAAGGCTTCCGAAGCCTGTCTATCTACATAGGGTCCTCCATGGCAGGATCACCACCTAGGTGGCTAGTCACTCGTCGACATCAAGGTCTAGGTAGAACCCATCGGAGGGGGCGGTGTTGTCGTCTGAAAACATTAATTAAGCAAACATGATTACAAACGTACTCAGCAAGTCTTACAACAGAACCTACTATACATGCTCATTCTCAAGAAGGTGGTGGGGTTGTTTCAGCAAGCCAGCTTTGACTCTAGGCTAGGATATCCTACGGAACTCCACTAGTAAAATAGTTTTCACACACGAGTCCACTACTCACCAACACAATACTCCACCGGGGATCCTCCCTCGTCATCCTACGAGAGGGCCATCTTCGGTACTCACACTTATCTTGAGTCTTTTAGTAGTAACCATTAACTTGTATATGAACTATATAGGCAACCAAGTAGTCCTTTACCGCGGATGCAGCTATTCGAATAATTTATACCCTGCAGGGGTGTAGTTCGTCACACATGTTTCCACCACTTAGTGTCTGCACACGACATGTGCTCGGCAGACTTCAAGCGAAAACCGACGTGGGTGTAGACCGTGACCTGACTAACCGCACAAGTCTCTAGTCCAGGTTTATCGCCTATTCAGGTTCCATCCGCAAGGAAATCCGGCCGGGGTGTCCTCAACGGCCCCAAACGATGTGTACAGGGTCCCGAGACGCCAAACGGGCGCCCGACATACCCGGCCACAGTGTATCTACCGCATCATAGCCCACCCCTAGGGTCAGCGCTACGCACGGCCGCCAACACATAACCTACAAACACCAGAAACTAGTTGCAACTCCTGGACAGAGGGCAAGAGGGGTCAGTAAGTCCAGCGGGGTCATATTTCAGGGCCCAATGTGTGGTAGTAGCTGAATCTTAAATCATGCATACAGATCTCAGTTCTTATGGACGGCCTCAATGAAACAACCCACCATGTACTCCTACATGGCCTCTCATTGATACCTTTACCAACACATGTTCAACACATCCCTCATATTACCGACATAATCATTTCACTCTAGCCCATCACCCAGATGAACCAGATCTGACACAACTCTAAGCATAGCAGGCATAGCAAGGTAGGAATCACATACATGTCTCAATCAACTCCTACACATGCTAGTGGGTTTCATCTAGTTACCGTGGCAATGACAGGTCATGCAGAGGATAAGGGTTCAACTATCATAGCACACAGCAGTTTGAATCGCGTTGTCTTAATGCAGTAAACAAGAGCAAAAGCGAGAACATGGGTATGTATCGGAATGATCAATGGGTTGCTTGCTTGTTGTAGTGGTAGTAGGGTACTGCCCTTCAGACGGATACTCGGGGTTATCCTCGGAGGCAGAACCTACCACGAAAGACACACCGAACATAATCAACACATGGCAATATGCAAGAATATGATGCGTGCTATGACATGGCAAAATGAATGTGTCTTGGCCTAATGCAAGCTAAATAGAAAGGTATGAACCCATTTGAATAAAAGATTCAAATGATAGCTCATTTAACTTAGCCTTATTAGTGCATTATCTTATATTGCTTAAACATCAAGGTTATCTTGTTATGTCATGCATGAAACCATTACAGATGGATAGATTGAATTTTTTTGATCATTTTTCATATATAAATCTTTGCATTTGGAGCTATGGTTGATTTTCTATGATTTTTAGAAGTTTTGGCTATTTTCTGGAATTTCCTATTAAAGAATAAATCTTTGCATGACATAGGTGTGACGTCAGCGGGTCAACTGGGTCGGCCAGGTCAAACCTGACTGGTGGGCCCTGTCTGTCAGTGACTCAGCTAATTAATAGAATTAAATTAACACTAATTAGCTGTCAGTGGGGCCTGGGCCCACATGTCAGTGACTAAACTAACTAAAATTAGTTAAAACTATTCCTAAACTAATTAGCAGACCGGCCCCACCTGTCATAGACTCAGGGGGGGTCAACCTGGGCCCACACGTGGTCAAACAGGGTCAACAGCGTCTAGCCGCCGGCGAGGCCAGGCGCGCCGGAGCAGCACGGTATTTGCACTCCGGCGACCAAAAGGATGGCGGAGACTATCTACATGATGCGGGGAGGAAGCCGCGTCGAGTGGTGGTAGTGGGTGGAGCTGGGGTGGCCGGAGACGTTGCCGGCGACGAGTTTGGAGGCGGCCGGAGCTCGGGTGAGGTCGAGCTAGTCGCTAGGGGGCACGGGGAGGCGCGTGGTTTGGTGCGTTGAGCTCCTGGAGGTGCGGTAGGACTAGTGGACAGGGTGGCGCGTCCATTGGGTGGGCGGAGCCTCGTCGGCGACGAGCTCCGCGGCGGTGTGTGCGGGTGAGCTACGTGCGGTCGCTACGGAGCTCGAGAGAGAGAATGGAGAGGGTGGGGAGGTGGCTGATCTCACGGGGGTCTCGTCGAGGCAGTCGGAGAGGTCGGGGATGAGCTGATGCGGCGGGGACGGTGAAGGGGATCTCCGGTGGCCGGAGTTGAGGACGAGCTCGGTGTAGTGTCTTCGGGGCGAGCGAGCGCTCGGGGCTTGGCCTACTCGATGTAGTCGACGACGACAGAGCTTCCTGGCATGACGAGGCAACGAATGGACAGCGGTGGCTGCGGTGGAGCTTGTCGGCGGCGACGGCTGCGCTCGGCAGGGAGATGGGGAGAGAGCCAGAGAGGGGGAGAGGCCATGGGGAGAGTGGGAAGAAAGAGAGGGAGACGGGGGGGTCGGCGTGGCACTCGTAGACGCCTCCAGGGCGTCGGCGGAAGGAGGAGGTGGCCGGCGTGTGGCCGCGGGCGCCGGTCACGCGCCAGGTAAGTCCCTGTTCTTTCTCTCCTTTTCTGTTTATTTATTTATTTATTATTTCTGTAACTTCAGGGCTTTATTAAAAATGCCAGGGCATTACCATAAATCATAAAATTAATGATGGCCACTGCTTAGAATATATCCAACAGCAAACATTTTAGTTTATGATTATTTGAGCATTTAAAATATTTTATAGCATTTAAATGCCCAAATGTGAATACTATAAGGATTAATCCAATGACCTTAGATGTCCTAGAAAAATGTGCACCATTTTTGTCAAAGGTTTTAACCCAAAAGAAAAAAGGTGGGCTTTTTAGAAAGGCATTTCAGGTTCATTGAAAAAGTTTTTAATAAACCCTAGTTGTTCCAGGGGGGTGCTGGGGGTTCTGTCATCCCCATTTCAAATTTAAAAGGAATTTAAACATGATGCACACTCTAATGCTTGAACTAGCTAGGGTGTGACAAGAAGGCACCTTATTCCCCCTCCCCACTACCCAGGCCGTGGCCTTGAGGTGCTGTTGAAAGATGAGCTCATCCAACAAGGTGAGGATCTCCTCTGTTTTTTTGCCAAATTTTCATTCTAATCCACTATACGATGAATTGCTATGAGCTGCTTCTGCTGCTGCTATATGATGCAGTGCTATGAGCTGCTCCTGCTGCTGCTATATGATGAATTGCTATGAGCTGCTATTGTTATATGATGAATTGCTATGAGCTGCTGCTGCTGCTATATGATGAATTGCTATGAGCTGCTGCTGCTATATGATGAGTTGCTATAAGCTGCTCCTGGTGCTGTTGTATGAGGAATTGCTATGAGCTGCTCCTGTTGATGCTATATGATGAATTTCTATGAGCTGCTCCTGCTGCTACTATATGATGAATTGATATGAGCTGCTCCTGCTACTGCTATATGATGAATTGCTATGAGCTGCTCCTGCTGCTGCTATATGATGAATTGCTATGAGCTTCTGCTGGTATATGATGAATTGCACACTACTGCTGCTGTTGCTGCTGTTGTATGATGAGTTGCTATGAGTTGTTGCTGCTATATGATGCTTTCAGGTGGTGCTACTATATGATAATAACCAGCCACTTGGACCAACAAATTTCAATAAATATTTTTTCTTCATTTAAATGTGGGTCATGCGTTTCTCGTTTAAATTAGGCAATGGGATCTCTATGGAAAACATTGACCAAAGTAGATTGTGCCAAGTAGATGGTATCTTTGTATTTGCATTTTGATCAAATAGTGATGGTCTGTTTTCCTATCATATTAATTACTACACTGGGTTCAATTTGTGATGTTTGCAAGTCAAATTAATTTTCATATGGGCAGCAAAATGAAAAAATATAATGCAATCTAGACTTTTCACTGATCATACCAAAGATAAGCTGAAAATGCAATGAAAATAACTGGTTGGCTTATTACATGGAGCTTATATTCACAGGTGCTTTTTTTCTTAGGATAACTCGTAATAACTGTCCCTAAGAAACTTGGCCAATAGAACTGACATACAAATAACATGTCACGATGATTGCAATGGAGGAGTGACGTACCATAGCACACTGTATAGGCTCACCGCTGGCTCTTTTTTTTTTGCGATGTTCCATGAAATTGACACATACATCTTGCACTTTTTCATTGTGTAACCCTATCTGCAAGTTGACACGGCTAATTTCAGACATCTCTACATGATAATACATTGCATATCCCTTGCGCATATTTAAACCACCAATTAATGATTGTGTGCGTAGCATAAACTAGCCATGACTCTGTGTGCTGGACTAGCAGACACTCTAAGAGAGCCTAATGTAGTGTACTGGAATTCCTACATGCCACCTACGATTTTGTGTAATGTACTGCCTCTGTTCTTAAATATATGTCTATGTAGAGATTCCAGTATGGACCACATACAGATGTATATAGATGCATTTCTGAGTGTGGATTCACTCATTTTGCTCCGTATGTAGCCTACAGTGGAATCTCTAGAAAGACTTATATTTAGGAACGGAGGTACGAGGTAGTATCATGTATGACATCTAGATATCTAATTTAGCAGCTAGTAGTAGAAATCATTGTCTACACAAAGGGATTACTGGTCGAAAATCCTAGCAAAGCACGCTGGCAGGCACAGAACAATACAAGAGAGAGAGAGACACACTTACAAGATCATAGCAATGCCTCGGTCCAGGATCTTGGTTGGCCAAGCTGTTAGATCCAGAAGAAACATCGTCCTTGTAGTTTATGCCAGCTGCATAACAGGTAACAGCGACCTGTTAGTATATTTGAAGTACATCGGGCAGGTGATGCTGGACGGGTTTAAAGGTGACAAGTACCTAGGCCATGGCGGGTGCTTGGCATCTTGCCAGACGGTGGGAATTAGGTTAGAAACGTCAAGGGTGATGACGCTGCGCTGGCTGTCGGGGTCCGGTAAGGAGATCTGGAACCGTCGAGTAGGGTGTTTGTGGAGCGGCTCTCGTAGGGTGGACTATGGTGTGGGCGAAGCGGATCTGTGGCCATGGACGAGGGCATAGGTGAAGCTGCTCCGGTGGTTGGGTTAAGGATGGTGTCGACGATGCGGATCTGCGGCCGTGGACGGGGCGTTAGAAGCTGCTCCGGTAGGTTGGATGGGGGTGCGAGGAAGCGGATCTGAGGCCGTGGACTTGTGAGTTGGCAAAGCGGCCCCGGTAGGGTTGAAAATGGTATAGGCAAAGCTACTCCGGTGGGGTTGACGATGGTGTCGGCGAAGCAGCTCTAGTAGGGTTGAGGAAGGTGTCGGCGAAGAGGATCAGAGGCCGTCGACGGGGGCGTCGGTGGGGCGGTTCCAGGGGTGTGGACGAAGCGTCTCCAATGGGGAGTATGAATGAGCCGCAGCAGATGCGCTGCGGTTGACGAGAGTACCGGCGAAGCAGATCCGGCGCCGTGGACAAGGCCGGCACGGAATGGGCTGTGGTACAGTGGTGGATGAGTAGTCTACTTGTTTCTAGGAGAGGTGGGAGGGGTAGATGCGGCCGCAGAAGTAGATCCGGCGAGGTGGACACCGCTGGCAGTGAATGGGCTCTGGTACGCCGGTGGATGAGCAGTCTAGGTTTCGAGAGGGGAGGGGAGAAAGGCCGATGAAGTACGGACGATGTGATGTGAGATGCTCTGGTGCTGTGGAGATAGTCGTTTTTGCGGGAGGGGGAGAGGAAATGGGGGTGCCGTGTAGTGGGGGGAACCGAAAGTTACCAAATCAGCCCCGACCTATTATGTAGATGAGGGCGGTATTGTAACTGTTGGTCTCCGTGCACCAAGGACAAAAGGGGAATTTTGCATGCTAAAGACTAAGGTGGCGGAAATTTTAGAAGGAGGCGGGAGATTTTGCCGCCCGCGGGGTCGTTCGTATCCAGCTTCAACTAATTTTGGACTATGCTAGCGGGAAGGTCATGCGAGACTATGTACACGGGGCACGCGTCAGCAGTTAATAACTGGTGTGTCCACCCCAGAAAAAAAGACAATAACTCAGGATGATGCGCCGATAACTTGGACGTTCACACGGGCGCGGCCAATCGTACGGGTGTAGTGGCGCGTTCACAAAAAAGGGATCGAACCCTCAGGCTATGTATTTCTCTTGTAAATAGATAATTTAGTGCAATTGGTTATTTACTTTAAACATAATGCATTGACGTGTTAGTGTAGAGGCGCACAAAAAGAAATGGATATTGTAGTCCGCTACTTAAAAGTGTTACCTCATATGATTACATAGCCTCCATTTCATAAATTGCGTACCCATTGAATTCATATATGAATATTACATATATTACTTCATAATAGAACCTTAAATCATCCAAGACTAATGATTTTGAATGCAAGAGTAACAATGGTGCATGTACATGATAGCTACATTGGTTGCTTGAAGAAACATCACTGTAACTTTGGCATGCACAATTGAAAAGGTTTATTTAAATATAAAAAAATGTGATATGTGAGTGTCCAATCTTTATAGCGTTGAATCGATATTGTACCTTTGGCCACGATACGAAGTAGATATTGATTTATGTTCAAGCGATGCACGTCCACGATCGCTGGATAGTGATACGTGAATGAATTGTGCAATCTCTCTCACACACATACATATCTCATTTCCCTGTGGGCATCAGAGTCACACACGCGCACTTCGTGTAATTCTCTCCCTCCGTTAAGGTTAGAATTCGTCTTTCTACCCCGTCCTACAAGTCTCTCACACAGAAACACACATGCTCTCTCTGTCGAACACGCCCACCCCTTTAATTCCGCCCACCCACAACCACTAATGTCTCAAAGTATAATAATGTCTCTCACACATATGCCTAAGGTTAACTCGAGTTCCGGAACCATATGAATACACACAATGGGATTCCAACAGAGTACCTTTTGTTTTGAGATTACGCTCTCTCTCTCTTTCCCTCTCTCCATCTCTCTCTCACACACACGCGCGCGCGCACGCACACACATTGTTTCTCGCTTCATTTTTTCCGGCACTTGCATGCACACAATTTTGCTTATCTTCGTGATGCTTTAAGTATGCCTCGCACAAATGCTATCTACCTATCCCTTAATATAGCTAGATATGTGTCACACAAACTCCTTCTCCCTACTAGCAAGATGCCCATGCGTTGCACCGAACATCAAGATGCATTTGTATGAGTAGTTTATCTTGTGGGAGAAAAGGATGAACGAGGGAATGCCTTATTTGCAAATGCGGAGAGGGGTGTGGGTATCTTTTTGCAAAATTGCCAGAGTTTCCTTCCTTTCCGTCGGGTATAAATCAGATGGCCTATATTGTAGGATGGTAGGAACACCATCATCACCAACTCTGTTTTTATAAGGGTAGGGATATGTAAGTGTCACTGCCCCCCGACACACACCCACACCCACACCCACACAACCACACACACACACTTCCCAACACCAAAGGAGTAGGGTGACACCTCGATCTTGATACTAATCTATCGACTGGGTTCTCTCTCAAACACACACACACACACACTACCCGACACCGAAGGAGTAGGGCGGCACCTCGATCTTGATAGTAATCTATCTACTCCTCTTTCAAACACACACACACACATACACACACACTCGCTAGTTGTGCCTCTGTGCCTACCGCGTACACTCTCGATACGTCTTTCTCTCCCTCCCCCTCCCCCACCCCAACAATGACAGCAGAAGGGTGACAACTCAGTCTGATCGTAATCTGTCAATTGGTTTCTCTCTCGAACATTGTGTCTCTGTGCCTCGCTCAGTAGCCCCCTCGACATGTAGACTTCTCGCGCACGCACAGCTGTAGTGACGATGACGTTGAACCTAGTGTGCCTCATTTTTACCGGCCTCTATGATAGTTTTCACCCTGTTTTATGTTAATTAACAAGGCAACCTTTTCTTTGTTACTACTAGTGAATCCGAAATCATTCGGGGTAGACATAAAATATATCACTTCAACCCAATTATCGCAGTAACTATTTTAAAAGAAGCTAGCTAGATGCCCGTGCATTGCACTGAACATCAAGATGCATTTGTATGAGTAGTTTATCTTGTGAGAGAAAAGGATGAACGAGGGAAGGCCGTATTTGCGAACATGGAGAGGGGTGTGGGTATATTTTTGCAAAATTTCCATAGTTTTTCTTCCTATCCGTTAGATATAAATCCGACGGCCTATATTGCAGGATGGCACGCACACCATCATCGCCAACTCTGTTTTCTACTCCCTCCGTTCCTAAATATTTGTCTTTTTAGAGATTTCAACAAGTGACTACATATGGAGAAAATGAGTGAATCTACACTCTAAAATATGTCTAAATACACATCCGTATGTGGTAGTCCATTTGAAATCTGAAAAAGACAAATATTTAGGAACAGATGGAGTATAAGAGTAGACATGGAGATATATCTCCAGCATGGTCTACAACAAAAATGTGCTGGACTGGTTAGCGTCGGATGCTCGCAACGCGATGACATGAGTTCGAATTCTGTCTTTAACTTTAGATTTTTATATTATATATTACTTATTTAATATATACTTCTTTCGCTACTGTACTGACAGTGGAACCCACGGAGTACTTAGAATACAAGATTAAGGATGGACTTGTTTCTTTTTAACTTTCTGTACGAAGCTGTAGCCACCCTACAAGTCACGTGTACACTGTACATGCAATTAACGTTTTATAGAGGGACAATCATACACGCAATTAACTCAAATGGATTGGATGTCACTCTATTATTTCCAGCATAAGAGCATCTCCAACAGCAGCTGGCAAATTTCCTCCCGCTTCCTTCCGCGGAGGACGACATCAAACGCCAGCGGCATACATTTTCACAACTCTAACCAACCAGATGAAATTCGTGCAAACATGGACTGATTTCATATAAGCATGAAGGATTTCGTATAAAAAAGCTGGATCTTCATATAAACATGATGGATTTCATTACATTTACATGAACTAAGCGGTGCCAATCCGGCTCTCTTGGTATAGTTAACACTCCCTCCGTCCGGAAATACTTGTCCTAGAAATGGATGTATCTAGACTTATTTTAGTTATAGATACATACAATTTATCCATTCTTAGAACAAAAATTTCCCGCCAGCTGGAGAGGGAGTACATAATCTAAATGGCTGCCTGCAGATCCCTTTGTCTTCCTCATGTCCGGCAGACACTTTGCGGGGTCGACGAAGGTCCTCGGAAGAGACAAAGAAACAAAGAAACCACCTGAATGCACAGTCGTCGCCTCGGCGGTGGCCTTCATGGGACCCAAGTGGCGGCGGCCTCCCGTGTTCTACTTCTCCTCGATGATGGCGGCGGACACGGGAGGCGCGCCCACAGACACGGGAGGCGTGGTACGACGCGCAACGACGACGCCCGTACCAGTGTGCTCGCCGCCGTGCCGGCATGGAGCAACTCGCCACTCCTCATCGAGCTGAACTGGAGTGGCGAGTTGCTGAACCACGCGCCTGCTTGGGGCGGCAACTGGCTCTGTCGGGCCAAGCGAGGTTGGTGAAGCACCAAGCAGCCTCGCCCGTATCCGGCGGGCTCGGCGGGCCACCCAGCCGGGTAATATGCTGGATAAGGGCTCCTCGGAAGCCATCGGAAGAGTGGAGAAAATGGTGAAGGAGGAGACGGGGGAGCAGCGGAGGGGTGCGATTCTTGCCCGCTGTCTATATGGCCTCGTGTAAATAGAGGGCGGACTGTACGAGCTTGGCCGGTGTCTAGCCTCGTTTAGACTAAGGGCGGACGGGAGGAGCTCGGCCGGTGTTGCGTTTAATTCCGACCCGCTCATGAATGGACGTGTGGCCGGAGTAGGTTTCTCGGTTTGCATGCGGGTTTAACGGAGGGGTTTGATGGAGGCGAGGAGGCGTGTTTAGCCGGGCGTGCAGCGGGCGGCGCAGTACTATTTGATTTGACAGTGGGCGGCGCAGTTCCCGATACGGCTTTAATGCAGACGAGCGAGGGAGTAGTGGTTCCCAAAATGTTGAATGGCCAATGCATCCACCTTCAATTAATGCATGAGGGAAGTAATGGGAGGAGGACCAGGAAAAGAGGCTGCACGATGTATATGCAACGCAGTTTGCCCTCATATAAAGGCGCCCCTCCATTCCAATGCGTCTACCACATCATACGCACCTAAGCATTTGCCTAAGCACCTACACTAAGTGCAAAAGAGCTCACTCTAGACCCATGGCGGCGATGTGCGCGAGCGGCCAGCGGCAGTGCTAGATGGTCCACGACGTCGGCCTGCAGCATGGTGCCGAGGATCGTCTTTAGACGGTGTTGGACACCGGCTGGTGGATGGCCGCCGTCAGACGCCAACTACGACTCTAAGTTGGACCAGATGATCGTTTCCACCACCAACAAGTTCACCGTCCTCAAGAAGCTCATGGACGACATCGCCGTACTCCTCCAGCCCGCGCGCCCGGGCTCCTCATTGCCTGCCACCCTAATCGGCCTCCATGGCTGGACCTCTTTCAAGCACTGGTGGCCCTGTGACTGCCCGCTGACGCCACGAAGAATGTCCACCTGGAGGTCGCGCTCGCCACGAGGCGCCTTGCCCTGCAAGAATTCGTCGACCTACACATCCACGTGTACGAGCAAATCTTGTACATAGGTATCTACAAGGCCAGTGAGGATGCTACGACGTTGGCCTTCCTCAACCGGCTGGAAGCCTTGGATGCCTTTGCTGAGAAGCACCTCGACCTCTCCACAAAAGCCGCCGCTCCTTAGCCGCCGGTCGGTGGCGCGACGCACTAAATTGAGGAGGGGGAGGTCGTACGTTGATGGCTGCATCTTTCTTCTTGAAGGAAATATGCCCTAGAGGCAATAATAAAGTTATTATTTATTTCCTTATATCATGATAAATGTTTATTATTCATGCTAGAATTGTATTAACCGGAAACATAATACATGTGTGAATACATAGACAAACAGAGTGTCACTAGTATGCCTCTACTTGACTAGCTCGTTGATCAAATATGGTTATGTTTCCTAACCATAGACATGAGTTGTCATTTGATTAACGGGATCACATCATTAGGAGAATGATGTGATTGACATGATCCATTCCATTAGCTTAGCACAGATCGTTTAGTATGTTGCTATTGCTTTCTTCATGACTTATACATGTTCCTATGACTATGAGATTATGCAACTCCCGTTTACCGGAGGAACACTTTGTGTGCTACCAAACATCACAACGTAACTGGGTGATTATAAAGGTGCTCTACAGGTGTCTCCGAAGATACATGTTGGGTTGGCATATTTAGAGATTAGGATTTGCCACTCCGATTGTCAGAGAGGTATCTCCGGGCCCTCTCGGTAATGCACATCACTTAAGCCCTGCAAGCATTGCAACTAATGAGTTAGTTGCGGGATGATGTATTATGGAACGAGTAAAGAGACTTGCCGGTAACGAGATTGAACTAGGTATTGAGATACCGACGATCGAATCTCGGGCAAGAAACATGCCGATGACAAAGGGAACAATGTATGTTGTTATGCGGTCTGACCGATAAAGATCTTCGTAGAACATGTGGGAGACAATATGAGCATCCAGGTTCCGCTATTGGTTATTGACCGGAGATGTGTCTCGGTCATGTCTACATAATTCTCGAACTCGTAGGGTCCGCACGCTTAATGTTACGATGACAATTTTATTATGAGTTTATGTGTTTTGATGTACCGAAGGTTTTTCGGCGTCCCGGATGTGATCACAGACATGACGAGGAGTCTCGAAATGGTCGAGACATGAAGATTGATA
The DNA here is from genome assembly GCF_002162155.2 of Triticum dicoccoides. Lineage (NCBI taxonomy): Eukaryota > Viridiplantae > Streptophyta > Magnoliopsida > Poales > Poaceae > Triticum > Triticum dicoccoides. The sequence continues at coordinate 679,015,588 of NC_041392.1, forward strand.
TATTGGACGACTATATTCGGACACCAGAAGTGTTCCGGAGAAGTTTCGGATAAAACCGGAGTGCCGGAGGGTTATCGGAAACCCCGGGGGAACTAATGGGCCCTAGTGGAGAGAGAGAGAGAGAGGGGCAGCCTAGGGCAGGCCGCACGCCCCTCCCCCTCTGGTCCAAATTGGACTAGGAGAGGGGGGGCGGTGCCCCCCTTTCCTTCTCCCTCTCCCTCTCCTTCCTTCCCCCTCTCTCCCTTTAGGTGGAAACCTACTAGGACTTGGAGTCCTAGTTGGATTCCCCTCTTGGGGGCGCGCCATAGAGGGCCTGGCCTCCCCCTTGCTCCTTTATATACGGGGGCAGGGGGCACCCCAAAGACACAACAATTGATCTGTTTGATCTTTCAACCATGTGCGGTGCCCCCCTCCACCATAGTCCACCTCGATAATACTGTAGCGGTGCTTAGGCGAAGCCCTGCGTCGGTAGAACATCAACATCGTCACCACGCCGCTGTGCTGACGAAACTCTCCCTCAACACTCGGCTGGATCGGAGTTTGAGGGATGTCATTGGGCTTAACGTGTGCTGAACTCGGAGGTGTCGTACGTTCGGTACTTGATCGGTCGGATCGTGAAGACGTACGACTACATCAACCGCGTTATGCTAACGCTTCCGCTTTCGGTCTACGAGGGTACATGGACAATACTCTCCCCTCTCGTTGCTATGCATCACCATGATCTTGCGTGTGTGTAGGATTTTTTTTAAATTTACTACGTTCCCCAATAGTGGTATCCAAGCCTGGTTTTATGCGTTGATGTTATATGCACGAGTAGAACACAAGTGAGTTGTGGGCGATATAAGTCATACTGCTTACCAGCATGTCATACTTTGGTTCGGCGGTATTGTTGGATGAAGCGGCCCGGACCGACATTACGCGTACGCTTATGCGAGACTGGTTCTACCGACGTGCTTTGCACACAGGTGGCTGGCGGGTGTCAGTTTCTCCAACTTTAGTTGAACTGAGTGTGGCTACGCCCGGTCCTTGCGAAGGTTAAAACAGCACCAACTTGATAAACTATCGTTGTGGTTTTGATGCGTAGGTAAGAACGGTTCTTGCTAAGCCCGTAGCAGCCACGTAAAACTTGCAACAACAAAGTAGAGGACGTCTAACTTGTTTTTGCAGGGCATGTTGTGATGTGATATGGTCAAGATGTGATGCTATATTTTATTGTATGAAATGATCATGTTTGTAACCGAGTTATCGGCAACTGGCAGGAGCCATATGGTTGTCGCTTGATTGTATGCAATGCAATCACCCTGTAATGCTTTACTTTATCACTAAGCGATAGCGATAGTCGTAGAAGCATAAGATTGGCGAGACGACAACGATGCTATGATAGAAATCAAGGTGTCGCGCCGGTGACAATGGTGATCATGACGGTGCTTCAGAGATGGAGATCACAAGCACAAGATGATGATGGCCATGTCATATCACTTATATTGATTGCATGTGATGTTTATCTTTTATGCATCTTATCTTGCTTTGATTGACGGTAGCATTATAAGATGATCTCTCACTAAATTTCAAGATAAAAGTGTTCTCCCTGAGTATGCACCGTTGCCAAAGTTCATCGTGCCCAGACACCACATGATGATCAGGTGCGATAAGCTCTACGTCCATGTACGACAGGTGCAAGCCAGTTTTGCACACGCAGAATACTCGGGTTAAACTTGACGAGCCTAGCATATGCAGATATGGCCTCGGAACACTCAGACCGAAAGGTCGAGCGTGAATCATATAGTAGATATGATCAACATAGTGATGTTCACCATTGAAAGCTACTCCATTTCACGTGATGATCGGTTATGGTTTAGTTGATTTGGATCACGTGATCACTTAGAGGATTAGAGGGATGTCTTTCTAAGTGGGAGTTCTTAAGTAATATGATTAATTGAACTTAAATTTATCATGAACTTAGTACCTGATAGTATCTTGCTTGTCTATGTTAGATTGTAGATAGATGGCCCGTGCTGTTGTTCCGTTGAATTTTAATGCATTCCTTGAGAAAGTAAAGTTGAAAGATGAAGGTAGCAATTACACGGACTGGTTCTGTAACTTGAGGATTATCCTCATTGCTGCACAGAAGAATTACATCCTGGAAGCACCGCTGGGTGCCAGGCCTGCTGCTGATGCAACTGACGATGTTAAGAACGTCTGGCAGAGCAAAGCTGATGACTACTCGATAGTTCAATGTGCCATGCTTTACGGCTTAGAACCGGGACTTCAATGACGTTTTGAATGTCATGGAGCATATGAGATGTTCCAGGAGTTGAAGTTAATATTTCAAGCAAATGCCCAGATTGAGAGATATGAAGTCTCCAATAAGTTCTACAACGGCAAGATGGAGGAGAATAGTTCTGTCAGTGAGCATATACTCAAGATGTATGGGTATAATAATCACTTGATTCAACTGGGAGTTAATCTTCCGGATGATAGCGTCATTGACAGAATTCTCCAATCACTTCCACCTAGCTACAAGAGCTTCGTGATGAACTATAATATGCAAGGGATGGATAAGACAATTCCCGAGCTCTTCGCAATGCTAAAAGCTGCAGAGGTAGAAATCAAGAAGGAGCATCAAGTGTTGATGGGAAACAAGACCACTAGTTTCAAGAAAAAGGGCAAAGGGAAGAAGAAGAGGAACTTCAAAAAGAACAGCAAGCAATTGCTGCTCAAGAGAAGAAACCCAAGTCTAGACCTAAGCCTAAAACTGAGTGCTTCTACTACAAGCAGACTGGTCACTGGAAGCGGAACTGCCCCAAGTATTTGGCGGATAAGAAGGATGGCAAGGTGAACAAAGGTATATGTGATATACATGTTATTGATGTGTACCTTACTAGAGCTCACAGTAGCACCTAGGTATTTGATGCTGCTTCTGTTGCTAATATTTGCAACTCGAAACAGGGACTACGGATTAAGCGAACACTGGCAAAGGACGAGTTGACGATGCGCGTGGGAAATGGTTCCAAAGTCGATGTGATCGCGGTCGGCACGCTACCTCTACATCTACCTTCGGGATTAGTATTAGACCTGAATAATTGTTATTTGGTGCCAGCGTTGAGCATGAACATTATATCTGGATCTTGTTTGATGCGAGACGGTTATTCATTTAAATCAAACAATAATGGTTGTTCTATTTATATGAGTAATATCTTTTATGGTCATGCACCCTTGAAGAGTGGTCTATTTTTGATGAATCTCGATAGTAGTGATACACATATTCATAATGTTGAAGCCAAAAGATGCAGAGTTGATAATGAGAGTGCAACTTATTTGTGGCACTGCCCTTTAGGTCATATCGGTGTAAAGTGCATGAAGAAACTCCATATTGATGGACTTTTGGAACCACTTGATTATGAATCACTTGGTACTTGCGAACCGTGCCTCATGGGCAAAATGACTAAAACGCTGTTCTCCGGAACTATGGAGAGAGCAACAGATTTGTTGGAAATCATACATAGATGTATGTGGTCTGATGAATGTTGAGGCTCGTGGCGGATATCGTTATTTTCTCACCCTCACAGATGATTTAAGCAGATATGGGTATATCTACTTAATGAAGCATAAGTCTGAAACATTTCAAAAGTTCAAAGAATTTCAGAGTGAAGTTGAGAATCATCGTAACAAGAAAATAAAGTTTCTACGATCTGATCGTGGAGGAGAATATTTGAGTTACGAGTTTGGTCTACATTTGAAACAATACGGAATAGTTTCGCAACTCACGCCACCCGGAACACCACAGCGTAATGGTGTGTCCAAACATCGTAATCGTACTTTACTAGATATGGTGCGATCTATGATGTCTCTTATAGATTTACCGCTATCATTTTGGGGTTATGCTTTAGAGACGGTCGCATTCACATTAAATAGGGCACCATCAAAATCCATTGAAACGACGCCTTATGAACTGTGGTTTGGCAAGAAACCAAAGTTGTCGTTTCTTAATGTTTGGGGCTGCGATGCTTATGTGAAAAAGCTTCAACCTGATAAGCTCGAACCCAAATCAGAGAAATGTGTCTTCATAGGATACCCAAAGGAGACTGTTGGGTACACCTTCTATCACAGATCCGAAGGCAAGACATTCGTTGCTAAGAATGGATCCTTTCTAGAGAAGGAGTTTCTCTCGAAAGAAGTGAGTGGGAGGAAAGTAGAACTTGATGAGGTAACTGTACCTGCTCCCTTATTGGAAAGTAGTTCATCACAGAAACCGGTTTTTGTGACACCTACACCAATTAGTGAGGAAGTTAATGATGATGATCATGGAACTTCAGATCAAGTTGCTAATGAATCTTGTAGATCAACCAGAGTAAGATCCGCACCAGAGTGGTACGGTAATCCTATTCTGGAAGTCATGCTACTAGATCATGATGAACCTACGAACTATGAAGAAACGATGGTGAGCCCAGATTCTGCAAAATGGCTTGAAGCCATGAAATCTGAGATGGGATCCATGTATGAGAACAAAGTGTGGACTTTGGTTGACTTGCCCGATGATCGACAAGCAATTGAGAATAAATGGATCTTCAAGAAGAAGACTGACGATGATGATTAAGTTACTGTCTACAAAGCTCGACTTCTTGCGAAAGGTTTTTGACAAGTTCAAGGGATTGACTACGATGAGACCTTCTCACCCGTAGCGATGCTTAAGTCTGTCTGAATCATGTTAGCAATTGCCGCATTTTATGATTATGAAATTTGGCAGATGGATGTCAAAACTGCATTCCTGAATGGATTTCTGGAAGAAGAGTTGTATATGATGCAACCGGAAGGTTTTGTCGGTCCAAAGGGAGCTAACAAAGTGTGCAAGCTCCAGCGATCCATTTATGGTCTAGTGCAAGCCTCTCAGAGTTGGAATAAATGCTTTGATAGTGTGATCAAACCATTTGGTTTTGTACAGACCTTTGGAGAAGCCTGTATTTACAAGAAAGTGAGTGGGAGTTCTGTAGCATTTCTGATATTATATGTGGATGACATATTACTGATTGGAAATGATATAGAATTTCTGGATAGCATAAAGGGATACTTGAATAAGAGTTTTTCAATGAAAGACCTCGGTGAAGCTGCTTACATATTGGGCATTAAGATCTATAGAGATAGATCAAGACGCTTAATTGGACTTTCACAAAGCACATACCTTGACAAAGTTTTGAAGAAGTTCAAAATGGATCAAGCAAAGAAAGGGTTCTTGCCTGTGTTACAAGGTGTGAAGTTGAGTAAGACTCAATGCCCGACCACTGCAGAAGATAGAGAGAAAATGAAAGATGTTCCCTATGCTCCATCCATAGGCTCTATCATGTATGCAATGTTGTGTACCAGACCTGATGTGTGCCTTTCTATAAGTCTAGCAGGGAGGTACCAAAGTAATCCAGGGGTGGATCACTGGACAGCGGTCAAGAACATCCTGAAGTACCTGAAAAGGACTAAGGATATGTTTCTCATTTATGGAGGTGACAAAGAGCTCATCGTAAATGGTTACGTTGATGCAAGCTTTGACACTGATCCGGACGATTCTAAATCGCAAACCGGATACGTGTTTACATTGAACGGTGGAGCTGTCAGTTGGTGCAGTTCTAAACAAAGCGTCGTGGCGGGATCTGCATGTGAAGCAGAGTACATAGCTGCTTCGGAAGCAGCATATGAAGGAGTCTGGATGAAGGGGTTCATATCCGATCTAGGTGTCATACCTAGTGCATCGGGTCCAATGAAAATCTTTTGTGACAATATTGGAGCAATAGCCTTGGCGAAGGAATCCAGATTTCACAAGAGAACCAAGCACATCAAGAAACGCTTCAATTCCATCCGAGATCTAGTTCAGGTGGGAGACATAGAAATTTGCAAGATACATATGGATCTGAATGTTGCAGACCCGTTGACTAAGCCTCTTCCACGAGCAAAACATGATCAGCACCAAGGCTCCATGGTTGTTAGAATCATTACTGTGTAATCTAGATTATTGACTCTAGTGCAAGTGGGAGACTGAAGGAAATATGCCCTAGAGGCAATAATAAAGTTATTATTTATTTCCTTATATCATGATAAATGTTTATTATTCATGCTAGAATTGTATTAACCGGAAACATAATACATGTGTGAATACATAGACAAACAGAGTGTCACTAGTATGCCTCTACTTGACTAGCTCGTTGATCAAATATGGTTATGTTTCCTAACCATAGACATGAGTTGTCATTTGATTAACGGGATCACATCATTAGGAGAATGATGTGATTGACATGATCCATTCCATTAGCTTAGCACAGATCGTTTAGTATGTTGCTATTGCTTTCTTCATGACTTATACATGTTCCTATGACTATGAGATTATGCAACTCCCGTTTACCGGAGGAACACTTTGTGTGCTACCAAACATCACAACGTAACTGGGTGATTATAAAGGTGCTCTACAGGTGTCTCCGAAGATACATGTTGGGTTGGCGTATTTAGAGATTAGGATTTGTCACTCCGATTGTCGGAGAGGTATCTCCGGGCCCTCTCGGTAATGCACATCACTTAAGCCTTGCAAGCATTGCAACTAATGAGTTAGTTGCGGGATGATGTATTACGAAACGAGTAAAGAGACTTGCCGGTAACGAGATTAAACTAGGTATTGAGATATCGACGATCGAATCTCGGGCAAGAAACATGCCGATGACAAAGGGAACAACGTATTTTGTTATGCGGTCTGACCGATAAAGATCTTTGTAGAATATGTGGGAGACAATATGAGCATCCAGGTTCCGCTATTGGTTATTGACCGGAGACGTGTCTCGGTCATGTCTACATAGTTCTCGAACCCGTAGGTCCGCACGCTTAACGTTACGATGATAGTTTTATTATGAGTTTATGTGTTTTGATGTACCGAAGGTTGTTGGGAGTCCTGGATGTGATCACGGACATGACGAGGAGTCTCAAAATGGTCGAGACCTGAAGATTGATATATTGGACGACTATATTCTGACACCGAAAGTGTTCGAGAGAAGTTTCGGATAAAACCGGAGTGCCGGCGGGTTATCGGAAACCCCGGGGGAACTAATGGGCCTCGATGGGCCTTTGTGGAGAGAGAGAGGGGCGGCCTAGGGCAGGACGTGCACCCCTCCCCCTCTGGTCCGAATGGGACTAGGAGAGGGGGGCGACGCCCCCCTTTCCTTCTCCCTCTCCCTCTCCTTCCTTCCCCCTCTCTCCCTTTAGGTGGAGACCTACTAGGACTTGGAGTCCTAGTAGGATTCCCCTCTTGGGGGCGCGCCATAGAGGGCCGGCTAGCCTCCCCCTTGCTCCTTTATATACGGGGGCAGGGGGCACCCCAAAGACACAACAATTGATCTGTTTGATCGTTCAACCGTGTGCGGTGCTCCCCTCCACCATAGTCCACCTCGATAATACTGTAGCGGTGCTTAGGCGAAGCCCTACGTCGGTAGAACATCAACATCGTCACCACGCCGTCATGCTGACGAAACTCTCCCTCAACACTCGGTTGGATCGGAGTTCGAGGGACGTCATCGGGCTGAACGTGTGCTGAACTCGGAGGTGCCGTACGTTCGGTACTTGATTGGTCGAATCATGAAGACGTACGACTACATCAACCGCGTTGTGCTAACGCTTCCGCTTTTGGTCTACGAGGGTACGTGGACAATACTCTCCCCTCTCGTTGCTATGCATCACCATGATCTTGCGTGTGCGTAGGAATTTTTTTGAAATTACTACGTTCCCCAACACTTCTTGCCTTCTGTAACCACCACTGCGATTGCATCATCATTGTGGCCTTAATTCTTATTCTGCTATTGCATTCTCGTTCCAGTCAATACCGACATGTGCGATCCCTTTGCTTAATTATATGCATCACTGTAAATAGTACTCCATCTGTCAATTTATAAGTTGTGCTTGCCTTTTCCATCAACTTCGTGCAACGCGCGGGCATCTTGCTAGAAACACTAGAACATGTCGGACCGCGTGTGACCAAACCCACGATGCGCCAAACTAGCTACTACTTACCCTGCTTATCTGGCGGAAATAGCCCCGCCCTAGCATTTCCAGTTGTTATTTCTATCTATCGATCGTGCCAAGGAGCAGAACCAAAATGTTACAATTTATACATGTTTCTGTACTCCTACTCCTATAAAAGACTCAGTTGGTGATGGTGGTGTGTCTGCCATCTGTCGTTTCTAACCATTAGATCTGCATCTAATGGCTGTGAGGTAAGTTGTGGCATTTTTGCAACAATATCCCACTTCTCTGCTCCAATTTGCATAAAACCCCTTATTATCTTGAAAGCAACCACATCCCTCCCTCACCTCATCAAAACAGCCTGAGAAATATATACTCCTATAAAAGACTCAGTTGGTGATGGTGGTGTGTCTGCCATCCGTCATCTCTAACCATTAGATCTGCATCTAACAGCTGTGAGGTAAGCTGTGGCATTTTTGCAACAATAGCCCACTTCTCCGCTCCAATTTGCATAAAACCCCTTATTATCTTGAAAGCAACCACATCCCTCCCTCACCTCATCAAAACAGCCTGAGAAATATATTTTGAGTGAAAAGTACTCCCTCCGTTCCTAAATATTTGTCTTTCTAGAGATTTCAATAAGTGACTACATACGGAGCAAAATGAGTGAATCTACACTTTAAAATATGTCTATATAATCCGTATGTGATAGTCCATTTGAAATCTCTAAAAAGTCAAATATTTAGGAACAGAGGGAGTAATATATTAGGCGTATATCAAAACAAGAGTGTTCTTTCAAGTTTGTGAACAAGTACTACTATTCTACTACTTTGGATCCGTCGCAACGCACGGGCACATTGCTAGTAAAAGGAAAAGGCCCGCCGCGTTCGCGTCGCACTCCCCCCACACACGCCCGGGAATCGGGAGTACTCCACGGCCCGTCCGGCACGACACATAGCATAGGGAAGGTGTGTTGCCTAGCATTTTCACTTTCATGTGGGACCGCCGTTGAGCAAACCGACTATTGGCAAACCGCACCCCGCCCGCCATCTAGCTGTAGCACGGAAGCCAAGAAATTTGGTGTCAGATGGGGCCCGTTGATAGAGTAGGAGCTTTCCGTACTACTCTACTCCTACTAGTACCAAGTTTATACTATACAACTAGTACTACCACTATACATCTAGTAGGTACGTGCACGACACAACATCGTAGGAACAAAAAAGGGAAGATCTTGTTTTGGGTGATTTATCTTTTTTCTGTCAATGTAGTATGAATAATATGATGTGGGGGAACCCATGAAGCTTATGTGGCTTGGTTGCATGGCTATGAAAGGTTAGAGAAAAATAAATAGATAATGTGTTTAGAGTGCACTCCACTAAACATTGGATCCATTGCAACGGGCCGGCACATCTATATCTATACCCCCTATATAGTGTGTGAATAACATTGAAAGTTGGTCATTAGATGAAGCCTATCCAACGGTACAAAGATGGCAAATCCAAGCACTACTGGCTGTTGGATATATCATCTACATTCCACCAGATTCTGCCACATGTAGAATCTAGAAGACTCCATGGTTGAACTTCATTCATGACTAACTTTGCCACAACTAAGCTTAGGCAAAGTGTGTCTGAAACAAAAAATGTGGCTAACAAAATGGCCACCACAAGTGTGGCAGGATTTGGCAAGAAGTTGAGTCTATGACATGTGGACCATGTAGCTAGAAAAGTGTGGCAAGCCACAAGTTTAGCAATGAACCAAACACATGCCTGGTGTGTTTGGTAGGGTGTATGAAGGGTGCATGATCCCAAGAGTTCCCTTCTCGACCCATTTTTAGGTGTTTGGTAGAGTGTATGGAGGGTGCATGAGTCCACACTAGATTAACACAAATACACTAGAAGCATGCATGAAGAGAGCATACATGAAGAGGGGTGTTGAGTTGAGCATGCATGAAGAGGGAACAACTATGCTGAGACGGGAATGCAACCAAACACACTTGTGGCACGCCTAAGCTTAGGCGTGGAAACCTTAGGCTGCAAACCAAACCATAACTTTGAAAGTTGGTCGTTGGATGAAGCCAATCCGATGGTACAAAGATGGCAAATTCGAGCACTACTGGCCGTTGGATATCATCTACATTCCACCAGATTTTGCCACATGTAGAATCTAGAAGACTCCACATGTAGAAGGATAATGCACAAACCACCAGAATCTCATGCATGCAATGCACGTGTACCTTACTAGTAGTTGGTAGTAGTAAGAAACAAATTCCGGGTTTGGCACGAGCTCGTACTGCGGGAGCACCACAAGGCCTGCCGCATGAGTTACATTTCCCTCTCGGGGCCCACGGGACCGAACTTCAGTGGCTTAGTGCCCGGCCTATGAGTTAATGACATGCGGACCTTAAATGCGGCTGGCCCACATGTCATTCTCATCGTGGTGGTGTGGTTCGCGACTCACTCGTTCGAGATGAACCGGCTGGTGGTGGCGTGGCCATGGCAAGGGTGCCACAGCTGGGCGTCGGGGCATTACGAGGCGTAGATGGCCACATCGGCGGGTACTACTTGTAGTACAGAAGTACTCCAGCAGAGGATTGATGCCCGGGACGAAATGTGTCATAGCCGCTGGATGAAAATTCGACGGTGCGGGACGTGTGGTGTCATGGGTTCGTGTGGTGCCGTGGGAATCGCATGTGGTTGTGGTAGAAACTTGATGCTCGCCGCATTTAAGGTGGCCCACATGTCATGCACACAAAGGCAGAGGGGCGGTGCGGCCGAGAGGGGTGAGGCGCATGTCGGTGGACGTAGTGTCGTGGGTTGGAGCAGCATCGTGCGAATCGCGAGTGGCAGTGGATGAAGCGTGATGGTCGCCGTAGTTGAACTTCCATGGACAAGCTGTCATGTCTACGAACACATGCATTGCATACCGATCACTAGAAGAAGTAGTAGAGAAAGTTAGGCAGATAAATAGTTCCTTATAGACAAGCTGTCATGTCTACGGACACATGCATTGCATACCGATCACTAGAAGAAGTAGTAGAGAAAGCTAGGCGGATAAATACCATCTATATCAATATACATAGAGAGGGAATATTTTTTTACAAGAAAGGAAATAGTTCATCCATCCATAATGCCCTGCTGCTGGTTCTTCTTCTTCTTCTTCTTCTTCTTCTTCTTCTTCTTCTTCTTCTTCTCATTTTCTGTGGGAGACGGCTTCGCAACAAGCTCTCTGGACCTTGCAGCTATCTCGAAACTCACACGGGCATCGAGGGCAACATATTTTATCCGCTCGTACGTCAAGGGATAATTCTCCCATCCAGATGACCTTAATGCCAGCGTCTCGTCACCCTTCTGAAGATTTGTTGCTAGCACAAAATTTGCTACATTGAATAGGGATGGTGTCGGTTTATCACAATCTTCTACAAGAATTTTTATTATGGTTTGTAGGTCAGCGATGCTTTTCCAATCAAGGTTGTACGGCTCCAACTTCTGTTTGTCCCCTACGATGGCTGCCCCACAGAAGTATATGTCCTCCCGAGACAAGAAATCGTGAAGCTCACCTGGTATGGAGGGCGCGTGTATGATGTGGTACACCAAAACATCATCTTCTAGGCACAGCTGAAGGACAACGGCGCGTTGGATCTTCCCAGTGGCACGCTCCGTGTACTTGGCGTCGAGACCGATGACATTCATCTCCACCTTTTGGAGGGAGTTGGATATATTGTTGGTCCACTTCCGAACAACCCTTGGGTGGTCGGTGACTGTGGCAACTATGCTCAACGAGCCTTCGACGAGGACATGTAGGACGCTAAAAATCTGCATCTCGATCTCTTTCGCCATTTGGAACCGCTGGACTAGAGGGTTATGGTTTGGAGAATTAGGATTAGATGGCTAGTCTAACTGAAGAAGATGATTATTTATAGGGGCTTCAGAATTACCCCAGGAGGATGTGAAGAGGTTAAAACAATGTGAATGCAGTGTGGTTTGGATGCAAATGAAGATCAAGGAGTAGTGAAAAAGCCGAGGAAAATTGGTTCCCGATGGAGAAGTAAATGGGAGAAGTTATGCGCATGCATGAGGAGAGGTGTGGTGGTTTGACTGCTGCATGCAATGGATTGGACGGGCTCTTCGGTTGCCTTTTCTCTCTCCCACACGCACAGAGTGGCCCACTTGCATGCTGCAGTTTATTGGCTGGAGTCTGGCTGCAGCTGCTCATGTGTACGCTAATTAATGCTGTGAATGCGGGGAATGGAGGGAAATGGGTGCATGTAAAAGGGTATATACGCAGACTAATTAGAGAAATACTGAAAAAAGTTATGCACAGACAAAAGAGGACCGAAGGGAGTACTACTCATGTTCCTACTACGGTTAAGGAATATGCGGTTATCCTCAAAAAAAGAAAAGTCCTTCTTCGCGCTTCCGCATGCACGAGAATTTGGTTCTGCTCACAATATGGATGATAGCTGGAGGATGAAGTGAACCCAGAGGCATGCTAGCACGGGAGTGTACTCATGTTCCTACTACTCCTACTACTACTACTACTAGTAGTAGTAGTAGTACAACTGTGGTATACTTGATGGTCAAAATACTATTATTCATCTAGTCCTCATAGTGAAGTGACAAGACCCTGCGCCCGAGGTGACACCAGTCCAGGCGGTGTGTCCGGGTTACCAAAGTCAGCCTCACCTTGTGCACTGTGCAGTCACTGTCATCGCTGCTGTATAGCATGCCTCGCCTCGTCTCCCTCTCCCCTAGCACCACTCCATCTCCATCTCCGTCTTGCCGGAGATCCTAAGGTCACTCTTCATTATCTCACTGTGCCCCCACATACCCTCGCCCCGCTCGCCTCCCCCAGTACCACTATTCCCTCGCTAGCCGCTCCAGCACCGACAGCCTTCTCCCCCATAAATCAAGCCCCCCAAAAGCCCACCTTCCAAACTCCACCATGGCCGAACGCGAACCGCGCAGGATCCATATGAGCCGTGATTGGAGCAATCTCCCTAGTGACGTCCTCGACCTCTGTTGTTCGTGTATGGATATGTTGAGCGCCCTGCGGGCTGGCTGCATGCTCGAGGGGCATGCACACGACCATCATCGAAGCGAGGCCAAAGCTTTTCAAGACACCCTGCTTGCTGTTATCTGGTCTTGCGAGATTGGCTCACCATGATACGAAGGCGTACATGATGCCCCTTGACTTCAATCCGATCTCCATTATCTGAAACTTCTTTGCAGGTATGTAGTGGGTTGCCATACATCATTTCCCTCGACTTCGATCCGATCACCATCACCCGAAACTTCTTGGCAGGTATGTACTGGGTCGGCATGAACTCCCACTGGATGGCTGCCTTCAGAGAAGACGGTAAAAAGTTGGTGCTCGTGAACTTCTAGACCTCCCATGAGATTATCCTTCCTCCGTTGGATTATATAGAGTTTTACCATCACGGTCCTAGTCATCTAGATTACCACGTCAGTTGGATGGACCTTGTTTTGCAGAAGATTGTAATCTGCCAAGTGCCCACACGACATGTGAATTATGCAGACTTCAGGCTAATTGCCTTGTTCGACCGTGGACTCTCCTATCTTTACTCTAGTGCCTTCTTTAGCTGGAGACAACTCAGCTCGCAGTGGATCATCGTCAAAGCTGATACACACTTTTGTGATGCTATTGAACACAATGGCATCATCTATGTGATCGACAAAGCAGATGGCACCACGTATTGCTGGGATGACGCGTGTAAGTTGTTTCCATCTCATGTTAATGATGACGCCATGACAATGTTTGAACTTTTTGTGATGATTGGCATATCCCTGTTGAGCAGAATTTGAGTAGAACTATGGCAATGTATTAGAGATGCCGTAAATCAGCTATATTTGGAATGAGTTAATTCATGCGATTGTGATCATGTCATTACAGCCAATTTGTACCCCTGAATAATCAAACGGTTAGGAATATATGGATATTCTCCTTATTTTACAGTATCTATATACTACTACTAAATATGAGTATGTATCAATGGCCATGTTAGTTTCCTCATTTTCATGATGTGGAAACATGCACCACACTGTTGGTTTCATCTAACCATACATTAGGGTAGTAAATGTGCATATGGAGAACTCTATATTTGAAAGTATTGAAATCCTGTAATGCTTACCATGTGTACATACCTATATTCGCCCTTTAGCAATCAATGGCTAGAATAATATCCTCACAAAAAAATTTCCCATAGAACACGAGTATATAACAATGCATGGTCTGTTAGTTACCTTGAAGAATTTGTTTGTGAGGACAGAACATGATTCCATAACATGCATGACATGGTAGTTTCCTGTGAAGAATCGATTGCGAGATAACATGAGTATAACCATGCATGGCACTTCTATATTTTCGAACCCAGTATACATTTCCCTGTATTTTCCTCCCCAGTTCCAACAGGGACATATCAATGCTGTTTCTTGCATTATCCTACTGATACTCTGAACAATGTTGATCTTACATTAACAATGCCTGTCCTTTTTGATATGATGCAGTGTCCCTATAGTTACTGCCCTTTGTAATCACACCACCTTTGCCAAAAACAGGGAAGCACAACTGGTTCCTCGCTCGATCAGATGATGACAAAAGACTGATGATCATTCGGACACATGAGCCGGAAAAGTTATATTGCAAAAACCCCACTGTATACAAGCACCATGAAATACGTGAGTATCCAGACAGTGGCTGTTACGTCTATGAGCAGGATACCAGCTTGTTGGGGCCTTCAGGATTTTTTATTTGGAGACGGGTAAACAGCCTTGGTTCACACTCTCTGTTTCTCAGACTCAATTATCCGATTAACCAGGAGATCACCGTTGGCAAGGACCTTGATGGCAGAGAGGCTCTGTTTGCTATGGAAAACTGTGTCTACACAGCGAGCCCTAGGAGTTCGGGAGCAAACTCCCCTGATTGTCAATGATACAGCCTGCAACCAAAAGAAGGTGAGAATGACAAAGGCATCCGGATTAACTTTGATCCTTGGATGTCTCAATTACGACAGGCAGTGATGTGGTTCAAGCCTTCAGGTTGATAGGTAATTAGGTTGTTGCGTCGAAAGGGTGGAGTACTGGTGTCTCCGGATCATTGGTTGCTGAAGCGGGGCTGCAAATTATGATGGTGTTGGATCATCTCTTCGAATGACTTTGTTGTCTTTGCTGCTTGTTCTGGATGGGTAGTTCTTTCTTTTGTTATGCATATTCCTTGTCATTTTGTCATCCTCGTATATGTCACTCTTACTATGTAATAGTTGGCTCTGTTTAGAATGTCATTCTCGTCTGGATCACGAGAGTCTGAGCGCTGCAGATGAGTGCGTTTTGGTGGTGTAGCAAGACTTCTTATGAACTATCATGTCTTGTTGTTTATGTCAGTAGTGGTCACTAGTCAGAGTTTGAATGTTGTATATATCGTTGTTTCGAACTGTTTATTGTCTCAAACTACTGGTGGGCTAAATGAGGGCATCACCATTCTCCAGTGTTCAGAGTGTATCTCCTTTTTTCAAGTTATATAATTTGAGCTCAGTGTCTTTTCGATGATGTACACTTGTTTGGGCCAGTGAGGTGTCGTTGAATATGGGCCGAGTAGTAACGCAATGCCAAACAGGTCAATTATGACTCTCAGGCTGGGCTCTCAAAAGATCCTAAAAAAAAGGTCGGGCTCTCCAAAAAAGAAAGAATAAGGACTCTTAGGCCGACATGTGGGCGCCACCGGTGTTTTCGTGCGCTCGTGCGCCGAGATCATATTGGCGCGTGTTCGAAATTCAAGCTACCTTTTCATCCCCAATCTCCCCCCACCTCTGGAATCTCGATTCCTACTCCAGTTCCCCCAAACCCCCCCTCCTGTACTCCCTGTACTCAAGCTCACTATCATGTCGCCGGTCAATGCGGTTCTCTGAGCCGGAGATCCTGAGGTCCGTCCTACCTTCGGTCGCTACGTGCTGTGGCTCAACAATGGCATGGCGGTGCTTGACGACCAGTTTGCCGACAAAGTGCTAATGGTAACCATCAACGGTGACCGGCCTCCCGTCTCGTCGGACGACCTTGTCAAAGCTCTTGGCATTGCACATAGCATCCAAATAAGTGATTTGCTCGTCGAAGTCTGTCCGCCACTGGCTGATTTCTTCGGTAGGTTCCGGACAACTTTTGACTGCAGTCGTGTGTTCCAATCTTCCCGGCGTTTGTTCTACGACCGCGCACTGGTGAGCTTTGATCGGTGGCACCCAGGATGGGGCTCGGTGCCCTCTGACCTTGAGTTTTTAACAAAGCTTACCTTCCACGGCATGCCTCGACGTGCTTGGAACAGCGAGTCCATGGATGAGCTTATCAACGACCATGGAGGTGAGCTCGTAAGTATGTTTATTCCTCCAGACAGCTGGGTTCTGAAGGTTATGGCATGGATGAAGAAGCCGTCCACCATATCGAAGGTGATTGGTGTTGAGATACCGGTGCAGGAACCAGGGTTGTACTATTCGTCGCCACCAAGGCCGCCGCAGACCACGTTAGGGATGTACCTGTATCGAGTGTTCGTGCATGTCGAAGAAGTGGTCAATCCATCAATCGAAGTCCTGCCGCCGCCACTGGTGCCAGGGTCCGTCGACGACGTCCATTACAGGAGTCAACATCAGACTTTCCTCGTGTTGCTCAGAACGATGGATGGCACAGGGCCTACTCCATCGCGTGGCGGAGGCCACTGCTTCTTTGGTAGAAGAGTCAGGTGAGGGAGTCTTGGATTAGGGGGTGTCTGGATGGCCGGACAATACCTTCAGCTGGACTCCTGGATTATGAAGATACAAGATTGAAGACTTCGTCAGGTGTCCGGAAGGGACTTTCCTTGGCGTGGAAGGCAAGCTTGGCGATACGGATATATAGATCTCCTACCATTGTAACCGACTTTGTGTAACCCTAACCCTCTCCAGTGTCTATATAAACCGGAGGGTTTTAGTCCGTAGGACAACATACAGAACAACAATCATACCATAGGCTAGCTTCTAGGGTTTAGCCTCTCTGATCTCATGGTAGATCTACTCTTGTACTACCCATATCATCAATATTAATCAAGCAGGACGTAGGGTTTTGCCTCCATCAAGAGGGCCCGAACCTGGGTAAAACTTCATGTCCCTTGCCTCCTGTTACCATTCGGCCTAGACACACAGTTCGGGACCCCCTACCCGAGATCCGCCGGTTTTGACACCGACATTGGTGCTTTCATTGAGAGTTCCTCTGTGTCGTCGCCATCAGGAAGGATGCCTCGCCCCGTCTTTAAAGACGGCACCGTTGCTAAGGGAGCTTTGGCTGTCGGCCAAACCCTCCGGCTAGGTGGTTTTCTCATGACCGCATGTTCGGCTTCTGCGCTGACGATGACCTCTCGAGCCATCGAAAACAATCTTCATGTCAGCTCGGAACTCGCCGAGCAGTTAGATCCAATGGAGCTCTCCTCCATAAACGAGCTCTTGGATCGCATCGCCGCCCTGGGAGTCGCTACAGATTACGACCAGATGGGGCCTAAGCCCGATCTGAGAGAGATTAACTCTCCCCAAGTCACCCATCACGTTGCCGTGGTAGAGGGACAGTGCGGCGACCCTTCATCTATCTTAAGGACTAGCTACGTCTGGATTCCCGATCCCTCCAAGCCAGATACCCGCGGAGGGAGGATATCACTCAAGATCTAAACTCAGAGTCAGGCGACGGGTTGGATTCATTGGACAACATCCAGGAATCCAAATTTTCGAGTTCGGAAATTCCTCGGCCTCTGAGCCTCAGATGGGGTGTGGCTTCGAATTTAATTCTACCCACCCACCCGAACATAAGCGATCTATCCCAAATCAGGCAAGAGCCCGAAGAAACAGTACATCATTACTGGGCCAGATTCCTCCTGGTTAGGAACAGGATAAGGGACTGTCGCGAGGAAGACGCAATCTCAATCTTCTGCAATAATTGCACAGACAAGGGAATCCTCAACGCCATAAGTCGCCGTGATATTACACGCTTCGCTGACTTGGCGTCCATTGTACAAAAATACTGTGCGATGGAAAGCGCCTGGAAAACCAAAATAAAATTTTGGGACGATCCAGCCCTGAATACAAACCCAGTCCGAAATAAAAGGGTGCATCATCGCCAAACACCCGGGTCAAACACCAAAAAGCAAAAACCCTCTACAGGGCATGGAACCGTACTGGAAGGATGGCTTAATGGACCCTGTAAAATTCACAGTACAGAGGACGCCACACCAACTCACAGCCTTAGAGCATGTTGGATACTCCGGCAGGTGGCCAAAATTGGCGAAGATCTCCAAATTCCGGAGGCCATAGAAAGCCACCCAGAGACACCATACGGTATTAACAGTCTTCGAGACTTTCGCATCAAATAATATGCAAAAAAGGACACTCCGCAGCCTTGCCGAAGTCTACCAAGTAGCAATAATAAACCCATGGAGTGACACGGCTATTACCTTTAACACCAGTGATGAACCTAAATTCCGAACAGCCCGAGCACCAGCCGCATTGGTCCTCAGTCCAATAGTGGACGGCTTTCGTCTTACCAAGGTACTCATGGACGGCGGCAGCGGATTGAACCTCATTTATGAGGAAACCCTTCAAAAATGGAAATAGACTGGAACCGCATTGAGCGAAGCAGCACAACCTTTAGAGGAATAATCCCCAGTCGAGAAGCCCGCTGTACAGGAAAAATCACACTAGATGTGGTGTTCGGCACGCCGGATAATTACAGGTCCGAAGAGATCACGTTCCATGTGGCTCCGTTCAGCAGCGGTTATCACGCTCTGTTAGGGCGGGAAGCGTTTACAATCTTCCAAGCAATACCCCATTACGGGTACATGAAGCTCAAGATGCCCGGGCCTAAAGGGATCATCACTCTCGCTAGTGATCCAGACATAGCACTCCGCGCCGAAAACAAGACAGCGCACTAGCCCTCGAGGCACTATCCGAAGCCCTAGCGGCTAAGGAACTGACTGCGCTGCACTCCACGGTGAATAGGGATGATGTGGTACTCGACAAAAGATCCAAGTCCACCTCCTTTAAACCGGTGGACGAAATAGTCAAATTCCAGGTCCATCCAATGGACCCTAATAAAATAGCTTCCATCGGGGCACAGTTAAACCCTGATGTAGACGCCGCACTGTGAGAGTTCCTACGAGAGAACTGGGACATTTTTGCCTGGCACCCTTCAGACATGCCAGGAATCCCACGCAGGCTGGCCGAGCACAGCCTAAATATCCTAAAAGGATTCAAACCTGTCAAACAAGCTCTTCGGCGTTTTTCCGAACCTAAGAGACACGCTATGGGAGAGGAGCTAGCAAAGCTATTGGAGGCCGGATTCATCAGAGATATAAAACATTCGGACTAGCTAGCAAACCTGGTGATGGTACCAAACAAGGACAAATCCTGGCGCCTGTGCGTTGATTTTAAAGACCTTAACAAGGCTTCCCAAACGATCCCTTCCCCCTCCCCCGCATCAACCAAATTATCGATGCTACCGCAGGACACGATTCGTTGTGTTTCCTCGACGCATATTCCGGCTACCATCAAATCAAGATGGCAGAACTAGACCAAGCCGCAACGGCATTTATTACACCATACGGCCCATTCTGCTTCAACACAATGCCCTTCGGGCTCAAAAACGCCGGTGCAACATATCAGCGCATGATTCAGACATGTCTGGCAAACCAGATCGGCAAAACAGTGGAGGCATATGTAGATGATGTGGTTGTCAAAACAAGACATGTCGAATCTCTAGTAGACGACTTGAGGCTCACATTTGATAACCTCCGAACATACGACATCAAGCTCAACCCGGAAAAATGCGTTTTCGGCGTCCCAACCGGAAAGCTCTTGGGCTTCATTGTATCCGGTAGAGGAATTGAAGCAAATCCAGCCAAGATCCGAGCTCTGTCACAATTGGATATCCCAAAGGACCTCAAACAAATACAAAAGTTAATCGGATGTGTGGCGGCTCTAAGCCGCTTTATCTCCCACTTGGGAGAAAAGGCCCTACCCCTTTACTGCCTCCTTCGGTGCACCAAACACTTCGAATGGACGGATGCAGCCACGGCCGGACTCGACGAAATAAAAGCCATATTGGCAACAAACCCAGTCCTGGCCGCGCCAAACATTGGCGAACCAATGCTATTGTACATTGCAGCAACACATCAGGTTGTAAGCGCAGTGCTCGTCATCGAACAAGAAACGGACGGACACAAATTCCCCATTCAAAAACTGGTCTATTATGTGTCCACTGTCCTCACTCCGTGCAAATCATGGTACCCGCATTATCAAAAGATCGCTTACGCGGTATTCATGGCATCCCGGAAGCTACGACACTACTTTCAAGAGTGTTCAATAATAGTAGCCTCGGAAGTACCACTTAACGATATTATAAACAACCGTGATGCAACGGGCCGGATTGCAAAATGGGCCATTGAGCTCCTCCCGTTCGACATAACTTATAAGCCACGGCGAGCTATCAAGTCGCAAGTTTTGGCCGACTTCGTCGCAAAATGGACGGAGGCCGAACTCCCTAAAGAGTACGGCACATATTAAAATTGGATCATGCATTTCGACGGCTCCAAGATGTTGGCCGGACTAGGGGCTGGCGTCGTTTTGACGTCCCCCACAGGAGACACAGTTCAATACGTACTCCAGATTATGTACACAGACTCCAACAATGCAGGTGAATATGAGGCCCTTTTACATGGTCCCCGGATGGCAGTATCCATGGGCATTCAACGCCTAGAGGTGCGCGGGGACTCGAACCTTGCAATATCCCAAGTAAATGGAGCCTTCGATGCCAAGGATCCAAAAATGGCAGCTTACCGCAACGCCGTCCTAAAAATGTCAGCTCGGTTCGAAGGGCTTGAATTTCACCATATAGCCCGGGAAAATAATCAGGCGGCAGATGTCCTGGCACGCATCGGCGCAAAACGCGATGTAGTCCCCCCCCCCAACATCTTCTTGGAAAGGCTTTTCAAGCCATCCGTAGTATGGGAAGGGGAGCCGAACAATAACAGCCCAGACCCAACCGCACTGCCCGACACCGAACATTCGGACACAATCGGAGGCTCTGCCAACAAAATAACACCTTCAGCCCACGTAATAATGGCCATCATCACCCCGTGGACAGAACCATTTCTCGCCTACCTTACTAGGCAGGAACTCCCCAAGGACCAAAATGAGGCATGCTGCATAGTGCGGTGATCCAAAGCCTACAAAGTCCACGAGGGAGAGCTTTATAAGAAAAGCACTACCGGAGTCCTTCAAAGGTGCATCTCCAAAGAGGAAGGGCGGAACCTCCTGGCTAAAATTCATGCCGGACTCAGCGGTCATCACGCTGCAGCCCGGTCCCTTGTAAGCAAGGCCTTCCATACAGGCTTTTATTGGCCGACGACCCGGGCAGATGCCCAGGACTTAGTCCAGCGATGCGTCGGTTGCCAGCTCTTTGCAAACCAAAGCCATATGCCACCCACCACCCTCCAAACTATCCCCATCACTTGGCCCTTCGCAGTCTGGGGGCTTGACATGGTTGGACCCCTTAAAGGCGGAACCCACAAGCAAAAATACTTACTGGTCATGGTGGATAAGTTCACCAAATGGATAGAAGCCAAGCCTGTTAAGACGGCCGAATCCGGACCGGTGATAGACTTTATATCCGGGGTTGTACACCATTACGGCGTCCCCCACAGCATCATCATTGATAACAGCACGAACTTTACGGCTGACGAGGTAAAACTCTGGTGCAAAAACATGGTCATCAAGCTCGATTATGCTTCCGTCTATCACCCACAAACTAACGGCCAGGTCGAACGTGCAAATGGTCTTATCATGAGCGGCATCAAACCCAGATTAGTGCGGTCCCTCAAGGAATCTAACATGCACTGGGTAGAGGAGCTCGACTCCGTACTCTGGGGGCTGCGGACCACGTCGAATCATACCACCGGATACACACCATTCTTTATGGTGTACGGCGCAGAGGCAGTTTTGCCTTGCGACATAATTCATGACTCACCTCGAGTGCGCATGTACGAAAAAAGAGAAGCCGAGCTCGATCGGCAGGACAGTTTGGACGCATTGGAGGAGGAGCGTGACGTGGCAAAAGCCCGTTCCACATTCTATCAAAAGCAGGCTCGAAGATACCAAAGCAGAGAAGTACGGGGCAAAAATTACAACGTTGGCGAATTAGTTCTACGCCTGCCGGACAAGAAAAAGGACAAACTCAAGCCCAAGTGGGAAGATCCCTTCATAATTGACCAAGTCCTGACTGGTGGAGCGTACCGCCTGCGAGATGCATCGGATAACCGACTCGAGCCGAACCCATGGAACGCAGCCCGTCTCCGAAGATTCTATGCCTAGCACCGGACTCTGTGTTCATCTCCTTCCTCTGTCCATTTTTCTATATATTGTCTGTCTTACATTTCTCTCCTTCTCCCCTTCCTTTCTCTTATAGCCTTTAAAGGCTCATCAAATGACGTGCTATTCGCACTCATTAAACCAGGGGGCTTCTTTTACTAGAAGCTTATTTATACGGGCTTCATGCCCAACACATGTGTGACACTTCCGCATGTACCTTTTATTTCACCATTATATGCATCGATATGACTTAAGTTTTGGCCAAGCTGGGTTGCCTGGCTCCTGTGCTTACCCCTACGTTACCGATTCTTCGGCTAGGCGGTAAAGGGAGCAGCTCTGCGATTGTTACTACCGGATCAGCCGGATGTGTACCTCAGACTGGGTGAAGCCGAAAGCTAGCGTTCTTAAGGGAATATTCGGTCGGTGACCTAAAAGATGATCTTTTTACTTATTTATTTATGCGCCCCCAGATGCTTTTTCCTGCGTTTTTTTCGCAGAATGGGCATGCACTTTAGGGCATGCCTCCCAAGGAAAGGAACCCCTAACGGAACTATTCTCCCTGGAAGATGTTTCTTACTAACCATGTAATATAACATAACTAGTCGGGCACTTGTCTGTTCACGCACTAATGACCCCTACGCTTGGTCTCCATGCATTCCCCGGTTCTTATATAACCGCATGGGAATTCAGACACACTCTGGACCGTCAGGTCCCGAGGCTGAAGCGAAAAGGTCAGCCATGACAAACGATCTACAATCCGGCTAGAAGGCATTATAAATGTCAATTAAATTACATAGTCATTCTGACTGATTTTATTCCTCTTCAATACCATCTAAAAGGCTGTCTAATTTATAGTCCTGCTGGGAATACTTTGCGGCCAATTCTACTTGGCCGTAAACTAAGCTTACGAGGATCTCCTTCCCATCGGGCCCCACAGGACCGACCTCGGCCATGTGGTTGGGGTCAGCCTTTGTGTACCGCGTCTTCACCATGGCCCAGGCCTCCCAAGCGCCTTGACGGCAGGCTGATATCTTCCACAATCGGAAGCGTCGCCGTGCTCCCTTTAGCTTCTCCGCAAGCTCTCCAAGACCTTCGGGCACGGAGATGGATGGCCACAGGGCCTGGGCGACGCCTCGCATCGCCTTCCGAACTCGCTCGAGCAGTTGCGAGAGCTCGGGAAGAAGGTCACCCGTAGAACCGGGAATCTCCTCTGCAGGACGACCTGTTAGCACACCTACAGACATTACTCTGTTAGTCGACTTCCCCACTGAACTTTTTTTTCTCCAAAGGTTCGTTCAAGCACTTACTAAATATGCCGCGCTGAAGCCATTGATTCTCCTTAACGGAGTCTGACAGCTGGGCCCGAACATCTTTCAGCTCGACGCCCAGCTTGGTGTTGGCATCTTGGAGATCGTTCTTCTCCCGCCTCACCTTTGTCAGCACCTTCTCACCAGCCTTCAGCTAGCGTAGGAGGTGTTGCCTTTCCGCATTCAATCCGGCGCCATCTGCAATTTCATTTGTCAGATTCGCACCCATGCCGTGCTTCACAAAATACTTATCTTTCGAAGTGTATATTACCAGAGGGGGTCTCCTTGGGCTCCCCTGCCGCGGCTAGTGCGGCCTCAAGTTGGGCTTTGCACTCTTCCAGCTCCTGGGACAGTAGGGAATTCTTTTCTGTAAGAACCTGCATAACATATGATCCTTAAATCTGTTATTCTAACTGTTTCAAGTCTCGGGGGCTACTGGTATATATATATAATTACCAAAATTTTCTTACCCGTATGTCTTTTACATATTGCTCTGTGGCTTTGGCTAGACCATTTTGAGCGGCACGGAGGTACGCATATCCCGAATTGAAGACATCTAATGCCTCTCGGGAGAAACAAGCGTCGCGAAGAATTGTCCGGTGACGCCTGTGGTTCATGCCACTCTCCACCTCAGAGTTGGTGGCAGACAACCTGTCCACGTCCTCTGTCGGAGGAGCATCTGGTGCGCGCCTTGTGTTTGCCTCCGCCTCCGGACCAGGCTTTGGAGCCTGGCTGGAGGAGGCGCGATTGGCAGCCTCTCCGGATATAGTCCGGCGAGGTCTCTTTGTCCTGAAGAGAGCACGAATGTTAACATGCCTTGAAGGTATAACACCTGGGATAAGGGGGCGCGCCATACCTTTGCGCTGACGTCTCGATCTGGACTGCACCTCTTTTCTGCCCACGGGGCCCTGCGGCCCCTTGTTGGCTTGTCGCTGCAGGTTCGGCCTCCCGTCTCAAAAACCTCCCCTGCAAAGCTTGGTTGTAATCAGGAAACTGAAAACACGAGAGGGCGGACCCCTATTCGGGGTACTGGGACTTCGATCTCAGTTACCTGGGAGACCGGGATTATCCCTGGGTAATCGGACGTAATGGCCACCAAGGCGTTGTCCTTGCTCAATTGATGAAACACTCCATCAATCAGCTCCACAGATAAGTCCGGATCCTCTAGAGAGGCCGGGTCGAGGGACCGTCCTGGATCCTCGGGTTGTGGAGGAGGGCTGTTTATTTCTTTAACAGCCTAGCGCAGTTCCTGCGTTAAAGTCGTTAGACTGAATATTTAACAATGGGAATATAAAACGGATGGGCAAGTAAACCACTTACCCAGCTTGGGGGATTGTACATAGCAAATCCACCCTGCGGGTTGACGCGGAGAAATTCCTCCTCTTCTCCCTTGTACAAAGCGGACAAGGTCTTTGTTAGGGCCACAGCCGAATCCAGTCCCTTACGGCCGTAGCGGGTGGCGTCGTCCTCCCTGTTGAAATCCCATATGGGGTGGCCTCTGTACTGTAGCGGCTGCACCCCTCCCATGATGCATGCGGCCATGACCCCGATCATGGTCAGTCTGGAATGAGCTAACAATCTTATCCGGCTCATCAAGTAACGGACGTCCTTGTCACTTTCCCTCTGAGGGCTCCGTGGATGCCAACTTAGGCGCTTCTTTAGTGGAGCACTGTCGAACTCAGGGAGGCCGATCCGGATAGGATCCGGCAGCGGGACATCCTCTATGTAAAACCATTCCAAAGGCCAGTCCTCAGACGCCTTCTTTGGGGTTCCGGATAGATATCCGGTCCCGGCGATGCGCCACACTTCGGCTCCGCCCACTTGATATATCGACCCCTTCTGAGAGCGGGGCACAAGTCAGAATAGCTCTTTCCACAGCCCGAAATGAGCCTCAACACCCAAGAACAGCTCGCAGAGGGCTACGACGCCCACGATATGCAGGCCCAGTTCTTTTGAGCAGATTATGGAGAATCTTGGTCCCAAAAATCCCGAGCGAAAAGAACTCGATTGAACTTCCAAAATCTCAACCGGATTCTCCAGAATCCTAGTGCAATCCCAAAATCTCAAAATACCTAGTTTCTCCCACAATCTCAGGATTCTGGCAAGTCCCACCAAAGAAAACGTTTGGATTTAATAGAGTACCCCTAATGCAGCTGGTTATTATGGCCAAACTGCCATCGAGCCAGCCACGATCGATACACAGAGAACGAGCCCCTATCGATGCCTGTTCGCATCGCTTACCTCGAGCAGGGCCACGTGCTAGGGTTCCAGCACCATCGCCGGCCCCGCCTCGCCGCCCCTGACCTCGCTGCTGCTATCCCGGTACTCGCCGCCGCTGGATTGGTCCTCGCCGCTGCCGGTACCCACTCCCGCCGCAACCCAGCCGTCCTCCGCGGCCCTCTGCCCTCTGCCGCAGTGGGGACAACAGGAAGGCGCCGCCGCGCCCCTCTACACCGTCTGCCCACGGCGCCTCCGTCCCGCAGCTGCAGCCGAAGTGCCCATCTGCAGCTGGACGGCGACCACTCCTTCGCTTCAAGGCAAAAACCGTCGGTTGTCTCCCATGCAGCCACCATGTGCCATCCTATCTCTCTGAACTCTCTGTTCTTCTTCTTCTTTTAGCTAAATTGGATAGATTGACAAATTTATTGCAAAGATGGATGAATGGATGTATCAACTTGATAAATGGATGTTGCTAGATAGATTTTTTTGTCAATGCTACTATCTACTGGTGCTATAGGTACTGTAAATATTTTCTACTACATGAATGATGTTGTTAGATTGATGAATGCTGTTGTTAAATGCTAACATGAGAACCTTAAATGGTAATGGTAGATCCTGTTTGAAACAACAAAGTGTTAACAATTCATCAAATGATTTCTCTCGAAGGGTGATACAGACATTTCAGCACACAACTCTTTTTAGAATCTCAAACTACAATCTCAGAAAAGAACTCGGTGTTAGATTCTGGGGAAAGTAGATTCTGGGAGAATTTTCCAGAATCTTGATTCTGCAGAATCCTGTGCGAAAAGAAGTGGGCCGCAATATGGAGGCAAGCGTAAGATTGTGTAGCTGGAGGCCATAGAACTCCAGGAGCCCCCGGAGAAACGGATGGATTGGAAATCCAAGCCCTCTTATTAAATAAGGGATGAGGCATACCCGCTCTCCTGTGGAGGGATTAGGGGCACTCTCCGCTTGCTCTCCGCCATTATAGATGGCAAGACCGGCTCGAACCAGGACCCTATAGGTCGGGGGGAAATACCTTGGTCTAGAGCGTCACTAGCTCGCTATGCGGGATGAACATCTCTCCCAATATCCAGGCTGAGGGCTGGAGGGGCGAAAGGAGGAGTTGCGACGGCTAGCCATGGTGGTATGGACCTTTGTCGGATGCGCTCTGATGAACACTCGCGAAGGGGAGAAGGTGTAGTTTGGATCTAAATCCTCATCCCCTTAAATGGGCAGCTCATTTACGCGGCTAGGGGTGTGGATGTAAAAACACTTAGACTTTTCATATTCGTTTGACACGTGGGAGACGGCCATTATTGGGCGTAGAATCCAAGGAGCGCAACATTTACAAGAAACCGGACTTTATTCGACAGGTACCCGGAATTTTAAGGAGAACCTGCCTTGCAATGCCGAAGACAATCTGCGTGCCGGACTTATCGTCATTGAATCCTGGTTCGGGGGCTACTGGGGGAGTCCTGGATTAGGGGGTGTCCGGATGGCCGGACTATACCTTCAGCCGGACTCCTGGATTATGAAGATACAAGATTGAAGACTTCGTCCCGTGTCCGGAAGGGACTTTCCTTGGCGTGGAAGGCAAGCTTGGCGATACCGATATATAGATCTCCTACCATTGTAACCGACTTTGTGTAACCCTAGCCCTCTCCGGTGTCTATATAAACCGGAGGGTTTTAGTCCGTAGGACAACATACAGAACAACAATCATACCATAGGCTAGCTTCTAGGGTTTAGCCTCTCCGATCTCGTGGTAGATCTACTCTTGTACTACCCATATCATCAATATTAATCAAGCAGGACGTAGGGTTTTACCTCCATCAAGAGGACCCGAACCTGGGTAAAACTTCATGTCCCTTGCCTCCTGTTACCATCCGGCCTAGACGCACAGTTCGGGACCCCCTACCCGAGATCCGCCGGTTTTGACACCGACAGTAGGGCTGGCTGCCTGGATGTGCTCTAATTTGAGGTAGCAACTGAATCTTGTCAGATACTAGTTAAATCCAAGCTATGGGTGTGAAGCACTGATGTGCCAGTACATTTGATTGTGACCTGTTCTAATTTTGTACCTGAACTTTTTTTAGAAAGGGTTGTACGTCAACTTAATGTGCTAGCAGAACTTATTGTGTTGTCTGTCTGTTTTCTTTGCACAACATTCAAGATATTTCGCTGTCATTGATAAAGATGATGAACCGTTATGTACGAGTTCGTTGGTTTCAACATAGCCCTACCCGTAGCGATCCACTGCTTCCATCCTGATTGTGCCGCCTGCGTGAAATTTTTGTATGCAAGTTCAGTGTGCTATGATGTTCTATATGATTGTGTCAGCTATATAAGTTTTTACTGAGCATCAGCAATGCATATGGCTGAAAGATGTATTTACGAGCATCAACTGATGGGTCTCTCTCACTCTCTCACACACACACATGCACAAGTGGGACCCGTTGAATTATTTCTTTGCTCGTGACAACTTTTAATTAGGTTCCACAGTAATCTAACTTTTTTCTTAAGTTATTAATTAGTCAAAACGCTGTATAGAAGCCTTGTTTGGGCCTTTCCGGCATCGCTGAATGTGGGCTGAGTAGCCATGTTAGGTTGTACAGTACTACACAGGCCTTTTTTTCAACATCAGCAATGCAACTGGGCCGACAGTTGTACACAATATCTGGGTCAACTTGCTATTCTCCGCCCGGCTGGGCTGCAAACTTTCCTAGGAGGTATGCATTAGGCTTAACAAGAAAATGGACTTTAAGAAATAATAAATGAGATGTAATTATAATAACTGGGCAGTAACTATAAAAAATGCACCAAACGCATAATTAGTTTAAAAATATATTATTATTGGAATTTGAAAATTTTAATTTCATTACTTGTTGCACGCGCAATATTTATTTGGATTTTAACGCAATACAACTTTATTTTGAAATTATATTTAATCTGACTAGAAATTTTGGATAAAAATATTTCGGATCCCATAAAAATGTGGGAATTTTTTTGAATTATGTTTTGAGCGGTTGGTTGAAATTATTAATCGTTGTCCTAGCTAGAAAATGGGTTGTACTTTTAACAAACTGTAAACGGGCTATAGTAAATTCGAGTAGAATTAAAAAATGGGTTGTACATTCTTACAAATCGCAAATGGGCTATATGTTCTCTGCCACACACTTGTGGGCCTTCTAAGTTGACGTGTCCCCTAAAAAAAGTAAGTTAACGCGTATGCAAGGCTTTGTCAACAACACACGGTTCTGGCAACTGTGGCTGTTGGATGTCCAACCAATGGATATCATGCTTCTTCTTCAATCTCGGATATTCTTGCTTCAGCCGCCCAAAAAATGATTCCTCCCCCTGACATCTGGGGCGCACCGTTTCGGAGGCTGACCTGTGGGCCTACTAAGTTGACGCGTACCAAGGGCTTTGTCAACTTAGTCAATATAAATGATTATAACTGCAGTGACCGTACGATGTCCATCCAACGGCCGTAGTGCTTCTTCAACCTCTGGTCTTCTTGCTCCAGCTGCCCAAAGTAGCACCGATCGTGCCGCGTGCTCCTGCCTCCCGTGGCCGGCTGTGATGCCGCAGAGGCCTCACCGCCCCCTACTACTCACACCGCTGGTCAGGCCATCCCTCTACTCACCCACACCTCTTGTTATTCCGTGGCGACGGCAGCCTCACACTGCAGCCGAACCAGTGAACCCTCGTACTCCACTGTCGCGTCTTCCCCGGCTCCGCGTCGTCCCCTTCCTAGGCCTCACCATCGTCCACCGCCCTGGTGCTCTCGGCGCTGCGTGGTCAACATGGTCAAGGAACGGCTTCCATCGGACGTCGACTGTACGTGGAGAGGCTGACAGCTGGGTCCACGACGGCAGCAAGGAAGTGCTCCTTATTACACGGAAAATAATGATTTCTCTACCTGACAGCAGGGACCCACCGGATGGGCCACCGTATTACGCGAAAAAACGTTCCCCCCGCTGTCAGCTCAGACCCACCGGAAGTGCCTCCTTATTACGCAAAAAAATGAATACTCCCCCTTCTGGTTGGGACCCACCTTGGTGGGAGGATGACTTGTGGGCCTACTAAGTTGACGGGGATGGAGTGCTTTGTCAACTTAGTAATATGAATGATTCTAGCTCCAGTGACCGTACGATGTCCATCCAACGGACGTAGTGCTTCTTCAACCTCTGGTCTTGTTGCTCCAGCCGCCCAAAGCAGCGTCAGTCGTGTCGCATGCTCCTGCCTCCCGTGGTCGGCTGTGCTGCCGCGGAGGCCCCACCGCCCCCTACTATTCCCACCGCTGGCCAGGCCATCCCTCTACTCACCCACACCCCCTGTTATTCTGCAGCGACGGCAACCTCACACCGCAACCGAACAAGTGAACCCTCATACTCCTCTCCGCGTGGGCATCCACTGTCGCGTCTTCCTCGGCTCCGCGTCGTCTGATACGTCTCCAACATATCTATAATTTTTTTATTGTTCCATGCTATATTATATTCTGTTTTGGACATTATTGGGCTTTATTATACACTTTTATATTATTTTTGGGACTAACCTATTAACCAGAGGCCCAACCCAGAATTGTTGTTTTTTGCCTATTTCAGAGTTTCGCGGAATATCAAACGGAGTCCAAATGGAATGAAACCTTCGGGAACGTGATTTTTGGAACGAACGTGATCCAGAGGACTTGGACCCTACGTCAAGAAAGCTACCAGGAAGCCATGAGGTAGGGGGCGCGCCTACCCCCCTGGGCGCGCCCTCCACCCTCATGGGCCCCATGTTGCTCCACCGACGTACTCCTTCCTCCTATATATACCTACGTACCCCCAAACTACCAGATACGGAGCCAAAAACCTAATTCCACCGCCGCAACTTTCTGTACCCGTGAGATCCCATCTTGGGGCCTGTTCCGGAGCTCCGCCGGAGGGGGCATCGATCACGGAGGGCTTCTACATCAACACCATAGCCTCTCCGATGATGTGTGAGTAGTTTACCTCAGACCTTCGGGTCCATAGTTATTAGCTAGATGGCTTCTTCTCTCTTTTTGGATCTCAATACAATGTTCTCCCCCTCTCTCGTGGAGATCTATTCGATGTAATATTCTTTTGCGGCGTGTTTGTTGAGACTGATAAGTTGTG
Organism: Triticum dicoccoides; assembly: GCF_002162155.2. NCBI lineage: Eukaryota > Viridiplantae > Streptophyta > Magnoliopsida > Poales > Poaceae > Triticum > Triticum dicoccoides. The sequence continues at coordinate 679,046,631 of NC_041392.1, forward strand.
GGTTTATGATCAAGTTTATCTATGAATAATATTTGAATCTTCTCTGAATTCTTTTATGTATGATTGGTTATCTTTGCAAGTCTCTTTGAATTATCAGTTTGGTTTGGCTTACTAGGTTGATCTTTCTTGCAATGGAAGAAGTGCTTAGCTTTGGGTTCAATCTTGCAGTGTCCTTTCCCAGTGACAGTAGGGGCAGCAAGGCACGTATTGTATTGTTGCCATCGAGGATAACAAGATGGGGTTTATATCATATTGCATGAATTTATCCCTCTACATCATGTCATCTTGCTTAAAGCGTTACTCTGTTCTTATGAACTTAATACTCTAGATGCATGCTGGATAGCGGTCGATGTGTGGAGTAATAGTAGTAGATGCAGGCAGGAGTCGGTCTACTTGTCTCGGACATGATGCCTATATACATGATCATACCTAGATATTCTCATAACTATGCTCAATTCTGTCAATTGCTCAACAGTAATTTTTTCACCCACCGTAAATATTTATGCTCTTGAGAGAAGCCACTCGTGAAACCTATGCCCCCGGGTCTATTTTCCATCATATTAATCTCCCGACAACAAGCTATTTCTTGCGCCGTTATTATTTTACTTTCTTTACTTTGCATCTTTATCATAAAAATACCAAAAATATTATCTTATCATATCTATGAAATCTCACTCTCGTAAGTGACCGTGTAGGGATTGACAACCCCTTATCGCATTGGTTGCGAGGATTTATTTGTTTGTGTAGGTGCGAGGGACTCGTGCGTGGCCTCCTTCTGGATTGATACCTTGGTTCTCAAAAACTGAGGGAAATACTTACGCTACTTTGCTGCATCACCCTTTCCTCTTCAAGGGAAAACCAACGCAGTGCTCAAGAGGTAGCAATAAGGATTTCTGGCGCCGTTGCCGGGGAGTCTACGCAAAAGTCAACATACCAAGTACCCGTCACAAACCCTTATCTCCCGCATTACATTATTTGCCATTTGCCTCTCGTTTTCCTCTCCCCCACTTCACCCTTGCCGTTTTATTCGCCCTCTCTTTTTCGTTTGCCTCTTTTTCACTTGCTTGTCATTATGGCTAGTCCCCTATCTTCTCCGTTGTCTCCCGAGAATGAAGTTCTTAATTTTAAGCAAAGGGAGGGAGAAAATCTAAAAGACGCTTGGTATAGAATTTGCAATGCTCAAAATAGATCTACCAGGAAGCAATCTACTTCCGTTCTTCTCCGCAATTTTTATGTAGGCGCTACTCCTTGGTACAGATATATCCTTGACACCATTACCGGAGGGAATTTCTTGGGTAGCCATACTTTTGATTCTTATAATGCTATGATAGATTTGTTTGGCTCACCACCTCTTTTGGTTAATGGAACTATGTTAACTTTGGAGCATGTAATGCAAAGGCTTGAAATTATTGAAAATAAAGTTGCTACCGTAGAGTTAATTAAAAATTTGGATAAAAAGATCCACAACCAAATTACCCAATATGGATCTAAAGTAGGAGTCACTTTGAAAAATATTAAGGAGAAGGAACCCATAGTTAATGAAAGAATAAATCAGGATTCCACTAGAATCAATAAACTTGAGGGTATCATTACCAACTTGGGAACCGCTTTTTCTTCCATAAAGAATACTCCAAGTCCTCCAACTAAAATTGCCAAGCTTATGTATGCTCCTAAAAATAAGGGTGAATCCTCTAGTAAGGAAACTGCGGATCTCAAATCTATAAGTATTCATCCCAATCTTTTTGCTATCATTAAGGAACCATTTGCTACAAATGAATTTTTCGATCTTGTGCTTAAAATTTTGAAATTAATAAACATAAAGAAACTCCTAAGGATGATAGATGCCTCATAGAAGAGTTGCCTACCAAAGATGGCAATACCTAGATCTATCCTTGCTTTTATGCCTAGCTAAGGGCGTTAAAGGATAGCGCTTGTTGGGAGGCAACCCAATTTTGTTTTTTTGTTTTTTTGCTTTTTGCTTCTGTTTAGAAATAAATATTTGTTCTAGCCTCTGTTTAGATTTGTTTTTATGTTTTGATTAGTGTTTGTGCCAAGTTAAACCTATAAGATCTTCTTGGATGATAGTTATTTGATCTTGCTGTAAATTCCAGAAACTTTCTGTTCACGAAAACAATTGCTAAAAATCACCAGAACGTGATAAAATATTGATTCCAATTGATGCTGATTAATAAACAAATTTTCCAGGTCTTCCTATTTTTGTTGAACTTTTGGAGGTCCAGAAGTTTGCATTAGTTACAGATTACTACAGACTTTTCTGTTTTTGACAGATTCTGTTTTTCGTGTGTTGTTTGCTTATTTTGATGAATCTATGGCTAGTAAAATAGTTTATAAACCCTATAGAAGTTGGAATACAGTAGGTTTAACACCAATATAAATAAATAATGAGTTAATTACAGTACCTTGAAGTGGTCTTTTGTTTTCTTTCGCTAACGGAGCTCACGAGATTTTCTGCTAAGTTTTGTGTTGTGAAGTTTTCAAGTTTTGGGTAAAAGATTTGATGGATTATGGAACAAGGAGTGTCAAGAGCCTAAGCTTGGGGATGCCCATGTCACCCCCAAGATAATCTAAGGACACCTAAAAGCCAAAGCTTGGGGATGCCCCGGAAGGCATCCCCTCTTTCGTCTACTTCCATCGGTAACTTTACTTGGAGCTATATTTTTATTCACCACATGATATGTGTTTTGCTTGGAGCGTCTTGTATGATTTGAGTCTTTGCTTTTTAGTTTACCACAATCATCTTTGCTGTACACACCTTTTGAGAGAGGCACACATGATTCGGAAATTATTAGAATACTCTATGTGCTTCACTTATATCTTTTGAGTTATATAGTTTTTCCTCTAGTACTTCACTTATATCTTATAGAGCACAGTGGTGGATTTGTTTTATAGAAACTATTGTTCTCTCATGCTTCACTTAGATTATTTTGAGAGCCTTAAATAGCATGTTAATTTGCTTAAATAATTCTAATATGATAGGTATTCAAGACTAGTAAAAAGTTTCTTATGAGTGTGTTGAATACTAAGAGAAGTTTGATACTTGATGATTGTTTTGAGACATGGAGGTAGTGATATCAAAGTTGTTCTAGTTGAGTAGTTGTGAATTTGAGAAATACTTGTGTTGAAGTTTGCAAGTGCCATAGCATGCACGTATGGTAAACGTTATGTAACAAATTTGAAACATGAGGTGTTCTTTGATTGTCCTCCTTATGAGTGGCGGTCGGGGACGAGCGATGGTCTTTTCCAACCAATCTATCCCCCTAGGAGCATCCGCGTAGTGCTTGATTTTTGATGACTTGTAGATTTTTGCAATAAGTATGTGAGTTCTTTATGACTAATGTTTAGTCCATGGATTATACGCACTCTCACCTTTCCATCATTGCTAGCCTCTTCGGTACCGTGCATTGCCCTTTCTCACATTGAGAGTTGGTGCAAACTTCGCTAGTGCATCCAAACCCCGTGATATGATACGCTATTTCACACATAAACCTCCTTATATCTTTCTCAAAACAGCCACCATACCTACCTATTATGGCATTTCCATAGCCATTCCGAGATATATTGCCATGCAACTTTCCACCGTTCCGTTTATCATGACACGTTCATCATTGTCATATTGCTTTGCATGATCATGTAGTGGACATAGTATTTGTGGCAAAGCCACCGTTCATAATTATTTCATACATGTCACTCTTGGTTCATTGCATATCCCGGTACACTGCCAGAGGCATTCATATAGAGTCATACTTTGTTCTAGTATCGAGTTGTAATCATTGAGTTGTAAATAAATAGAAGTGTGATGATCATCATTTTCTAGAGCATTGTCCCGAGTGAGGAATAAAAAAAGAGAAAGGCCATAAAAAAAGAAGGCCCAAAAAAATGAGAGAAAAAGAGAGAAGGGACAATGTTACTATCGTTTTACCACACTTGTGCTTCAAAGTAGCACCATAATCTTCATGATAGAGAGTCTCTTGTTTTGTCACTTTCATATACTAGTGGGAATTTTTCATTATAGAACTTGGCTTGTATATTCCAACAATGAGCCTCCTCAAGTGCCCTAGGTCTTCGTGAGCAAGCAAGTTAGATGCACACCCACTTAGTTTCTTTTGTTGAGCTTTCATATATTTATAGCTCTAGTGCATCCGTTGCATGGCAATCCCTACTCCTTGCATTAACATCAATCGATGGGCATCTCCAAAGCTCATTGATTAGCCTTGTTGATGTGAGACTTTCTCCTCTTTTGTCTTCTCCACACAACCCCCATCATTATATTCTATTCCACCCATAGTGCTATATCCATGGCTCACGCTCATGTATTGCGTGAAAGTTGAAAAAGTTTGAGATTACTAAAGTATGAAACAATTCTTGGCTTGTCATCGTGGTTGTGCATGATGAGAGCATTCTTGTGTGACAAAAATGGAGCATGACTAAACTATATGATTTTCTAGGGATGAACTTTCTTTGGCCATGTTATTTTGAGAGGACATAATTGCTTAGTTAGTATGCTTGAAGTATTATTATTTTTATGTCAATATTGAACTTTTATCTTGAATCTTTTAGATCTGAATATTCATACCACAATTAAGAAGAATTACATTGAAATTATGCAAAGTAGTATTCAGCATCAAAAAATCTGTTTTTATCATTTACCTACTCGAGGACGAGCAGGAATTAAGCTTGGGGATGCTTGATACGTCTCCAACGTATCTATAATTTTTGATTGCTCCATGCTATATTATATTCTGTTTTGGACATTATTGGGCTTTATTATACACTTTTATATTATTTTTGGGACTAACCTATTAACCGGAGGCCCAGCCCAGAATTGCTATTTTTTGCCTATTTCAGAGTTTCGCAAAAAAGAATATCAAACGGAGTCCAAACGGAATGAAACCTTCGGGAACGTGATTTTCGGAACGAACATGATCCAGAGGACTTGGACCCTATGTCAAGAAAGCTACCAGGAAGCCACGAGGTAGGGGGCGCGCCTACCCCCCTGGGCGCGCCCTCCACCCTCGTGGGCCCCACTTTGCTCCACCGACGTACTCCTTCCTCCTATATATACCTATGTACCCCCCAAACTACCAGATACGGAGCCAAAAACCTAATTCCACCGCCGCAACCTTCTGTACCCGTGTGATCCCATCTTGGGGCCTGTTCTGGAGCTCTGCCGGAGGGGGCATCGATCACGGAGGGCTTCTACATCAACACCGTAGCCTCTCCGATGATGTGTGAGTAGTTTACCTCAGACCTTCGGGTCCATAGTTATTAGCTAGACGGCTTCTTCTCGCTTTTTGGATCTCAATACAATGTTCTCCCCCTCTCTCGTGGAGATCTATTCGATGTAATCTTCTTTTGCGGTGTGTTTGTTGAGACCGATGAATTGTGGGTTTATGATCAAGTTTATCTATGAACAATATTTGAATCTTCTCTGAATTATTTTATGTATGATTGGTTATCTTTGCAAGTCTCTTTGAATTATCAGTTTGGTTTGGCCTACTAGATTGATCTTTCTTGCAATGGGAGAAGTGCTTAGCTTTGGGTTCAATCTTGCGGTGTCCTTTCCCAGTGACAGTAGGGGCAGCAAGGCACGTATTGTATTTTTTCCATCGAGGATAACAAGATGGGGTTTATATCATATTGCATGAATTTATCCCTCTACATCATGTCATCTTGCTTAAAGCGTTACTCTGTTCTTATGAACTTAATACTCTAGATGCATGCTGGATAGCGGTCGATGTGTGGAGTAATAGTAGTAGATGCAGGCAGGAGTCGGTCTACTTGTATCGAACGTGATGCCTATATACATGATCATACCTAGATATTCTCATAACTATGCTCAATTCTGTCAATTGCTCAACAGTAATTTGTTCACCCACCATAAATACTTATGCTCTTGAGAGAAGCCACTAGTGAAACCTATGGCCCCCGGGTCTATTTTCCATCATATTAATCTCCCGTCAACAAGTTATTTCCTTTGCGGTTTTTATTTTGTTTTCTTTACTTTGCATCTTTATCATAAAAATACCAAAAATATTATCTTATCATATCTATCAGATCTCACTCTCGTAAGTGACCGTGTAGGGATTGACAACCCCTTATCGCGTTGGTTGCGAGGATTTATTTGTTTGTGTAGGTGCAAGGGACTCGTGCGTGGCCTCCTACTGGATTGATACCTTGGTTCTCAAAAACTAAGGGAAATACTTACACTACTTTGTTGCATCACCCTTTCCTCTTCAAGGGAAAACCAACGCAGTGCTCAAGAGGTAGCATGGTCCTTCAAGGAAGCAAGGACCCAGGCTCACAATACACGATGCGGACGATGAACCACCGAGGGAAGCTCAAGTGCGGGCTTGCGAATGGCCTTCAGAGGACCTTATGGATCAAGCAGAAATTAAGGAGGAATTTTATGCATATGTGCGTAACGCTGATCTTGAGAGCTTCGAGGCAAATAAGTGTCGTCGGTATCATTATCTCACTGATTCCTTTGTGAGAAGGTTTGAATTTTCATCATCACGCAATTCTACTGTCCTGTTTGATCTTTATGAAAATTCTTATACTATGGACTTAGAGGATTTTACCACTGCTTGCAAACTTCCACAATGGGATAGCACTAGTGAGCCTCGCAAATCTGAGTTTAGAGTTTTTCTTTCTAGTATAACTGTGGGGAGTCTAGAGATATAACACAAGCTACCATTGGGAGCATTCATTTTCCTGCTATACATTATTTTGCTCTCTTCATAGGTAGGTGCATAAATAGTAAGGATGAAGCATGGCACATGTGTGTCCCTAATCTCAGTGTTCTTAGGAGTGCTGTATTAGGAGATAAACATTATAATTTGGGAGCCATTGTTGCACATAGGTTGCATAACAATAGATTTAATGGAGATTTCTTTGGTGGGATTTATGCAACCCGTTTAGCTAATTTTCTTGATGTACTCATATGTGAGTATGATATTGAGTTGCCTCCTGTTTATTTAGATTATGAGGCTATGGTTTGTCATCATTTTGCTGAGAGGAATGATCAGTTCCTCCAGTATCGACTAATCTTTGACAAACGACGCACCTATCACGTCGCTCTCCCTGCTCCTACTTTTTTGACTTTCAGGCGAAGGGGAGATATTTCACAACCAGGGAAGAGGCGAACGAGTACGAGAGGAGGGATGAGATAGCTCGCCTCCAAGCTGCAGCCCACAATGCAATAACTGTTGCATCTCAGTACGACCCCAACTATAATATCGGATATCCGCCAGGCCAGCCATGGCCATAGACCAACTTTGGCCAAAAGCTTTGGGGAGTACGTATTTCTCACTGACATTACATTTATATTCACACACTCATGTTAGTTCTCGGTGTTCATACTTTTTCATTGTACTATCCATGCTAGTTTATTTTCCTTTTTCCTGCTTTCTTCTTGTGTGTTTGAAAAACTTTAAGAAAAAAACAAAAAAAATAGTTGTAGCTTTTAGCTAGTTTACTTTTCATGCTTGTAGTAGTAATAATTAAAAGAAAACCCAAAAAGATTTCATGTTCTTCTTTTTCTTGTTGGGAGCTTTCCGTGTAAATAGTTTTATTTCCTTTCTTTTCTTTGGGGGTCGATAGGAGAAGACCATAATGAAAATGTTGAAGTGGCTCTTATATGCATTATTGTTGATTTAACCAAGAGCCCATATTGCTTTGTCTTCTCCTGTTTATTGAATGCTTGTAGATTCCATCTTAGTCCAATGCATGTGCACTATTATTATTATTCACACCGTTCGGTCGTGCAAGTGAAAGGCAATTATGACGATATATGATGGACTGACTGAGATGAGAGAAGCTGGTATGAACTCGACCTCTCTTGTTTTTTTAAATATGATCAGTTCATCGTTCCTGATTCAGCCTATTATGAATAAACATGTTTGCAATGACAATTACATATCATAGTTGCTCGTGCCATGCTTGATTAGCTGTGAGTTTATAATGGTTTACCTTGCGTGCCAACATGCTATTAAAATGGTTGTGATGTGGTATGATCGGGTGGTATCCTCCTTTGAATGATTTAAGTGACTTGACTTGGCACATGTTCACACATGTAGTTGAAACAAATCAACATAGCCTTCATGATATTTATGTTCATGGTGGATTATATCCTACTCATGCTTGCACTCAATGTTTATTAATTTTAATGCATGTTCATGACTGTTGTCACTCTCTAGTTGGTCACTTCCCAGTCTTTTTCTAGCCTTCATTTGTACTAAGCGGGAATACTGTTTGTGCATCCAATCCCTTAAACCCCAAAGTTATTACATATTTGTCCACTATACCTTCCTATATGCGGTATCTACCTGCCGTTCCAAGTAAATTTTTATGTGCCAAACTCTAAACCTTCAAGTGAAATTCTGTTTTGTATGCTCGAATAGCTCATGTATCAACTAGGGTTGTCTGTATCTTCCATGTTAGGCGGGTTATTCTCAAGAGGAGTGGACTCCGCTCCTCACTCACGAGAAAATGGCTGGTCACCGGGATGCCCAGTTCCATGCTTTAAGCAAACCAAATCGAAATAATTGCAAACAAAACTCCATCAGGATTGTTGTTAGTTGGAGGCACTCGTTGTTTCGAGCAAGCCATGGATTGATGCTTGTTGGTGGAGGGGGAGTATAAACTTTACCATTCTGTTTGGGAACCGCCTATAATGTGTGTAGCATGGAAGATATCGCCATCTCTTGGTTGTTATGTTGAAAATGAAAGTATACCGCTCAAAATATTATTTATCTCTATTTCAAAACCGAGCTCTGGCACCTCTACAAATCCCTGCTTCCCTCTGCGAAGGGCCTATCTATTTACTTTTATGTTGAGTCATCACCCTCTTATTAAAAAGCACTAGCTGGAGAGCACAGCTGTCATTTGCATCCATTACTATTAATTTATATTGGGTATGACTATCACTGGATCTCTTTTACCATGAATTACAATGTCTAGTCAGTCCTTGATCTTTAAAGGTGCTCTGCATTTATGTTTTGCGGTCTTAGAAAGGGCTAGCGAGATACCATCTTGTTATATCATATTATGATTGTTTTGAGAAAGTGTTGCCATCCGAGATTTATTATTATTGCTCGCTAGTTGATTATGCCATTGATATGAGTAAACAAGAGACCTAAGTGTTATTATGAATATGGTTAGTCATAATCCTTGCTGAAAACTTGAATGCTGGCTTTACATATTTACAACAACAAGAGCAAACAGAGTTTGTAAAAGTTTTTCTTTATCACTTTCAGTTTATCAACTGAATTGCTTGAGGACAAGCAAAGGTTTAAGCTTGGGGGAATTGATACTTCTCTAGCGTATCTACTTTTCCAAACACTTTTGCCCTTGTTTTGGACTCTAACTTGCGTGATTTGAATGGAACTAACCCGGACTAACGCTGTTTTCAGCAGAATTGCCATGGTGTTATTTTTGTGTAGAAACAAAAATTCTCGGAATGACCTGAAACTTCACGAAGATTATTTTTGGAAATAATAAAAAATACTATCGAAAGAATCAAGGACAGGGGCCCACACCCTGTCCACGAGGGTGGGAGGCGCGCCTGCCCCCCTGGGCACGCCCCCTGCCTCGTGGGCCCCCTGGAGCTCCACCGACCTCAACCCTAACTCTATATATTCGTATTCGGGGAGAAAAAAATAAAAGAGAAGGATTCATCACGTTTTACGATACGGAGCCACCACCAAGCCCTAAACTCTCTCGAGAGGGCTGATCTGGAGTCCGTTCGGGGCTCCGGAGAGGGGAATACATCGCCATCGTCATCATCAACAATCCTCCATCAACAATTTCATTATGCTCACCGCCTTGCGTGAGTAATTCCATCGTAGTCTTGCTGGACGGTGATGGGTTGGATGAGATTTACCATGTAATCGAGTTAGTTTTGTTAGGGTTTGATCCCTAGTATCCACTATGTTCTGAGATTGATGTTGCTATGACTTTGCTATGCTTAATGCTTGTCACTAGGGCCTGAGTGCCATGATTTCAGATCTGAACCTATTATGTTTTCACGAATATATGTGAGTTCTTGATCCTGTCTTTCAAGTCAATAGTCACCTACTATGTGTTATGATCCGGCAACCCGAAGTGACAATAATCGGGACCACTCCCAGTGATGACCATAGTTTGAGGAGTTCATGTGTTCACTATGTGTTAATACTTTGGTCCGGTACTCTATTAAAAGGAGGCCTTAATATCCCTTAGTTTCCAATAGGACCCCGCTGCCATGGGAGGGTAGGACAAAGATGTCATGCAAGTTCTTTTCCATAAGCACGTATGACTATATTCGGAATACATGCCTACATTACATTGATGAATTGGAGCTAGTTCTGTGTCACCCTATGTTATAACTATTGCATGAGGAATCGCATCCGACATAATTCTCCATCATTGATCCAATGCCTACGAGCTTTTCACATATTGTTCTTCGCTTATTTACTTTTTCGTTGCTACTGTTACAATCACTACAAAACCCAAAAATATTACTTTTGCTACCATTACCGCTACTATCATACTACTTTGCTACTAAATACTTTGCTGCAGATATTAAGTTATCTAGGTGTGGTTGAATTGACAACTCAGCTGCAAATACTTGAGAATATTTGGCTCCCCTTGTGTTGAATCAATAAATTTGGGTTGAATACTCTACCCTCGAAAACTGTTGCGATCCCCTATACTTGTGGGTTATCATGACACTGTACAAAAAAATTAACTTATGTCATGAAAGTGAGGTATGTAATCTATAAGCATTAACAATGCAAAAATATGAAGGTAGTAACAAGTTTCATCGTTGGTATACTGGCTGTGCAACATCATTAGAATGCCTTAGCTGAAAAATCTTTAATACATCCACAATCAACAGCTAACCCTGAAATAATTCAGTGACATTAAATGGCATTGCTTAAATTTATCGGTGGCATTAGATTGAGTGCGGCATTAGTTAAATGTGGCATCACTTTAGCAGTAGCATTACTTGACTTGACTGCTAGCGTTATACTAACAGCAAAAAAGTGAAAATAAGAGCATGGGAGGCCCATTCGGACAGTGGGCGCACCAGTACGATGTACCTCCACAGACGCATAGATTGGTGAGGGAGGTATGGTTGCCTAGAGTAATAAATATCCAGACAGCATATGTGGATTATGTCCCATTTTTGTTCCCTTTAGCCAGCTTTTTCCTATGTGAGGACAACAAACCGATCGACCTGGTCATTCTCTATTGCATTGTCATGCCTTTCTACCCTTCTTCAACCAAGAGACACGAGACTCCTTCCTTAGCTACTGATTTTCCCCTTTCCAACCTAGATGCGGGTTTGATGCCTACTCTCTTGGACAATACAGTCTCCCTTCCTTTCCTTATTCAACCCAGACATGGATTAGTCTGCATGAAGTAGGGTTTCCTTTAATAGTGCAAATTGAGGTTTTCGTCTGCGTGACCAGCAGAGCATAGGATAGCAAATTGGAAAGATGGTGGAGTGGAAAAAGATCCACATGCAGCGACGTGGCAGATGGGGCAATACAACAAGGGTATGGTTCGAAAAGAGGTAGCATACCTGAGGGTCGGCGGGAAGTGGCTTCGCTCGTGTTCGTCGTCCTTCGCACGCACTACGGTAGCGACCTTGGGGACGGAGGCCATCCTGTGTGGGCGCTAGGTCTGAGAGGACAGCCTTGTCGTTAGTGCGTGACCTCGCTCGCCGACGACGAGTGCGTCAACGTTGCACGTCCTTTTCTTCCCCGGCGGATCTATGACCACTGGTGAGGACGGAGAGAGAGGTCGTATTTTTTAGATCTAGAGAGAGGGTGATCGTGTGAGGAGCAAGTGGGCAGCCCTTAGCAAGAAAGCTCTGAAGCTCCAGCCTATATATCTATTTTATACTACTTGTACTAGAGGTGGAGTAGTGGTAGAGTAGTTTATATTTTCTCTGCAAATAGTACCATTTAGTCGTGTTTCAAAACTGAACGGCACGCCATTAAAGAAATAAAGTCGAGAAATAATGCGGCACCTCGGGCCAACGCGGCCAGATCGCATTTTGCACGAGAAATTACACTCCATGTTTCGTTGACATGTGGTCCCATTCCAACATGTCAGTGAGACGACGACGAGTCCTTTTGTACAATTTCCGAAAGGACGTGTAGGCCAAGGCACCTCTTCGTGTACCGTGGCAAACTGGCAACCGTCCACCGACTCTTCGCCTTTCCCTCTCAATTTGGAACTGCTGTCGCACGCTCTTCCTCCCTCCTCCATTTTCCTTCACCCTTCCTTCTGCCATTGTTTGATCGTCTTCTCCATGGAGGGAACAAGCCGGAAACGACCCCATTATTCTTTCCCCGATATGAAAGATGACGTGGTGGGGGAACTCATTGATCGGTGCGACGTCATCACCTTGGCGATGGCAGGTTCGTTCAAGACCATTCTTGACTCAACTAATAACATCATTATAAGGAACCAAGTGTCTGGGAGCGGTTTGATCTCCCTTATCTTCTTTGCTATAAGCCTGTTCACATGGACACGGACGATGGAGGCTTGTCCTTGTGCAAGTTGATGCCGCTTGATAATGATACGTGTGATGTCAAGATGCCATCGCTTAAGGGTAAGGCCTGGGCTGGTGCAAATGGAGATTGGGTTGTTTATATTGGGTACAATTGCGAGTGCGAACTTGTGAATGCATACACTCGTCAGCGGATTCCACTTCAAAAAATCTCAGAGTGCCCTGAGGTTGAGCACACAGATGATCTACGTATGTTCAAATATGATCATGGTGGCTGTCGTCTACGGAAGATAGCAATTTGTCGAGTTCCCAACCGCTCTTGGAATTACAAGAACTATGAAGTTGTTGCTATCTTCGACAAGCTTGTTGCCGTCGTTACTGATTCCACGGTTCGTCCATGGATATTGCTCAAAAATCAGTTTCTGTACACGGATGATGAGTACTATGATGCAATTAAATACGAGGATCTTGTGTTTGCTTCCACCACTCGTGGCACTGTTTTTGCATGGGATCCTCATTGTTTCAGTACGTTTGTCTTCCACTGTAATTATAATTGTTTCATCCACATGCATGCGGGTTAGCAAGTTTTCCTTTACTAATTAACCTTCTTCTTGTGTTTCCAAGGTCCTGTGAATTTTCCACCACCTATACTTGAAAATTTTTACAACCAAGGGGGAGATGACGATGGTGATGATCACGATCATGAGGACGAGCAGGAGTTATATACTCAATGGCGGCTGGCAACTAATTCCGATGGATTGCCTCTTCTTGTCTGTATATAGTGCACTGAGATTGTTACTACTCAGGGAGCACGTGTTGTCTCCCATGGTCACCCTCTCCGGACCTATTCCAACACCCGTTGCAGGGTATTCAGGATGGATACTAGTGTGCTAGCGCCAACACCTTCTCCCTGGTACAGTATTGATAGTCTTGGAGCAAACTCGCTCTTCCTTGGACCAAACTATCCAATGATGGTTAAAGGCGATCCAGCTGTTGTTGACACAACGTTACTACCATTTATGGGAAGCAACTGTGTCTATACCTCGGACATTGCGGTGGTTCCCTACCCTGCTCCTGATATATGCCGCTTCAGCCTAGATGATCAGTCTTGCGTTGCTCTCAATATTGACAATAGCTGGCCCTTCCCAGAGCACCTATGGTTCAAAGCAAGTGTTTCCGACGCCAAGGATTGGTTGAGTTGAAGTTCATTTCATTGCTTGTTATTTGTTGTATGATGAAAACTTCAGTATTTACTAGAATGTTTTGTTGGAAATAATCTATAATCCAACATGTATCATCGTTGTTGCTGTGTGTTGATGACTTGTTGTATGTAATGAATGGTACATTTGCAAATGCGTGTCATAGACTCAATTTATGAATGGTTTTCGAGTCACTTCTTGGAGTGTGAGTACCGTAGTAGTATAGCCAGCATCCGGTTAGTATATGAAGTTGTCACATCACATAGAGCCAACCTAATATTGGAGTACCAGATCTCAGATGCCACGTGTACCAGATGAATGACTCCAAGTTCGACCACCGTGATGCTAGGTGCAAGCCGAGGAACACTGTTGGAGAGACCCCCCCCCCTCATAATTTTCCTACATTGGTCGTTTGATTCATAGGATAGAATCCTATAGGATTTTTTTCCTATGTAATCATGTTTTAATTGGCAATCTAGCATCCACTCCAACTTTTGTTTCACTTCCTTTGATCCTACGAAGAGAGTACTTGCTCTAAATGATGTGCCGCTTCAAGAGATGCCTATATTAATTAACCATGCTCTAAAAAGGTGGACCAGCTTTGGCTATAGTAGTATTGTACTAGGTTAGTAGGTGATCTTGCGCTTGGCTCTTCTTCTCTTTCGGAAGTCAAACAATAATGATGGTACTACTTCTTGCAATCTGACACCAAATGAACTGCTGCACGTCCACCGCTTGTAAGCAAAAAAAATTCCTCGTGCTGCGAGCCACCGCGCACGCGTTGGCGAGGGAGAAGGCATAGTAAGCAAGCTTCTCGTCGTTCTGCGAGTTGACGGGGCACATCAAAGTTACGTATTTATTAGTACTCTCTTCAAAAAGGGCCGACCATGTCCATGGCTACCATCTCGTGCTCTGTCATTGAGTACATGCACTATTCACGTGCCATCAAGGAGAAAAAATATTGCATAGTATTAGGTGCCATTGAAGTGCAAGACTCACTTACGCACTGCATATCTCCATTTTCTTGCATGACACGCCACCTTGATGCTAGATGTCCCGCGTGTCATGGAGGCATATAGTATGATTTTGTAAAATGGAGGCATATAGATGTCCCGCGTGTCTACAACAGGATGAACAAAGCTCATGTCTTAAACGAAAGAGTGGAAGAACATAGATTTCAGATGACCGAGAAGGAGCTACAAACCTCGGGGTGGAGCGTCTGCACTCATATTATTTTATATTATTCAGCGATATAAAATCAACCAAATCCCTCAATGTTCCTATACCATTCTATAGTATGAGAATAACTTTGAACGTAAGCCATTGATTCACTCTATCCAATGGTCATAGTTGGAAAATCCAAACAAAACCAAGCAATGGATCAACTCTTTTTTCGAGATCAACTCTTTTAGCACTTAGATTGTTGCCGCCTGCCCACCTAGCCCACCTATATATCCGCTCACATGTGATGACCATAGAAGCTATCCACTCAGATTGTATGTTAAAAAATAAAGGTCGATAACTAATGCGGCACCTCGGGCCAACGCGGCCAGATCACATTTTGCACGAGAAATTACACACCATGTTTCATTGACATGTGGTCCCATTCCAACATCCCAGTCAGTCGACGGCGAGTCCTTTTGTACAATTTCTGAAAGGACGTGTAGGCTGGGGCGCCTCTTCGTGTACCGTGGGAAACTGACAACCGTCCACCGACTCTTCACCTTTCCCTCTCGATTTGGAACTGCTGTCGCATGCTCTTCCTCCCTCCTCCATTTGCCTTCACGGTTCCTTCTGCCATTGTTCGATCGTCTTCTCCATGGAGGGAACAAGCCGGAAACGACCCCGTTATTCTTGCCCCGATCTGAAAGATGACGTGGTGGGGGAACTCATTGATCAGTGCGACATCATCACCTCGGCTAGCATGGCAGGTTCGTTCAAGATCATTCTCGACTCAACTAATAACATCATTATAAGGAACCCAAGGGTCCAGGAGCGGTTTGATCTCTCCTATCTTCTTCATCGTGACCCTGCTGACTGGCCCGGGGACGAGGGAAGC
Organism: Triticum dicoccoides; assembly: GCF_002162155.2. Classification (NCBI taxonomy): domain Eukaryota; kingdom Viridiplantae; phylum Streptophyta; class Magnoliopsida; order Poales; family Poaceae; genus Triticum; species Triticum dicoccoides. The sequence continues at coordinate 679,062,412 of NC_041392.1, forward strand.
CTCGCCTTGTGCAAGTTGATTCCGCTTGATAATGATATGTATGATGTTAAGATGCCATCGCTTGAGGGCAAGGCTTGGGCAGGCGCAAATGGAGATTGGGTTGTTTATATTGGGTACAACTTTGAGTGGGAACTTGTGAATGCGTACACTCGTCACCGGGTTCCACTTCCAAAAATCTCAGACTGCCCAGATGTTGAGCACACCGGTATTCTACGCACGTTCAAATACAACCATGGTGACTGTCTTATACGGAAGATAGCAATTTGTCGAGTTCCCAACCGCTCTTGGAATTACAGGAACTATGGAGTTGTTGCTATCTTCGAGAAGCTTGTTGCCGTCCTTCGTGGTTCAACTGGATGGATATTGCTCTGCTAAATTAACCACTATGGGATAGATTAAGGTACTTGAATATACAGGTTGTAAGAAAATGGAAAACTTAGATTGAAAGGTCGAACAGGAGGAACACGATCAGGAGATCCATACATGCATGTTTGAGTAGATTGTATCTGCTAAATCAACTTATCATGGGGTAAAATAATGTAGCGGAATATATATATATATATATATATGATGGTTGTTGTCAGCATCGTGAGATGAAATCATCTGTACACATGATAGTTGTTGTGATTGGGAATTCAGATTAAAAGGTTGAGGTAGAGCACGTAATATAGCTGATGGATTGATGTAGTTGGAAAGAGAGATTCAAAGGTTGGAGAGGAACACGATTAGGAGACTTGAGAGAACACTTGATTTGAAGTAGAAAAACCGCATCCAGCGACCATTGGCAGGAGTGACCAAGTAGGGACGCAGCTCCTCTGACGTACGGCGCACTCGCTGACGTGTGGACCCGGACCCACGCGTCAGTGGCCCAACGTCAGGTGGCCGTACGTCAGGGGATCCGGCTCCGCCAAGTAGAGGAGTCCACGGAGATATTATTCGGCAGATATTTTTCGTTGAGATGGCAGAGTATTTTTATTGATGCAGGATTTTACGGGCAATCAGCGGGATTGTGGAATTTTTGTTTTCCTTTTACGTCGGAGTTTTTGAAGGGATGGATGCTTTCTTTCATTTTTTTAGAGAAACAGTTGGAGGCTATATTAGTTCCACTATATTGGACGTGTCAGATGCCTATCTCTACTCCTAATGAATGAATTGGCTGAATAGTCCCACCACTTTCGTCTGGGTTTTTTTCGTCTGGCTTTTTTTCGTCTGGTTTTACTTCGTCCCACCTTTTCTCATTGGTTTTTCTTCCTCCCATTAAAAAACCAAACCCCATTAAGGAGAGATCTTGTTTCATGGTTCCTTTGGTAGGTGTTGATTCAATTCAATTATGTAAACAATAAGTAATTCAGAATTCATAAATTACACCATATATGTGGGATCACCTTCCTAAAATACAGACACGAGATTTTCTCGATAATCTTCCATAATAAAATAATATATATTTCTTCATAACAAATCACTAATCACGCGTGCCATGCTTGACAATCACAAGTTTCATATGGGATCACCTTCCTAAAAACCCCACGCTTTGGATCCCCGCCTCCCATCGATCGAATGAAACCCCACCCCTTCGTCCGCCTATCCCGTAAATCTTGCTTCCTTCCTCCGCAGCCTCCTCAAATCCTCCTTGTCTCTCCCCCAAGCTGTTTTGGACGAGGCAGACGCGGCGGCGGCGGAGAATGTGCGCATGGTCGGGTGAGTTTTGAACGTGCACATGGTAGGGCGAGCAGAGCAGAACTCATTGGTGCACCTACTGCCGGCCACGGGCGCGTAGCGCTGCCTCGTGCAGCCATCGTGGACGCGTCGGATCGCCTTGCTAGCGCGTTCCTTCCATTCGACGGCCGGGTCCAATCGTGACGGCACCGTGCCGTTCTCGTCGATGCCGGCCACGTCCGACCAGCTACTCGCCAGCCGACAAAACCGCATCCTGGGCGGACGTCTCGTCCCCGCCATGCCCTACCCGGCCGCACACTACCATGGCCGTCCTCTTCGACGCGACACGAGATCGTAATCTGCCAAGGCGCCATGTGGGACTCGGAGATCAGCTCTGCCGGGGGCAAGCTCCACTGCGCCGCGCGCTGGCACCAACGTTGTCAGTTCACTGGAGCTCGGAGGAGGCTGTCGCGAAGCTGCTGCCAGCTTGCCACCTCGGCAGACTATACCTAGGCAGAACGAAAACGGGGCCGGCCGGTGCTCTGGACTTAGAGGAGGAGGAGGAGCATGGTGGAGGACGCGCAAGGCTTGTGCTTCACCCAGATTGTGTACCATTGGTATTATTCCAGTCATCTACTTAGTTGAGGAGCATGCCAGCTCTAAAACAACTTTTCTCTTAGGTATTGATTCTCGTTTTTGTACTTAATTAACAAGCTACAGGACTACAACGTATGGTGGGCATCCTCATGGGAGGGCTGGGAGTGTTGGACTGGAGCCTCGCTCCATGACGTACGCTCTCGCCAGAGTACTCTCCTTGACCTCTTCTACATACACAGATATACTTGATGAAGCTTTTCGTCAATTGCAAACTATGTGTAGTTCAGTACTCAATAGTGATCACTCTGTATTGTTGATTCTGATTCAGAAAGGTAGGTTTCAGAAAAATAGTGAACACTCTGTATTGTAAGAGCCATGCTAATTCAAGTCAAAGGTGTGTTGACAAGTTAATTTTAGCTTGTATAAGATGGAAGTATCTCGAAGATAAATTTCATAGCTGATGTTCCTCTCATACATAGCAGGATGTGGATCCACCTCCTTTGTCAACGACTCCCATTATGTCTAGGCAAGTAGTTATTAGTAAAATTATGGCGCATGTATGTTTGTTACTTTCAGTTGTTATGCATCTACGCTAGATTTAGAGGATACCCTTTTTTAATTAATTTTTTTGGAAGCTTCTATGTTCAATAGAGTCCTTGCAACTTATGTCGTTATGGGTACAAACTTATTTTTTTCCTCTGAAACTCAAATATATGCTTCTTTTGTGGGCTTACAACACTAGAGAGAGTTCATGGATTCCAATTCGGTGACAGCACATATGAATTTAATAAGAAGATATGTGATGGTTTCACAGAAAGATTATCCAAGGTGGGTATTTCCATTTGTATGTGGAATAGTGTCGCTCTAGCAAGGTTCTGTTTCACGTAATCTTCAGAATATTATAAATCACACATCCGTTCTTGAGCAATGTTTTACTTGTTGAACTATAGCAGCGGTTTTTCTTGATACATAGAGCAAACAGGTTTTTAATCTATTGTCCAGAATTGAATGTATCATTTTTCCTCATTGTGAACTTGTGTAGAGGGTGGTCAGAGAATATGTAATTATAGTGGGGTGTTTCTTTTTCATCTTAGGTATTGAAGGATACAATGAGTTGACCAGTTATGATTCCCTTCAATCCGTCAAATACATATTTCAATACATCACTATTTTTTTTCTAGAAGAGCCATGGCTTTAATTCTTGATGATGCGTTGGCGGCTTCATTTATAGTTCCGTTCGATAGAGGATCACAACCAGCCAACAAGTTTTTTATTTTGTTTTTGGCCTCTAACAAGTTAGCCTAACCAATCAATCATAAACAACATCCTGCATCCATAGTACATTGTCGCTGTCAAGTTTGTATCTTGCATAGTAATATCACTCTTATTCTTAAGAATTCGTACAGTAGACAATGGCGTTTACAGTTTGCACTTCTCAGATATTAGAATAGCTACAATAAGCTTATATTAAGTTGTCATGTGAGCTTGATTCGTTCATTGGGTGTGCGCTTTAGATTTTCTCTTTGTATAGATTTTTGTTTATTACGTTTTAGCTGGTTTTCCCTGATAACTCCGAACATTTTGAATGTTGTATTTAGCTGACGGGTCCAACTTGTGTTGAAGGGAAACTCAAGGTTCCAACATGATATGCCCTCTCTTTCATTGGGTTTATTGGAGCGTAGAATTGGTAAATTTTGTGACATCAAAGCTGTTTTTGGTGTAGGAGATAGAAAGTGAGGGGATTTTTTCTTGCTCTTCTCACGGGTACATAAATTTGTATCATAAATCAGGCATGTGCGCGCGAGGGAGGGAAGAGGAGAGAAACATTGACATTTTTCATGCTTTGGAAGAACATTTCTATTCATAGTTTTCTTTTTCCCTGGCCACACATGAGTGTCGTGCCATCATGGTAGAGCCCGGATGAAGGGTAAGTCCAATATAGAACCAGGAGGTAGTAGCACTAAGACAAGAGGATGATTGTCGCCCTTGTCCCATGTTGCAAGCATGCCACAATGTTGTCGGTCATTGGCTCACTTAGAACATGAGTTAATGTACTTTGTGATAAGAGTGAGGGTTGAGAGTGAGCCGAATATGGATTGGGATTGGTCGAATCAATTACGACTGTCTAAGTGGAATAATATCCCTACTTTAGAAAATGTGGCAAATTGCATTTCATTAGAGATGTCATCTGTAGCAAACTGCATGAGCGGGCGGTTCATATTTTTTTTCATCAACACGTACAATTGATTGGTTAGGATAGAAGGGTAAATGCATTGGTTTGGTTGCTTCAAGAGTTAATAACGGGCAGGGTATGTATCAATTGCATGCCCAACAACAGACACCATTTTTTTTCGTCGCAATGCATGACATTGTACGTTATGGTACAATGTGACAATGATTCAAGAGACATCAGATCCTTCTTCTTAGCTTGGGGGCGTCATGAGCAGCACCCCCCCCCCCTTTGATGGCGGTGGTGAATAGACACAAACACATGGAGAGGTGATCATGGTGGAAAGCAAGGCGGTTGGCGGGGGACTCATCCTTGGCGTTCCGCGGGTAAGTACGGTTTGAAGGAGAGAAGGCGCCATGGTGAAGATGAGCTGGGTCACATCAGGTTTTAGAGGAGAGGGCTCCAACGAGAAATGCCCCGCTGCATCAGGAAATGAGTGAGAAGGGGAGGGTCCGGCAGGAAAAAGGAAAAGTGCGTCATGGGATGGGGTTTTTGTGTTGGGACTACGTGTTCAAGATAACATGACATATAGTCTGGACAATCACATTTATCCTCATATGGGCTGGATTTGGGGGAGCCCGGACTATCCAGTTGGTTATTGAGAGCCTGCATGGCGCCCGTTTAATGCCCGAACACGCCCGGACATTTGAGAGAGAAATGAGCTTCGACCTTGGAGACGACCTTAATTTGTTTTATTTATTTATATGTATTATAGCCCGTAGCAACGCACGGGCATTCTACTAGTTTTTATGGGATGTAACCATCTATGTTCCGCAAGTTTTTTTAGGGGACTGCCTATTTAGCATTTTACTATTTTTCAATTCGGTAACATTCAACTTTCCTGACAAATAAACAAATGCAAACTGTATGTCCAACTCCCCTCCCCCAGTAATTGTATGTTCTGTATTTCTAACAAAACGGGCTGGGCTAAACTCTGACCCAGTTTCAACTGAACCTAGAACACTTCTACTCAAGAGAACATCGGCCAAACATTGGGGGAGATCACAGGAAAATCACTCAAGAGACGATCCCCAGACCAGGCGAGCAGGAACACTTCTACTCCCACCCCAATTCTTCTACCCCTTCACCGGCTTCATCTCTTACATGGAAACACTGAGAAACAAAATCATCAGAGAAACTAAATACAAAAATTAGAAACATCAGAAACTCTGGAATGTGTGATCGCTGGCAGTTGTGAAACTTTGTGATTACAGAAACTTGGAAGTCTACAATTACAGTGGCAAAAAACATGGTAAATACAAACCTGAGGTAGCTGAAAATCACACTGCAAACTCTGAAAAAGCATGCGGAAAATACAAACAAAATATGCACATGATAGTATAGAAACAATAAAAATTGGCAAATATTCAGTGCTAAAGTTTCAAACGAAAACAAGGCTGCAAGTACCCAAAACTGGTGAACATACACTGTAAATTACTAAATTACCAAGAATTACAGTGCAAGAGTCCAAGAATTACAAATGTAAATCCCCTAGAAATCACAGTCCACATACACAGGAAATGGCACTGCAATTACCCAGGCAACTTGCAAAACTGGTGAACTACCACTGTAAATACCTAGGAATTACAATGTAACCGCCCAACAAAATCCCCTAGAAATTACGTTGTACATACACTGTAAGTACCCAAAGACTTACAGTGTAAGTGACCAAGATTTACAGTGTAAATCCACTAGAAAATAAAGATTACATACACAGTAATTACACTGCAAGTGCCCACTGATTTACACTAGTAAAATTGATGAATTACAGTGTAAGTGACCAAGATTTACAGTGTAAATCCCCTAGAAAATACAGATTACATACACACTAATTCGCTGCAAGTACCCACTGATTTACACTAGTAAAACTGATGAGCTTACGCTGAATTACAGTGTACCAAGATTTCAAATGTGTAAATACCATAGAAAATACAGATTACATACACAGTAAATACACTGCAAGTACCAAAAACACTAGTAAAACTAAGGGCTTACACTTAATTATAGTGTAAAACCCCTAGAAACTATAGTGTAAGTGACCAAAAACAAACACTGTAATACCCAAGAATTACAGTGAAAGTGCCTACATTGTAAATACCCTTGAAAAATACGGAACACTAACATAGGGAATTGCACAAAAATAATGCAGGATTTGCAATGATGAACTTGTGCTGTAAAAACCCAGCAAAATACAGTGAAACTCCAGAGCTAGTCCACTATAATTTACGGTGATAGTTCCCATTATATTACACAGGGAATACACAGCTATTTACAGCAAAAATAAACAAAGCACAACATTGAAAGTACCCAGCAAATTTCATATATATCTAAATAGTTTTTTGCTCAATATTGTTAATACTGACATTTTCTTTTCAAATATGCCATATGAGGAGTATGATGAAGACAACAACTGAAGAGGACCTACTGAGATTGTCACAGGAAGAACTCATCCTAAATGTGAGTTACACTAGCAGAAACTATAGGAAGATGTTACATATAAAAATATAAATGCTAACAAAAGTTACAGGACACATTTTCATTCACCGCTCTTCTACATTCCGACATTATATACAAGGTAAAAGCAAATTCAATTACCGCAGAGCTACCAATCTGAGTAAAGAACAACTATAAAAAATAAATTGCCCTGTTGCTTGCTGGTACACTCATGAGATGGGCCTACAAGGATGACTGAAAATAACGAGGAAAACTCCAAGACCAATGCAAATAACATCAACAGCGCAAGAATAGATAGAAATGTAAGTAGACATTGGAACTCTTATAAGACCTGAGAAAATAAAGCAGTAGCGTACATTTTAACTTACTCTGCAGACATTGGAAGAAATGCATGACGCAGCAACAATAAGCGAAGACGGCAGAGCAGAATCTAATCCCTGGGAGACAAACCTGTTTTAGAGCATGAATTTGGATCAGGAAGGCACACAAAAATTCAAAAACAAATACATATCATAGATGAAAGCTTTTAGAAAAACAAATCTGAAACAAGTGATTAAATTGCAGGTGACTGGATATATTGATCCCACTACATCAGCAGGTAAAACAAACTCAAGCATGGACCACAATAATGAAGGAGAAAGGAAAGAATCAGATGACTCGCATGAACAAGACGGAGACAATGGATTCCTCAATGAAGAAGACATTGATAGGTTCCTACAAAATAGAAGAAAAATATAATAACTTGTAGTGGAAAATGACGAAGAAAATGGACTCACATGAACAAGATGAAAAAGTCATTGAAAAAGACTAATAACTTATACTGGAAAAAGCAGTAGAAAATAACTTGCAAAGTGCAAGCAAAAAGAAATGATAATAACATCAAAAGTACAGAACTACATCAGTCAAAAAATACTGTGGGAAATGTTTACATGCAAAGAAAATAAATCACGGAGCATTTTACTCAGATATAACTTTATGTACAATCAAGGAGGACTAAACACCCCACAAAAAAGGAGGACTAACCACATTCCTTCGCCCAGCAGATGATAATTTCCTCTTCAAGCTGAAAAAACTAATGGACATTGGTCAACCTAAAAAACAGTAACCAGAAACAAAATCAACTACTATAAAGAAAGAAAAACACACTTGATTCATATAGAACTTTGAAAGGGCTTTGTCAATACCTCCTTCATCACCAGATAGTTCTTGCAAAACAGTGTTAGATACATCCATTTGAGCAACAAGTAATTCCTGACAGAGGTAGTATTACAGTTGGTAAATGATAGAGTAATTGGAGAATTATGGAAAACATTAAAATGTAAATCAGAGGAAAATCCATTGTAATTCATTAAAAAAAAGATGCATGAAAATTACACAACATGTACACACAAAATGCTAAAGAGAATACATAAGAATACTAAACCGAGATGATCTAACACAGAAAATAAGGAAGGAACTAGAAGAATTACAATGCTAAAGCACTGAAATAACGCTGAAAAATCAGAGAAATCTAACTGACAAATACAATGATTTACATGGAAATGACACAGTAACTGTGTGGTATATTACAGTGTAATATAGCACAACTCAGAGGTAAATTTAGAGTGCAAATTCCAAGGTAAACTATCTCACAATTATAGAGTAAAAAGTAACCTAAAAAAATTAGAGACAAAGCATACAAACTACAAAGTAAATTAGAGTTAAAATCCACAGTAATATTCTACAGTAAGTAAATTACAGTGTAATCAGGGAATTATGGGAGACATTTAATTTTAATTGTGAGTTATCATCCACTGTAATTCATGAAAAATAAGAAGCACGCAGACCAAATGTTCAAGAGAATGCTGTCAACAAGGTACCTAAATTGGATACACATGCAGAGGGTGAGCCAGACCAATCCCCTGTAAACCTGCTACACAATAACATAGTAAAGGAAGCTAGAACACTTACAAGTACAACAAAAATCACAAACCCTAACCCTACCAGATGGTAGAACTACACATGCAGAGGGCAAGCCAGGTGAATCAATACAAACAAAGACAATACTACCAACAGAAATCACAAAGCCTAATCCTATTCGGATGACCAACATCTAAACAAATTTACATAAACGAACAACCTACCAGTGCCTCCACCGAGGGAATCAAAACAACAACACCTAAAACATAACCGGGGAAGCACGAACCAGAACTAACACACGAATTCATACATCTGACACGAGCAGAGGGGCATCCATGGGAAACTACACAAACTACAAGTAGAACCAACGGCTAAATCTACAAAAGAGCAACAAAAACGCATCAAAATACAACTACCAACAATCCACAGATCTCGATCTAGAATCTACACCAAGAGAGATAGGGCAAATCACACCATAGAAGGGGGAGAGACAAGAACAACCAACCGGGCGAGCCCTAAATCGCACGAGAAAAGGGGGAGAGACAGGGCAAATCAAGCTCGAGCAGAGATGGATCTCGGACATGACAAGAACCCGACGGAATCACCTCCTCTCCTTCGCCGCTCGAACGCCTCTACCTATCGCTCCCTCTCTGCCCTCTCCGTTTTTGAAACAGTGCGCCCAAAATGAAATGGAGAAAAATTCAAAGGGGAGGAGGGAAGGAACATGATTACTAAGGGACAACGGTCAATGGAAACAAGCTACCCAATAAATAAACCGCGCCCGACAACCACAGATCTCAGCGCGAGATCGAACGGACAGAAAATTGAATGATGGCAAATTGAAAAACACTCGAGTGTAAAATAGCAAATCCATTTTTATGCAGGCTTTTACGAGCAACCAGTAGGATCGTGGATTTTTGTTTTCCTTTTACATTGGAGTTTTTCAGCGGATGGAAGCTTTCCTTCTTTTTTAAGAGAAACGGTTGGAGGCTTTATTTGTTCCACAATATTGGACGTGTCATATACCTTTTTTTAATGGGATGGGACCATTTGTGTTACGTATGTTTTCTTTTAATCATGTATGTAAATTTTAAAATCCAACGGTGTAATTAATTTTGATGATGTGGATTAATGAGAATACTTTAATGATGCCTCCAATGAGTCCCGCTTCGGTACACTCCCCCTCACAAAACATATAAAGAGAGACCTCCTAGCTGACGCTCGCTAGCGTCAAACCGACGAGCTTTCGCGCAGGACGCGGTATCTGAATGGGCCGGCCCAGTCGGGGCGACACAACAAGCCGCCGTTAAAAATAGCAAAAACAGATGTTCAATCCAGGAATCGAACTCGCGAACACAAGATTGAGAGCTAATGTTCTCTACCACTCAAACTGCTCCAGGTTGATGATTGACTAGCCGTGCAAATATTTAAGAACTAAATGCAATGGCAGATCATTTTTTTGAATTTTTTCCCATTAAACGTTTTTGTGATGTACGCTAAATAACTTTTAAATACACATTGAACATTTTTGTGATTTTCGATAAACAATTTTGAAACACACATTGAACATTCTTGTGATATAGGCTGAACAACTTTTAAATACACAATGAACATTTTTTGAAATACGTTGAACATTTTCTTAATATATGTTGAACATTTTGGTAATGTATGTTGACATTTTTTTAATACACGTTTAACATTTTTATAATGCATGGTGAACTTTTTTAGAAAAAGAATGAACATATTGCCGAAATGGATAAAAAATGATGTATCTAGAACTGAAATACGCCTAGACCCATCCATTTATTTCTGGATAGAGGGAATACATGTCAATATGTCATGCCTTTCTATTCTTCAGTACCTATTCCATCTCTCTGTTGTAGCATGTTTTATAATTGAAGCACCATTCTTCTATACAAGGCATGCAAGGGGAAGACGACTATGTTAGAATCTGAAGGGTTATAAACCAGTTCTTTGCAAAAGATCCAAACGCCAGGAGATAATAAACCAACTCCAGTTTTTATAGATACGGCTCCAGCACAGAGAAACCCAACTCCTACTGATAATAAGCAGATTCCAGTGGCCAAAGAACTAGTCCGCTCCACTCCAGCAAAAATATGTCAACTCCATTCTAAGAAGTGTGTGCGTATCCTCGCATCATGAAATTTTATAGCATTCTGATCATATTTTCTACATGTTTCTTACCCATCTCTTTTTTAGAAAATAAGGTTAAATGATGGAAGACTTCCTTCATAGGGATAGTATTCAAGGAAAATATCTTGCGGGAATTCTCTGTGCTCCAATGCTGATGTAAGTACCTGTTGTATATCACTATATTCTTACATCAGCATGTATTTTGTTAATCGGTACGAATCCAACATTTATCTAATCTAAAATTAGTTGTAGCAAAATGTTGAAGGCGCCAATGTTGATTTTTGTAAAGAAAATTGTCTTGTAGTTTTGCATACTGAGCTGCATGAGTGTACTATCTCATATCATGCACATTACTGAATTATAGTGCTACTCTGGTTGCCCATTCATTCATTGTGTCAATGTTGCTTTCGTATTATCTTACCTGGCTGATGATAGATGTGCCATATTGTGTTAATTTGGTGTTGCCTAGTTGCCCAAACGTTCGTTCTGCCAATGTTGCTTTCCTATTATCTGACTTGGTCAATGATAGCAATGCTAGTGCGTTAATTTGGTGCAGGCTGCTGAAGATAAGAAGACAAACTCTGAAAACAGCAAGGCAACCCCGTTGTTTCTTTCCAATAAATCTAGGCCAGGTAATATGGCAATAACTCATGATTAATCTGTTTGGTTCGCCTCCTAATTTATGTTATGATGCAGTGGTTGAGACGCTCTCTACTATCAATAATACAAGCCTGCCAAAATCGCCATCTGAATCTGTTCAGTATCCTCTGTCTCGAATGCAATAGAAAAAATGTATGTTTGTGAACCAATTAATGGCTGAAGCAATGATGGAAATGGTGGAGGAATCAGAGGTGCAGAGTCGTGCGACACAACAACTGATCAATGTTTTCAGAGACAGTGTAGCAAAGCAGCAAGAACTTGCCCACATGCTTATGGGTGTCATCTGTGCTGAGGTTGCAGATTGTGACGTTGTAGATCGTTAGGTTCTGTTCATTTATTTGCATTGGCATCAATCTTTGCTTGCCCAGTGGATGTAATTTCCTGTAATATATACTGGATGTGCAACGTTTTTCCCTGTATGTCGTACCTTTGCTTGATCGTTTTGGTCCTGTGCATAATTGATCGTCGTAATGGGCTCAAATTATCTAATTTGGCCTAAAGACATGTATGAACTTTAGTGGGCCCATTAAGTTAATGGGCCGTTACCAGGCCGAAAGTTAATGGGCGGGCCTCTTAACTCCCGGGTCGTTAACAGGCCGACATCGAAGTGGGCAACAGGTGGGCCCAATTGATTTCACGGGCCGTTAACAGGCTGTTACTAAGTTCGGGCTACATATGGCCCAACTATACTGTGGGCCTTTAGTAGGCCGAAGGAGATAGCGGGCTTGTACTGGGCCATGAAGAGCATGGGCCGCTAAGAGGCCGAAAGTCAGGTCGTATTGTAAATGGCCCAACTGTGTTGTGGGCCTTTAGCAGGCCGAAAGAAAAACCGGGCTGGTATTGGACCATGAAGGGCATGGGTCGTTAAAAGGCCAAAACTCAGGTCCAACTACAAATGACCCAACTCATTTATGGTCTGTTAACAGGCTGAAAGGCACACCGGGCCGGGTATTGGCCCAACACTTAAATGGGCCGCTAAAAGGCCAAAACTCAGGTCCGACTACAAATGGCCCAACTTATATATGGGTCGTCAACAGGCTGAAAGACACACCGGGCCGAAAATTGGCCCAACACTTAAATGGGTCGCTAAAAGGCCGAAACTCAGGTCCGACTACAAATGGCCCAACTGATTTATGGGCTGTCAACAGGTTGAAAGACACACCGGGCTGGAAATTAGCCCAACATTTAAATGGGTCGCTAAAAGGCCAAAAGATGTACATCGTGAAAATTGGCCCATCCATTGAATGGGCCGTTAACAGGCCGAAATCTCATCGGCCGATATTGAGGCCAAATATATAGCGGGCTGTTAACGGGCTCGAACTGACGATGGGCTGCAATGATGTCAAATCTTTAACGGGCCATTGACGGGCAGAATTGGCACATCTCGTATGGGTCGTGGGCTTAAATGGACCTGACACAAGTAGGCCTTATATGGGTCGGCCTGCTAATTTTTACTAGACCGACCTTTTTCACCGGAATGGGCCATTGTTGGGCCGTGCCACGTGTCGACCTATCATAGGCGCCTCCTGTCCAATGAGTGGATGACATCTGTCCCAACGGTGAGGCAACACATGTTTCCTCCGGCCAATGATGATTTTACACGTGGAAAATCCCCATTGGTCAGGGTTGTTAACGAGTTATCGGATCCAAAACCGGACCCGGTAGCTTAACAGCGTTCTATTACGATGGATGCCACGTGTCGGTCACCCTTGACAAAGCACTTCTGTGACGCGCGATTTATTGTCATGGAAGTGGACACTTCCGCGATGATACTTTTGGTAATGTCATGGAACACTTCTACAACAGCACAGGTATGACTATCTTGATTCTATCATAAAATCGTCATGGATGTACATGCATGACAAAAAACGCGACCTACTGTGACAAACACATATCATCATGGAAGTGTATTTTTTTGTAGTGATGGTTGCGTTGAAGCGCAGGTTCTCCAATACCTGGCAGGTTCTTCAGGGATCTCACTGGAGCTATGATCCTGTGATGGTTCCTTCTCTTTGGGTGTCCACCACCCGCGCCGATACCTGTCGTTCGCTAGGGTTTTAGTTGTATTAGTGATGTTATATGTATGATACTATTCGAGATGTTTTAGTGATAATATTCGATGATGTACGGACGCAGAGATGATTTACTTTTTCTCATTGAATGCATGCTAATTTGAATACTTATTTATTTTATGATTTGGTTTTGCTTATTGAATGCTCAAATTGGAGAAGTACTCCTATTTTGAATGCTAAAATTGGACCCCACTATGCAAGGCGTATGCATTTGATTAGTTGATCTAGGAGCCCCTCCATCATCCCCGCCATCGTCCCCGTCATCGACCCCCTCCGACCTCGAGGTGAGACCGGCCAAATCTCCATGTCAATATGAGTCCTATAAGATATTTTGAAATGTTTTTGCTCATATTTTCAACCATTGAAATGCAATGACCATCAAGTTTGAATGCTCATATGAAGTAGATAAAATATGTATATCTTGTGTTGCTCAAATAGGATATGTGCTTCACTACAGGAATAAGATAATTTGCCGTCTGTGGATTACAGACGGCAAAGACCTAAAAACAAACGGCAAAGATTTTGTCGTCAGTCAACAGACGACAAAGTCAGACGCAAAGACAAAGTCGGCAAAGAGTTCTTTGCCGTCAGCTTTTTCTCGGATAGACGGCAAAGTCTTTGCCATCAGTCAAAATGATGTTTTGCCGTCGGGCGATCTAATAACAGACGGCAAAGAAAAGCTTGTTTGCCGTCAGCCGATTTAATAACAGATGGCAAAAGGAGAGTTTCTTTGCCGTCAGCCAAATAAAAGAACAGACGGCAAAGAATTTTATCTATTAAAATAATCCTAACCAACAATCTAAGTGCAGAGGCTACAAGTAACTAACGAACAAAACGCCACAGTATCCATCGACACTTTGTTCGAAGAATCAATGATGAATGAACAGATTTTATAATACAAAATTACTATATTTACACAGAATACCTCACTACTTGCTGATCCAAGGCGAAACAGAATACATCATTACTCTATTTAGACAATATATTTCACAATAGCAGCACGAGATCTAACACATGCTGCCATCTTGAGTTCGATCTATGCCACCACCTCCCTGCGAGCATCCCCCGTCCTTTCTCATGTGCCCGTGGTGGCCGGAGCAGCAGCAACCAGCAGCCGCGCACCTCTCCCTACTCCTTTCTTTCTCCAAGAATAGAGCACACCGACGCCACCATGGATGCCTGAGGAGCTGCCGCCGCTCCTCGAGGCCGGGGCCGGTGCCGGAGGTCGAGGCCTGTGGAGGCCTGTGGGGGTGACGGGGCCGTGGCCGCCGGAGGCAGGCGGGGGCGACGAGGCACGGAGGCTGCCTAGGACGACGAGCGACGGGGCGCGGAGGCCGCCGGTGGCAACGAGCGACCAGGCCGGGGCCGACAGGCGATGAGGCCGGGGACGGCGGGCAAGTTGGTGGCCAACGAGGTCGGGGCCGGCCGGCGAGGTGGTGACGGGCTCCGGCGGGCCTACGGTGGCGACAGGGAAAGTGACATGGGCCGGCGGCGCTGGGGGAGAAGTGGGGAGTGGTCGCGGCCGCGTGGGCGAAGTGGTGGCCGGCGAGGCCAGGACCGGGGAGGTGTTGGTCGAGGCCGGGGGTTGAGGTGGTGGCAGCACTGGATTCAGAGCGAGAGGGAGAGAAACGAGAGAGAGAGAGAGAGAGAGAGAGAGAGAGAAACGAGCAGCGGGGGTGAGGATAAGGGAAACAGGGTGTGGGGCACGTGGGTGCTGCCCTAGGGGTGAGTGCATCATGGGTGGGTGGGTCGGGTGTGCATCCGATGGTCTGGTGGGGATATGTGTCTCAGCTTTCTCTTTGCCGTCTAGAAAATAAAAACAGATGTCAAAGAGCTCACTTTGTAGTCTACCAAAACAAACACAGACGGCAAAGATTTCTTTGTCGTCTGTGTTGTTTTTTTCAGATGGCAAAGTGTCTTTATTGTCTGTGTTTGTTGTTTTGGCAGACGGCAAAGTGAACTCTTTGCCGTCTGTGTTTTTTTTCACGGACGGCAAAGTCCACTTTGTCGTCAGTGTTTCTTAGCCGTCTGCTGATGACGGCAAACTCTTTGTTTGCCGTCTGCCCGACGAAAAGCTGACAACAAAGATGCCCCCTGACAGCAAATTAGTCGTTTCCTGTAGTGCTTGCCCAAGTGGTCGGTCATGTTTGCAGGTTACACTTCCGAATGGCCTATGTTTTGCCAGAGTGTTGATTAATTTCCGTTCCGGCAAATTTCAGGTGCTCGATATGTCCTTTTTTAGCAAAGGCCATGCCGAATTTTTTCGTGAATTTTGGCATGACTTGTGCTAGAATATGTAGGAAATATTGAGTGGCCTGGATTTTCTAGAAAGATAATTAAACGATATTTTGGGTTGACTTTAAGTCTGTCGAGGCTCCACCATATATGAGAGGATGAAGAATTCCGACTATTGTCGTGGGGGTCGTTTCTCCTTCTTCTCCTTGTGCTAGACCTTTGTTATGCACTAGGGGAAGGAGGAGTAACGACCATCACCGACAGTCGCAAATGTCAGAGAGGAATCAGTGAGGGAGAGTCTTCACCATATATGAGAGGACGAAGAAACCCGACTGTTGTCGTGGGGGTCGCTTCTCCTTCGTTCCCGTGTGCTAGACATTTTGGTGTAATGCACTCGGGGACGAAGGGAGGAGCGACCATCACCAACGGTCGAATATATACACCACGTGAGCTGAGAGTTTTCAAGAGAAGACTCGGCAAACCGATAGTCAACCTGTGATGAATAATAATGATTTAATTTAGTTTTTGTAGTACATATATTTAATTGTACAAGTTTAATCTTTGAATTATGAACATAGGAAATTTCGTCATCGGACGATAAAAGTCTCCCGGGGGAGTGCGACTGGTGCAACGACGACCGAGGTCTGTGCGACAGGCCTCACCTGGACGAAGATCGGCGCTTCAGCATTAAGCTCCAGGAGACCTTCGATGTTGAAACAGTACGCAACAACGACAAGTGTTGTTTTTTCGTAATTAAGCACGACTTCAACTATTTCAACGTGTAATTTTCATCTTTTACAATTCAACTAGCTTATCCCATGTCATGCAAGACGCTATGTCTTGGAGATGATGGGTTTTGAAGACCATGAAAGTTTCGAAACAAAGAAAATTCACCTAAGGACCCATCATGCTATGGATTTTGAAGTAAATCTGTACAATTCTGAGAGGGTAACCCATTTTGGTTGCCCAAATTGGGAAGCACTTTGCAAGATGTATGGTTTTTATGAGGGTATGCTTGTCAGCATGGATCTTGGTGATCCTGGCATCGACCAAGACAATATGGACATTTGGGTCCTTGTTGACACGCTTCCAATTCTACCGCTATGTGAGTTTCTCAACCATAGTTATTAACTACTTTATATTGTTTATTTCAAAATAGTTGATAGCTTATTTCCATTGACAGCTTATTTTGATTCTTCAAACAATGTGCGGAAGATGGTAGACAGAACCTACTACACCGATGGCTCAGAATTAACCTATCAGGAGAAAAATCATCTAACCGGATTTTGTACTGATCTTGAGAATTACAATATCTATTATCAAACTCCTCCACATTATGGTCGATACGTGCCACTAGTGCACGTGTTGAACTACGATAACATCCATGGAGATGACACATGGCAAGATTTTTTACTATTACGACATCCGTGCATCTTTTGCATAAATTCTTCTAAAACTGAACTACATTGCTAACTACGAAGTTATTACTATGTTTTTCAACAGAAAATCCTAAAGGATTGTGTGCCTCATCTGATGTATCAGAATGGTCACCTTGATGTTTTGAACATACGGCCAGGTCATCCTACGAATCTCACCTATCCATATCGGTTTTCTAAAACCAGTGAAGACATGAAAATCAAAGAATGGAAAAATGTATGGACAGTCGTAAGGAGGTACTTGGAAGCAACATTGTGCGAAAGGCAAGAATTGAAGACAGGATAATCTCCATTCTCCATAATGGAGATTCAGGGCCTATCTTGTTTTATGCTATTTTACCTAAGAGAAGTTAGTAGGTCCTATGAGAGATAAGTAGGTCCTAAATGCAATGTGTTATTATGTTGTACAATGTGTTAGAATTGATGAGGAGGAGGAGGAGTTCTGATTATGACTAGTGACCAACTTGCTATATGATGTCTCATTGATGAAAATGATGATCATGAGTAGGTGTTATATGACAATGATGTATTATGATGGTAAGTTGTTAATGATATGATGATGATGATATTTATTATATCATTGGGTGAAAGAACCGTGGACTAGTTTCAAGTGGATGGATGGCATCCACTTGAAACTAGTCCACGGTTCTTTCACCCAGTGATGTAATAACTCATTATGATGTAAAAACAATCTCTAAATTGTTGCTATATGAAAACTTGTATAAAGTGTAAGAATACAACATGAGATAAAAAAGAAATATAATACGGAATAGTAGTAGTAGCGCGGGCTGCGAGAGGCGCTACTAGTAGTTACCAGTGGCGTCATTTCAGGGAAGCGCTACTACTAAGTGGATATAGCAGTAGCGTGGTTAAGCCCACACTACTGCTAAGCTTTAGCTGTAGCGCCGTACTAGTAACTTAGCCACCCACGCTACTGGTACGCCTAAAACCCGCGCTACTGCAAGGCTTTTTCCCTAGTAGTGTAGCTTTGTATTTCGCTCCAATCTATCCGTTTGGTTTGGCTAACTAGATTGATTTATCTTCAGTGGGAGAGGTGCTTTGTATTGAGTTCAATCTTACAATGTCCTCACCTAGTGACAGAAGGGGTAGCGAGGCACATATTTGTATTGATTCCATTAAAGGTAAAATAATGTGGTTTAATCATATTTCTTGGTTTTATTCTGTATGCATCATGTCATCTTGCTTAAAGCGTTACTTTATTTGTCATGAACTTAATACCATAGATGCATGTTGAATAGCTGTCGATTGGTGGAGTAATAGCAATAGATGCAGGCAGGAGTCACTCTACTTGCCACAAATGAGATGCCTATATACATGATTGCCATGAATAACATCATAACTACGTGCTTTTCTATCAATTGTCCAACAGTAATTTGTCTACTGATGTCGCTTGAAGCTACGTCGGTATTTCCCCAAAGAGGAAGGGATGATGCATCACAGCTACGGTCGGTATTTCCCTCAGTTATGAAACCAAGGTATCAATCCAGTAGGAGAAACAAGCAATACTATATAAACGGTACATGCACACAAAGAACAAATACTTGCAACCCGATGCTTACAAGGGGTTGTCAATCCCTTTTCGGGTAACCGCTTCATAAATTGTTAAGTTGGCGGGATAAAAATTATGATAGATTAGATAAATGGATCTCGATAAAAAGCAAAATAAAATATGCAAATAAAAAGTGCAACAAGGTATTTTGGGGGTTTTGGAATAATAGATCTGAAAACAAAAGGGAATAAAAATAGATCTCAAAGCAAATATGATAAAGAATAGACCCGGGGGCCGTAGATTTCACTACTGGCTTCGCTCAAGAAATAGCACACGATGGGTAAACAAATTACTGTCGGGCAATTGATAGAAAATTGAATAATTATGATGATATCCAAGGCAATGATCAATATATAGGCATCACGTCCAAGATTAGTAGACCGACTCCTGCCTGCATCTATTACTATTACTCCACACATCGACCGCTATCCAGCATGCATCTAGTGTATTAAGTTCATGGAGAAACGGAGTAATGCAATAAGAATGATGACATGATGTAGACGAGGTCTATTCATGTAGGAATAGCCCCCATCTTGTTATCCTTAATAGCAACGATACATGCGTGTCTTGCTGCCCTTCTGTCACTGGGAAAGAACGCTGCAAGATCGAACCCGTCACAAAGCACCTCTTCCCATGGCAAGAAAAATCGATCTAGTTGGCCTAACTAAACCAAAGATTCGAAGAACAAATATGGGGCTATAAATAATCATGCATATAAGAGATCAAAAGAAGGCTTAAATAATATTCATGGATATAGATCTGATTATAAACTCAAAGTTCATCAGATCCCAACAAACACACTGCAAAAAAGAGTTAGATCAAATAGATCTCCAAGAGACCATTGTATTGAGAATCAAGAGAGAGAGAGAGAGAGTGAGAGGAAGCCATTTAGCTACTGCCCACGGACCCGTAGGTCTATGACGAACAACTCACACATCATCGGAGAGGCACCAATGAGGATGATGAACCCCTCCGTGGTGGTGTCTACATTGGGTCTCGTGGTTCTGGAACTTGTGGCAGCTGAAATTGTGTTTCGTCAACTCCCTTAGGGTTTCTGAAATATTTGGAAATTTATAGGGCGAAGAGGCGGTGCCGGAGGCAACCGAGGTGGGCACAACCCATCAGGGCGCTGCCTGGGCCTCCTGGCGCGTTCTGGTGGGTTGTGCTCCCCTCGGGGCTCCTCTCTGGTATTTCTTTAGCCCATTGGGTGTCTTCTGGTCCAAAAAAATCCCAAAAAGTTTCATTGCGTTTGGACTTTGTTTGGTATTGATTTTCTGCTAAATAAAAAATAAGAAAAAACAGCAACTGGCGCTGGGCACTATATCAATAGATTAGTCCCAAAAATGATATAAAATTGCAATAAAATGATGGTAAAACGGTGTGATGGGGCAGGTGCTGGCGCGAGGAAATAGCGCTGCCGGTGGTCACCGCTGCCGACACACCGAAAAGCCATCGGGCAAAGAGACGTGAGGAGGCTAGGGATTGTGGGACGAGGGATGGGGCATGCGTTGAGCGTTGGGTGGTTTTCTTCTCTGGTTTTTTCTCGTATACGTGGGGCATCAGCTTTCAATAGAAAAAATCGGTGGGAGGGGAGAGCTATCGATGGGGCTGGTGGAGTACGAACGAACAACGTATCAACTGCTTTATTAGAAGTGGTGATTATGTTGTCTGTACTAAAAATATCTTCATTTTTAATACTTCCTATCTGTACTGCACATATATATCGTGCTTACGTAATCACGTGTTTATATGTTATCTTTGTGCGGAATGATACGTCCAGTGTTTCTGTCACTGTACTAATTTATGTGTTCTGAAGTTATTTTAATAGCTATACTTTTTTCTTACATATAAGGCCAAAATATAAACATGCATAGACGTACTATATAAGAAAAAAATAAGTATTAGAAATCCGTGCACCTGTGAAGAATCATCCGAATCCATGCAATTCAATAGAAATCATGCCATGTAGAGTACTATATCTGTCAAAATAATAGTATTATGTACCCCGCAAAAAAATAGTATTATGTTCATGTATAAAAATAATAATCAATGCTCGAAATAATTTAGCATCTTGATTAAACTTGCACGACAACGTCACCTTGGAGATGGTCGATACACACCATCGCTTTAGGAAATTGGCCACTTCATGCAAAGTGATTTATCTCTATCGGGCAAGAGGCGCTCATCCACATCCTGGCCAATTAATTTCCAAAGCAGATCAGGCTTTCCTTGCAGAAGAACGACATGCTCTCTTGTTCATATTGTTTATTAGGATTATTATAAGCAAAGCAGTACAAATGTTAACTGGGTTTAAATTTTAAAAATATATTTGTGGAGATGTGGGATACATCTGAATTTTCTTAGATGACATGGATTTCCTTTGCTTTTCAATATTATGGACATATTTATTTAAAATGTTGTACACTTACATTTATTTTTTCTGTAGGATACCTTTAAAATGTTGTTTGCTTGTACACATTGTATCGGAAACACGAGGTAATGGAGTACTCATTAATGGGGACATTTATCGGCTGCCCCTATGCTATCTCCACCCACAAAACTTGCCAGTGAAAACTGAATCATAATTTAAGTGGCCCAATGTGGACAACCCAAGAAATCAAAACTGTTGTCTGATTCTTTAAAAATAATTTATTCTCCAAAATAAATAAATATAAATAACATCTAACCTGTAGGATACCTTTAAAATGTTGTTTGCTTGTACACATTCTATCGGAAACACGATGTAATGGAGTACTCATTAATGGGGACATTTATCGGCTGCCCCTATGCTATCTCCACACACAAAACTTGCCAGTGAAAACTGAATCATAATTTAAGTGGCCCAATGTGGCCAACCCAAGAAATCAAAACTATAGTCTGATTCTTCAAAAATAATTTATTCCCCAAAATAAATAAATAGAAATAACATCTAACCTACTTCTAATCTGATTTCCTACATTGTTGATCTCCTCGACTATATCCATTAATATTGAGTCTTGTCTGGATCCAAGTCTTTCCTTGCCGCACGGTCATCTAGCCGCTAGTCTTTACCAACATATGTATAATTAACAAATGTCTGCTTCAATCTCCCTTAGAAAAAATATACTGAATCCACATGGGAGATTTATTTTTTGAGCTAGAGTATAGAAAATTGAAAAACATGTACTATATGAGATGAATTGCAAAAAAAAATAACTACAAAACCGCTATCTTGCCACACTTGGCTACTTCCGCTTCGAACTTCAAAGAGCCCGTACAACTCCTCCTTCTGCTAAATTAACCATTGTGGGATAAATTAAGGTACTTGCATATACAGGTTGTACGAAAATGGAAAACTTAGATTGAAAGGTCGAACAGGAGGAACATGATCAGGAGATCTATACATGCATGTTTGAGTAGATTCTATCTGCTAAATCAACTTATCATGGGGTAAAATAA